>NC_140939.1:95398698-95938698 GCF_014529385.1 Adiantum capillus-veneris | reverse complement strand
CACATGCCTCCAGATTGTTGACGAGCTAGATCGTATGTCACTGCACTTGGAGTGGAGTATGAGCGCATCCATGTGTGTGTCAATGATTGCATGCTATACCGTAATGAGCATGCACATGCTACCTCATGTCCCGTGTGCCGGGAGGCACGATACAAGACAGGAGTGAGTGGGGCACACCTACCCTGCAAGGTATTGAGACATTTTCCATTAATTCCTCGCATCCAAAACATGTTTAAAAGCAGGTCTATCATGGAGCTTCTCGCGTGGCATGTGAATCATCACTCAAATGATGGAATGATGCGTGTCCCTGCCGATTCACCTGCATGGAGGCACATCGAAACTCAATGGCTAGAGTTTGGGTTGGAGCCTCGACACTTGAGGCTTGGGTTAGCAAGTGATGGTGTCAACCCCTTCGACACTAATTCTACTTCATGGAGCACTTGGCCTGTGGTGATCGTCAACTACAATATTCCACCATGGGAGACAACCAAGAAGGGCAATATACTTCTTTCCTTGCTTGTGCCAGGGAAGTACAAAGTGTCAAATATTGACGTCTACCTCGAGCCCCTCATCGAGGAGTTGGAGGAGTTATGGAGAGGCATTCCTGTTGTCAATGTCTCACTTGCAAAGGAGGGGAGAGAGGTCATTGTGAAGGGAATCCTTATGTGGACTATGCACGACTATCCTAGGCTTGGAGAGATTTTTGATAACCCCCTTTCCTCTATCTCTCTCTCCCTCTTTCCCTCTCTCCCTTTGGTTCACTTTAGTTGACTTTAGTTCACTCATCTCTCTAACCATATGATACGTATGCAAGGTTGTCCACATCGGGGCACAATGCATGTCCTACTTGCGGGCCATCATTGGTGGCAGAGAGGCTTAACTCCTTGCGCAAGGTAATCTATCCAAACAAACATCGTTTCTTACCCCAAGGGCATAACAAGAACATGGCTCCAACAAATGGGAAGACCCATCTAAAGCTCACGATGGCAGATTGGGCAACCATTTGGGAAGAACACCAATTCCATATTTTTAAGGCTTCCATATTGGAAGGACTTAAAAATACAACACCTCTTGGATCCCATGCACATATTCAAGAATGTAGCCCAAACACTATTGGACCACATTATTGGCAAGAAGGACTCTTTGGGTGCGGGGGAGGAATTGAGGATTTTAAAATGTCTCCCCACCTCTGCTACTCCACGTCGTGCCCCAAATGGAAAGATTGTGCTTCACAAAGCACCATGGATGCTAGCCAAATAAGAATTAGACAAGGTGAACGGTACCATTACCTCTATTCGCACACCAACAGGATACATGACGTCGCTAAAGGGAGCTTTCACAAAAGCGAAGAAGGGTGGAAGCGTTCAATTGTATGGGTTGAAGTCCCATGATTGGCACAAGATGCTTCATGTAATTTTCATAATCCCTATTCTATCTATAGTTTGTGGGTATGACTATCACTCATTTTCCCTTTCCTTGATTTAATTGTAGTTCATTTTGCCGGTGAGTATGTGTATATGTCAGGACAAGAAAGTCAGGGATGCGATTTTCAAACTAGGAGAGCTAGTAAGGTACACCACAAGACTCCACTCAACTACACCTTTTTTATGTACACAATAATTTCAACAGGCGCTTAGTGTATCCTTGTGTGTTTTCTTGCAGATTTATGAGCTCCAAGGAAATCAAAATAGATGTTATCCCTTCTGCTCAAACACTTGCAACAGAAACTGTGTGTGCCATTGAAGATGTATTTCCTCAATTAGTCCTTCTTAGTCAAATTCACCTCTTGGTTCACGTGATGGAGGAGATCGCTATGTGTGGAGTAGTGCACGCACGATGGATGTTCTTCTTAGAGAGGTTTTTAAAGACTCTCAAAGATTTTGTGTGGCTACGGTCTCAACCAGAGGCATGTATGGCCGAAGGGTGGATTGTTCAAGAGGCATTTGTTTACATATCAGAGTATTGGCACAAGTTGATCCTTCAATGCCTCACATGTGGTCAGACGAGGAAGATGCAAGGATGACTTCACACTTGCCAAGTTAAAAGGGGAAACTACTTAACATGGATATGAATCTATCTCGAGTGGTCAATAACTTTTGTATTCTCAATGCAAAGATTATGACCAAGTGGGTGGACTTGTGGACAGTGGCAAGGAAAGGCGTTTGCAAGAGAGGGAAGCATGGAAACAAGCACATGGAGGAAGGAGGGCACCCCTAGTGCCTAGAGATCTTGCATGTTTCCCAGATCTCATTAGTGCAGAGTGGATTCATGAGAGAATGAGCGAGGCAAAAGCGCGTGGAGAAGACATCACCTGCAAAGAATGGGAGTATGCACGAGGTTGCATACCAAAGGTAGAGTACTCATATACCTAGACCATATTGTAACTCTATTTCTTGAAATTAACTTTAATATGTATTTGATAAATTAATATATTTTTCTATTTTAGAGTGCCTTTCCTTTAACTCTATGTGGTGAAAGGGTCGTCACTTTAGTACGCGCCACATTGACGAGCGTAGAACCACCATGGATTGTGCCATTATGGGCAACTTTGACACAGACGGTGATGAAGCCAGGTGCTGCAAAACTATTGAAAGGATACTAAAGGTTAGTTTTCAAATCTTTCATACCTTCATCTTCAAGTGCAAGTGGTTTGCAAATGTGTCTAGACGACATGAAAATGGCCTCTACATGGTGGACTCTAGTGTACATCACACAGGGAGGCATGGCAATTTAATTTTATCGCGCAATTGTGAGCAGGTGAGTGACATGTACCTTTTTTATTCTTATTTGCTTGTAGCATTAGTTATTCCAAGGTTACTCACTTTGAGCTTCTATTTTATAGGTCATCTATATCCCACCAAACCACCAACCAAAACTTTGGTTCGTAATTCCCGTAACACCTCAAAGGAGAACCATTTTTTCCACCAATGAAGTGGAGACTATCTTTGACCCTCTTCCACCTCCGACTTTGGATGAGGTGGAAACAGAGGAGAAGGAGGTCGATGAATCAAGTCCGGCAGCAGCAAGTCTTAGCGAGGATGATTGTCACGATGATGAAGATGATGAGATGGAGGATGACGAACTCAAAGATGATGAAGGCAATGCATCTATAAACGACAATATTGTTTCTGTATTTAGTGATTTAGGAGCCATGGGCTTAGAATTTGATGATGTTTCATGTAGAGATCTTTTGGAAGATGATTCATAAACATTTTGCAGTTATGAAGTTTTTTGGTCGTGTGATCCATTCATTTCTCTCCCCCCTCTTCCTCTCTTAGATTTGGGAATATGCTCAATTATGTTAATCAATTGACAGTGATTATTTTAGTTGTAACCAAGTGTAATCTTATACCCCCCCTCCTCCTCCCCCCCTCTTTCTCTCTCTCTCTCTCTCTCTCTCTCTCTCTCTCTCTCTCTCTCTCTCTTTCTTTCTCTTCTTTTTAAATTTGAAAATTCTATACAATATTCTTTAATCTTTATTGAGAGGAGGGAAACACCAAAATTTGAAGGGGGGGAGGGAGGTTAAGCCAGAATTTGAAAGTTTAGGCGCTAAATTTGGTTGTCTATAATAGTGGTAATTTACATGGTAATAACAACGATAATAAACGCGGTAATAATAGCGTAAACAGTCGTGGTAATATTTTAAACCCCAAAACCCCCCCCGCCCTCCTCTTTCTCTACTTGAATTTGCACCTTCTCTCTACAAAACACGGTAAAACAACGCAGTAAACACTTTGCTCTTTTCATAGTTTGTGAGATTTTTAGAAGCATGACCATAACAAGATTCACAAACCATAACCATAATAAGATTCACAAACCATAGTCATATCAAAATTCCAAAACCATAACCATAACAAGATTCCAAAGCCATAACCATAACAAAATTCTCAAACCATAACCATGACCATAACATGATTCCAAACCCATAACCGTAATCACCACAAGATTTCAAAACCATAAACTTAACCATAGTGTGATTCCAAAACCATAATTTAAGATCAATTTCATAACCATGACCATAACATGATTCCAAAGCCGTAACCATAATCATGACATGGTTCTAAAACCATTACCATAACATAATTCCAAAAACATCACCATAACCATGACATGATTCCAAAAACATAACCATAACCATGACATGATTAAAAAATCATAACCATGATTCCAAAATCATAATCAAAGAGCAATTCCATAACCATGACCATAACATGACTCCAAAACCATAGCCATAACCTTAAGCGAATTCCAATACCATAACCATAATCATGACATGGTTCCAAAATCATAAGCAAAGAGCGGATTCCAATACCATAACCATAATCATGACATGGTTCCAAAACCATAACCATAACATAATTCCAAAAACATCACCATAACCATGACATGATTCCAAAAACATAACCGTAACCATGACATGATTCCAAAAACATAACCGTAACCATGACATGATTACAAAACCATAACCATGATTCCAAAATCATAACCAAAGAGCAATTCCATAACCATGACCATAACGTGACTCCAAAACCATAGCCATAACCTTAAGTAGATTCCAATACCATAACCATAACCATAACATGATTCCAAAACCATAACCATAACCATCGCAATATTTTAAAACCATAACAAAATTACAAAACCATAACCAAAGAGCAATTTCATAAACGTGACTATGATCAAAACCATAACCATAACCATAATAATATTCATAATCATAATCAAAACCAAAATTGTGTATACATGAATATAACTAAATGAAAACATATTCATGAACCATAACCATAACCGACGTCTAAGTATACATGAAACAAAAGCATAACCATAAATAACTATAGATGAACTATACTCAATGAAAACATGTGCATGATCCATACTTGTCAAGGTAGTAACCCCCAATCAATGGCCTCTCCCTCATCCTGAAACTGTCACAAAAGAGCTAACAATCCATGCTTGAATCAATAATTTTCTTCTCAACATTTCAAAGGACGCTTCATGGCAATTTCTTGTAAGATAAACACTAAACCATAAAATAAATATGAATAAAGTCATATTCACATACGCTATTTAAATAATGTATGACACTTACAACCTCATGTTGAAGAGTCTCGTAGACTCCACTCCCAAGATGAGATGATCCTATAGACTCCATGTGTACTCTAGCTGCATCTCTCTGCTACTAGAACCTGTCAAGATGCTCCTACACCTCTCACGTGATCCTCTCCCACTCCTTTGTGTCTAATCATATTGGATTTCTCATTGTTATTGTACATGTATCTTGCCTCTAATCAACAATGTGACATTGTCGCAATAGCCACACTCAAGATCCAATCATTTGAGACTGGATCGTACCCATCTGCTAGCATGTACTCTCTATGAATGGCCTCAATGATATAGTTCTTCCTCTTTAGATCTTGAGCATCCCAATACTCCATCACAAAGTGCCCAAATTGCATTGTACAGAGCTGGAAAACCCTCTATCACATGGCCTTTCCGACCCTATCCATAACCAACAACCCATCCCTGTTCTTGTACACCTTGCTAGGATCAAACTCATGTGATCCACAAGGTGTATGTGGTGTGCTTAGTGGTGTAATCTCTATCAAAAAGAGAGGTGGATGCTCTCTTGGTGGTATGAACGCATCAGTAGCACCAGTACAACAATAATCATCGCCAAAAAAATGTGGACGAGGCTTACATCGTCTCGAAGAAGAACACGAGAGCACTATCTTTGGTGTAGCTTGACCTTTCATATAACTTGCACACTCATCATAGGTGTGGCACCACCTATTGTGTAACAAGCACACCGGTCTTAGGAGTTGGAGTAGCTATATCTTGTTTAGAAGGACTCACTCTCCAAATTGTATGTGTATATGCACACTACTCAAGAAAAAACTATGAGAAAAATTCAACCATCTACTCAAGTGACATACCAGCCGGAGTAAGAGGAAAACTGAATCTTGGAGAGTATGGCTCTTTGTCATTTTCCATGGCTACAAAAACTAAGTTGAAATATATATACTATACGTTAATGTACTTACCCATAAATGACCAACTTAAGCAACACAAGTCACTATCTATTCACTGTTGGACAATGGTTAAAATCCATTAATCATAAGTAGACATTACAAGAGAGTTCTTAACAAAAAAACCTAGTCAAAATTTGATCTTCTATGAGAGCTAATTCACCAAAGGCATCTATCTCTATCTGAACTTTTGCATCTTTGTCATCAAACTCCACTAATACATCCATCTCTGCATCTATCTTAGTATCTGATCGCTCATCTTTAGGTTCATCCATCTACTCACCAAGAACACTGACTTTAAGCTTGATATCCTCATCCACATAATTTGCAATCTGTGTACACTTCTCTTCATCCTCAACCTCCAATCCTTCACACACTTGTTTGTTTTGTGTAGAAACTTGGACAAAGAGCGAGCACGGTTTAGCCAAATCATCTTCATCTTCTTCATTCCAAAGTGGATGTGTGATAAACACAACTTATTTACAATGTTGCAGAAGTACAAATTTATATATATCATTCATCCACACTTGCCTAGAGTTCCCTTGAATTTGTCCACTCCTATCTTTGTGCACAATTGCATTGGAACCATTAGTAATAACCTTGAATTACTTTACATCAAAAATAAAATATCAAACTTTCTAATGGTAAATTTCAAGATTTCTTGGATGTAGTCAAAGTATACTACTCTGGTTTTCTTGGATAAATCTTGCCTTGACACCACTGTTGAAGGTAACCCTTTGTTCATCTATCCGTTGCACTCTAAAGTGTCACCCATGTGACCCCAATGCTTTGTATTTGATATTCCAAGCACATAAAACAAGATGTACTATGGAAATATTATCATGTGGTTAAAAATAAGACGCAACCAAAATATACACATGCCAATTGCATCCCCTCAACATCTCCTCTTCTTAAGTTTAGTAATCAATACTCTGATTCATTTTACTTCCAAAATTGTTGCATCTACCCAGTGTCCAGTAGGAAAGTGCGGCAGTTTTTGAAGATGATCTAGAAAGGGAAGGTTTTGAGTGGCACGATTGTGCTTGAATTGCACACAACCAGTCAAACATTGTTTCTTTTCCACTTCATATTTCTCAATCCACTTTTGCATGAACTTTGAGTAGAGAAGACAAAATCTCATAACCTTCTCACGCATTTAAACATCCATCTTCCTCATGACGATTTGTCAATGTGGCTTCTCCCCAGTTACCTTGGCGTTTGTCTCACTAGTCCACATTTGTCATGCCTAGGGTATTATCGAGAGGGCCAAGGGCCAGGATGGACATGCAATCAAGGGGTGCTATATTTAGACATCTATGAGCCTATATATAGCAAGGTTGGGTGGAGAGTTGCATGGTCCATTCCCCTGCGGTCTCATATTGTTGGTATCAGATCTCAGGGACAAGGGCATCAAGAAGGGGAGGCATGGGGAGTCATGGCCTTGCATGGTAGTGCATGACCCTTCTCTCTCACTTTCTCTATCTCAAGTTGAGGCTATGGCAGGGTTGAATACACCCTTGCATGGGAAGGAGGCCAAGGACAAGGTCGGGTGTTTGCTACTATTGTGGCTCTACAAGGGAACACCCTGGAAAGCTGGACAATTTTTGTCTCTACACCATGGACAAGAACGCAACATTGCAATGGCTACGAGCCATTTTTCCTCCATGTTCTGCTTTGTTGCCACCATCACTCAAGCTTGCACCAAGTTTCATATCGAGCACCCATTTAGGGTATGGTTATGTCCAATTTAATTACATCGAGAGGGGCTTCTCATAGTGGGGTTCTCTGCATGGCAGTTGACAAAAGGAGGCTCCCAAATGGACTTATCACAAAGATTTTTGATGGGAGAAAAAAGCTCCACACGATCGTTAGCAAGCAAAAATTTTGCAAGCAATTTTAGAGAATTTTGGAAAAAATTGAAATTTGTGGATTGGCAAGGCCATATCCTTTGGCATAAGCACTGTGGACATGAAGGTGTTAGCAAGGCTACAACAAGGTCATATGCAATTGAGCAAGGCTTGAGATTTAGTAGGAAAAACTAGAAAGACTACAAGCCATGGTATGACCACACTTAAGACTACGACCAAGTTTTCCCAAGGATCTTGATACGAGAATATTGGGATGCATGGTCATGCAATGTGCAAGATGTTGACAGCAAGGGAATCAAGAATAAGAGGACATGCACAAGACTTGCAATCTCTCGCTCGAGGTTGCATAGTTTTGCAAGTACCCAAGCTGCTCGGAGCGGGCTCGTAAGAGTTGGTAAGCAAGTTGAATTTAATGTTTTCAATTATGAATTCATTGAGTCTCGCAAATCTCTCCACATTACAAGCACGGCAAGCAAAGTTTGCCTTTGTCCAACAAGTTCTTGTGGTTAGGCAAAGCATGACATCACATTCTCTAGAGATATTTTCCCTTAGCATTGGGCAACTTGAGGTACACTTTATCAATGCAATTATAAGTTGAAGGTGCTTTTTATGCTTTTGCTTTGGCATACAGCTTGACAAGGTTGATTATTTGTTGATCATTGACACGATCAAGAATGCATGGCAAGTTTGTATGTAGTATGGCTATCATATTTTTGCCATTGAAAGTTTATCCATGCAAGGCATGTGAATATGTTTGAATTAAGAAGCAAGGCTCCAACAAGGATAGACCATCCAAGGTTTTTAATGAAAAGGAAAGGTTACCTAGCAGTAAAAGTGAGTTAGGCATGGTTGATGACTTTGTAAGACAAAGGTTATCAGTAAGGCCAATCACTAATTCCAATTCTAAGAAGCTGGCAGGAGTCTTTCTCTTCTAGTTCAGAGTTTTGGGGCATGGCTCCTAGACCAATTTTCTAAATCCAATGCAATTAGAAATGGTCATGACCAACTCATTGTCGGCAAGATAGATCCAACAACATTTCAACGATAAATGCCAGCAGTATTGGACAATCTAGGTACACTTTGTTTTGTGATTACTGTAGATGTTTTTAAGCTTTTAATCAGGTATATTACTCGACAAGGTCAACAATTGGCAGTGTTAATTTTCTTTTCCTGTTTCAAATATGACAATGTCATAATATGCATCATAGGAGCAAGGTTCCATATAGAGATACTCAAGAAACTGGCTTGTGTGTTACGTCGGCCAATATCTCTTTCATGTATCCTCTTTGTGATATCAACCGGAGGGAAAAGCAAAGATTTTAGGAGCGTGGCTCCCTAACTATATTTATGCATTGGGGACATGGTTACTCCAAAGCAATTACAGCTTGCCAGAGTGCAAGCAAAATAAGTACATGAAGTACATTGAGAGCACAAGCATGCCACGGGATGCTTTGACTTCTGGCTCGGGGTGATGGTTACAAAAATTAGTAAGTACCTCAAATATAACTTTCAAATTTGAACATATTTCATTTTGCAAGATTCTGCAATGCCAATTTGACAAGCAATTGTTGCTTCAATCAAGTGGAGTTTGGCATTTAAATGGCATTAATCTTTAGGAGCTATCTCTTGTAATATTGGACAATATCATTCTTCTTAATAAGCTGCATCATTCGGCAAGGCCGTTCCTCACTCAAATATCGACAATGTTGACTCTCTTTTGCATCAATAGGAGCACTTGTTAGCTATGAGCACTCAGGTTGCATTCTATCTCACCTTACAATGAGTATGTAAGGCAAGGCTTCACTTCAATTCTTTGAGGTTTATACATTGCCAAATGTTCAAGCCTAAAGTTGAGACTTTGTGAAATTTATGTATGTTTTTTGGTGTCTATCATATGTAAAATGTGTCCTTTTTGGTTTATCATATGTAAAATATGTTTTTTGGTGTCTATCATATGTAAAATGTGTACTTTTTGGTTTAGTATTTTGTGCCATTAGAAAAGGCTCTAGATTAAATGTCAAAAAGCTAAAAAAATTGTTTTGATTGCAAAAGCTCAAAATTAGAAGCTTGATAAAAAAAAACACTCTCTTTCGGGTGTATGGAGATTGTTCATGGAATGTTGCTGGGGCAAGCTGGATCAAAGAAGGAACCGCCTTTATAGTGATGGGAAATCTCTAGAAGGGAGTGCTTTGAGACCCTAAGTAGGTTGGAGACGTGGATCTGGATGCAACATCTCCACCAAATTAAGAACTTGTGTTTGCTTGCTGAGGATAAAAAATACACCAATGATAACTGTGAAAATGAAAGTAACCATGAAAAAGCTTTGAAGTCATTGTCATTTGGCATATGCAATGTGATGGAGGAAATATTGCATGGTATTAATCTGTTTAGCTAGACAAAGAATTGAGATGGTTATGCAATGAATGCTGGCTTTACTCTTGACGTAGACTTACAAAGTCTCGAGGCATACTGTACTAAATTAGTAATTTTATACTTTATGGGTATATGAATAATGACCCAATGCTTATGGGAGTGGGCGAAACTACACTCCAAGGTAGGAATGAGGCTAATCATTTCACAATAGTGGGAAACAAATTCTATGTGTGCCTCCGAGCAAGTGGTTCATGATCTTGTCATTAGAGGAGGTGCATGGGGGGATTAATTTTTTTCTTTACGTCATGCCATGAATGTTGGGATTTTTTCCCAAATGAGGAGTTTATGAATTTTTGTCGTGTGCGGGTAACGCTCAAAAGCCTCCCTCTTTTGCTTGATGATCATGTGCACTCCATTGCCTCTATGAAGAGTTGTGTAATGTTCATCCCAAGGCTACAATGAATTGAATTTGTGTTGGTTTTTAAATTTCATATTGTGGAGCATGAGCAACCCCATTTCAAAATATGTGGATCTAAACATGGGATGTTTTGGAGCCTTTTGGCAAGAGCTCGTGTTTTCTTCTTTTCTCAACACATGTTACAAATGTTGTAGGATTATACACTTTTCTAGGACTGTCTGGAGGTGACGACTATTAGCAAACCAATGGTCGAATCTACTTGGAGGTGGGTCTCCAGATATGTCAAGCCATGTACAACTGCGACTGCAAGCATGCCTGACAAGGAAGTACATTATTGGGGAGTGGCTGAGTATGCAATAATTGAGGATGCTTGTCATCCTACAATGGAAATGCAAGAGGAAAAGTGTATGCTCAAAGATCCCTTGCATGAGGTTTTGATGGCTAATGAAACCCAAATGTAGGACATCATCGTTGAAGACACTCCTAGAGCAAAAAATGATCTCCTTAGCCATCTTGTGGCAGTTGCGGACTCATCTAAATGTACCAGTCTAGTTAAAAATAAGAAGTAAGTACCCCAGTGATATTTTAAGGTTATGACTACATGGGTTGCTTGCTTCGTGTAAAAGCTAGGTATATGTAGTCCTTAAGCCCCCATGGCAAGGCAACTTTGCATGGATAGTGTTGGCAACCAAAACTTGTTTCTCCTCTTCCGAGTTTGAATCTAGTCTTGTTTCAACTAAGTTAAAGTGTGCTTATTTATGGTCTTATGAGTTGTGTGCTATTACTTGTACCTAGGTTTGGGGTCTCCCAGTAAAAGCCTCCGAGACACTATTATGATGGTCTTGTATGTAATGGTGTTAGTGACCCATGGAATTGTGGATTCATGGATAATATGAATTGTTGGAATTAGGGTTGCAGAGAAACGCACACAGCTTGGAGAAGACAAAGGAAGCTCAAGGCACACAATAGAGAGTGTGTTTCTTAGTATGCAATGGAAAGATAGATAGCCCTAGAGTGATGGTATATACAATGCTTGGGGGGAAAAAGCTTCCTAAAGAGGGAAAAGATGCCCCGGAGGTCCTAGTGTGTTCACACACATCACTACCACATGTATATGGTAACAAATCCCCCCTGGAGTGATGCGGTGAACGAGAGCTGGCACATGAGTAAAGGGAAGTGCCATGCCCTGAGGACATGATCAGTCCACAAAGGGGAGTAAGCCCAAAGCTTTGCGGAAAGCTTCAAGCTTCTCAAGAGACAATGCCTTTGTGAAAAGATCTGCAAGGTTGTCCTATGTTGGCACATAAGCCAAGCTGATCTCTCCTGCTGAGAGCCTCTCCCTAACATAGTGGTAATGCACCTCAATGTGCTTTGGGCGAGCATGAAAAACTGGGTTCCTCGCAACTGACAATGCGCTCTGACTGTCAGTGTAGATAGTGTTGGCAGTGTCCTATCCAACACCCAACTCAGCCATAAGGCGTCTGAGGCATACACACTCAACCGTAGCTGTGAAGAATGCCCTGTACTCAGCCTCACAACTTGAAGTGGCCATAGTAGGTTTCTTCTTGCTCAACCATGATATACATGAAGTTCCAAGCATGAAACAAAAGCCACTTGTGGACACTTGCATGTCAAAACAACCAGCCCAATTTGAGTCCGAAAAAGCATGTAAGTCTGGCGGCAATGATCCCCCCTTGGGATAAAACAAGCCAAGATGTAAAGTGCCACTAAGGTAGCGGAAAATCCTCTTGACAGCCTGCCAATGCTTAGACCCTGGGCTATGCATAAATCTGCTGACCTGCGAGACTGCAAACTGAATATCTGGCCTCGTGTTGCATACATAAATGAGGCAGCCAACAGTAGTTTGGTAAAGAGTGACATCAGCAGGATCGCCAGCATCATGTAGACTCAACTTCAAACCTGTTTCCATGGGAGTGGCAATAGGTTTGCAATCCTCAAGTCCAAACTTACATAGCGGCATATAAGTCCAAAAAAGCATATAAGTCTGGCGGCAATGATCCCCCCTTGGGATAAAACAAGCCAAGATGTAAGGTGCCACTAAGGTAGCGGAAAATCCTCTTGACAGCCTACCAATGCTTAGACCCTGGGCTATGCATAAATCTGCTGACTTGTGAGATTGCAAACTGAATATCTGGCCTTGTGTTGCATACATAAATGAGGCAGCCAACAGTAGTTTGGTAAAGAGTGACATTAGCAGGATCGCCAACATCATGTAGACTCAACTTCAAACCTGTTGGAATTAGGGTTGCAGAGAAACACACACAGCTTGGAGAAGACGAAGGAAGCTCAAGGCACACAATAGAGAGTGTGTTACTTAGTGTGCAATGGAAAGAAAGATAGCCCTAGAGTGATGGGCGTATATACAATGCACGGGGGAAAAAACCTCCTAAAGAGGGAAAAAATGCCCCGGCGGTCCTAGTGTGTTCACACACATCACTACCACATGTATATGGTAACAAATCCCCCCTGGAGTGATGCGGTGAACGAGAGCTGGCACATGAGTAAAGGGAAGTGCCATGCCCTGAGGACAGGATCAGTCCACAAAGGGGAGTAAGCCCAAAGCTTTGCGGAAAGCTTCAAGCTTCTCACGAGACAATGCCTTTGTGAAAAGATCTGCAAGGTTGTCCTGTGTTGGCACATAAGCCAAGCTGATCTCTCCTGCTGAGAGCCTCTCCCTGACATAGTGGTAATGCACCTCAATGTGCTTCGTGTGAGCATGAAAAACTGGGTTCCTCGCAACTGCCAATGCGCTCTGACTGTCAGTGTAGATAGTGTTGGCAGTGTCCTGTCCAACACCCAAGTCAACCATAAGGCGTCTGAGCCATACACACTCAACCGTAGCTGTGAAGACTGCCCTGTACTCAGCCTCACAACTCGAAGTGGCCACAGTAGGTTGCTTCTTGCTCAACCATGATATACATGAACTGCCAAGCATGAAACAAAAACCACTTGTGGACACTCGCGTGTCAAAACAACCAGCCCAATCTGAGTCCGAAAAAGCATGTAAGTCTGGCGGCAATGATCCCCCCTTGGGATAAAACAAGCCAAGATGTAAAGTGCCACTAAGGTAGCGGAAAATCCTCTTGACAGCCTGCCAATGCTTAGACCCTGGGCTATGCATAAATCTGCTGACCTGCGAGACTGCAAACTGAATATCTGGCCTCGTGTTGCATACATAAATGAGGCAGCCAACAGTAGTTTGGTAAAGAGTGACATCAGCAGGATCGCCAGCATCATGTAGACTCAACTTCAAACCTGTTTCCATGGGAGTGGCAATAGGTTTGCAATCCTCAAGTCCAAACTTACATAGCAATGTCTCTATGTAACTTTTCTGACACAAGGCAATACCACCATCACACTGCTTAAACTGTATACCCAACTAATGATGCAACAGCCCCAAATCTTTCATCTTGAAAGTAGCATTCAAATCAGCCTTAAATTCAGCAATAGGTCTCTCATTTGGTCCAGTGATCAACAAATCATCAACATAAAGAACCACAATGAGAAATACATCATCCTCACACTTTACATACAATGTGCTTTCTGTTGGACTGTTACGAAAGCCTCCTTTAACCAAATGAGTTTCAGCTTTCTCATACCAAGCACGAGGAGATTGCTTCAACCCATACAAAGCCTTCTTACATTTGCACACTTTGTCCTCTTGTCCTTTTATGACAAAACCGCGAGGCTGCGTTACATAAACTTCCTCAAATATGTCACCATTCAAGAAAGCAGTAACAATGTCTGATTGATGTACATCCCAACCAAAATGAGCTGCCAATGCACATAGAAAACGCACAGTAGTCATACGACAAGTGGGAGCAAAAGTCTCTTCATAATCTATGCCTTTTTGTTGTGCATAACCCTTTGCAACAAGTCGAACCTTATGGCGATCGATCTCACCATCCGGCTTGCGTTTCAACTTGTAAACCCACTTCGTACCAATGGCCTTTTTGCCAGGAGGCAAATCACATAAAGTCCATGTGTCATTCTCTATAAGTGCATCATATTCTGATTTCATGGCAGCAATCCAATTTTCTGAATTCTGTGCTTCATCAAAAGACAGAGGCTCCTCAACATCATGTAAACTAGACACAGCCAAAGCATAACAATCTGATGCATAAGATGCATGGCGAGAGCCTGAACGAGTACGACTAGATAAAGGTGCATCCAATTTACTGTCACGCAAAGTGTGCACCAGCCATTTTGGCATACCTCTAGCCTGCTCATTTTCAGCCCTTTCCTCATCAAGTACATCATGTACATCTGCATCAGTAATAGGCTGTTCTAAAACATTTTCAGAAACCCCCATAGGCTGTACATTTGCCTCATTGGAACTTACATTCGTATTTCCACCACTGAAAAGAGGCAACAAAGTGTCATAAATGTCCTGTGAGCTTACATTACTGTCTCTAGTACATGACAGCAAGGGCTGAACAGAGTCTTCCACAAACACTACATCCTGTGAAACCAGAATAAGTTTTGTTTGCGGATGATACAACCTGTAACCTTTGCTTTCAGCACTATAACCAACAAAAATACATTTGACAGCCTTATCATCCAATTTTCTTCGCTACACTTGTGGCACCAAAGCATATGCCAAACAGCCAAAAACACGCATGTGCTCAATAGAAGGTTTTCTATCATGCCATGCTTCATATGGAGTAATAGACTGCAAAGCTTTCGTAGGACACCTGTTAAGTACATAAGTGGCACACATGATGGCCTCAAGCCAAAAAGAATGCGGCAAAGCTTGACTTTTGACCATACATCGTGCCATTTCCGTTAGTGACCTGTTTTTCCTCTCAGCAACACCATTTTGCTGAGGTGTATAAGGCACTGTACATTGGTGTTTTATCCCACGACTAGCCAGAAATGCATTAAATTCATGAGACATATACTCCCCCCCTCGATCGGAACGGAGGGTGCCCATAGTACATTTTGAACATTTTCAGCCATAGCCAAAAATTGTTTGAAGCACATAAAAACTTCGGACTTCGCTTTAAGCGGAAATACCCATGCATGCCTGGAGTAATCATCAATGAAAGTCACGAAGTACAGGTAATTGCCCAAGGACGGAGTTTGCATGGGCCCACAAACATCACTATGCACAAGATGCAACCTGCATGTGGCCCTAACTGAACCATCCTTTGGAAACTTAGAACGCTGCATTTTACCCAGAATACAGCCTTCACAAACATGTTTGACAGGTGCTTCAAGAGGCGGCAAAGAAGCCACCATATCAGATTTCTGCAAACGCAGCAAACTGGCAAAATTCAGATGACCAAAACGTGCATGCCAAAGTTTTGCATCTGAAATAGCCCTTGAATCTGCAACAGCATTTGCAAAAATTTTGTCCACACTTGTCATACAAAGTGAGCTTATACAGCCCACGGCACAAAAGCCCAGATGCAACAATTTCATCACCAAAACTGAGATCATGAACTGTATATCTGTCATCCACAAATTTGACTACAAGTCCAAGTCTAGCAAGTGCGGATACAGACAAGAGATTCTTCTTGATCCCAGGTACATAAAGTGCATCAACAAGTGTGAAGGAACTGCCATTAGCAGCTGTGAGCACAATCTTTCCAACTCCCTGAACTGGATAAGAGGCGTTGTTGGCACAAGTGACTGAATTCCCATGAGGGACAGACTCGAGAGAGGTAAACAATTCACGATGTGAGGTAATGTGCTTTGTAGCACCACTGTCGAAATACCACACATGTGAATCTGCAGCAACTGACAAGCATGCATCATGGAAAGCAGGATTGTAAGTGCACTGTGCGCTAAAAGCCCATTCTGCATCAACATCAGCATCACAATATCCTTTCACAGAAGACTCAACAATGGCTGCATTTGTAGTGGAACCAGCATTTGCAGAGAAATCACCCTCTTTCTTCTTAGCCTCTTTGGCCTTCAACTTAGGACACGACTTGATCAAGTGATCATTGGCTTTACAATAATGGCAACGCATCTTCTTTTTGCCCTTATCACCAGAATTGCCAGACGAAGTGCTGCCAGCAGAAGCATTAGGAAGAGAATTTTTGCCACTCGCAGCAGAACCATAAGAAGTGGCTGCATTACTGTTACCACCCTTTCTTTGAGAAGCAATAAAAGCCTGTTCAACTGCACGCTGCCTAGTCCTATTTTTTCAGGAAAGTGACTCTTGCAACAGCAATGTGCATAATGCATCAAACTTGACAACTTCAGGATTTCCTTGGGTCATCAGTCTCCAAGTACTAGCAAAAGTCTGGTAGGAATCTGGTAAGGCATCAAGAACAGTCTGCACAATGGAACTGTCCGAAATGACTTCACCTGCAGAAATGAGTTGCTCATTGATATCCTTGACACTAGCAAGGAAAGTGTCCATATCATCTTCCTCATGCATAATCTTCGACTCTAGCTCTTTACGCAGCAAAGCAATTTTAGCCTCATTGCGGCTTGCATAAAGACCTGCTAGAATATCCCAAGCCTGTTTTGTAGATTTTGCTGAACGGATGTGAGGAATAATAGTGCGCTTCATAGACAACGCAATCAATGCATGAGCCTGCGCATCCTTAACATCCCAACGAGCTTGTTCTGCCGTAGGCAAAACAACTCTAACAGCTGCAATCCTTGCAGCAAGACCTGCAACATCCTCAATATCGCCTACATCTTCAGAACCAGGACGTACATCAATGCCCTGCACAATGTTCCAGACACCTTTTGACACAAGAACAGGTTGCATCATATAAGCCCACATAAGGTAGTTGTCCCCATCCAACCTGTCCTCAGCAGCAAACATCTTGAACACATCTGTGTTGTTGTTGTCAGCCATGGTAAATGCTGCACCTGATGTGAAAACTGCCCGAAAATAGGAGAAATGGAGCGGGAACAGCTTGTGCTATATAGCAAAAACCGTAGAAGACTATAAGGCACCTGTTATGCAGAAAACGGCACTGACAGAAAATCTACACAAAATGACGAAATAGCCTGTGCAGTACTGCCCGTAGTGGAAACGGAGGCCGAAATGAGCCCAAATCAAAATTCTGAGCAGACCATGCTCTTCGAGCTCACCCAAAATAGTTGTCGACCTGCGAACGCTCACCAAAGCTCACTGAAATCGGAGAAAGTGAGCAGGCGTGTGCTGGAGCAGCTGGCGACTAAGCCCGGGAGGACGTGACCTGCTCTGATACCAATTGTTGGAATTAGGGTTGCAGAGAAACACACACAACTTGGAGAAGACGAAGGAAGCTCAAGGCACACAATAGAGAGTGTGTTACTTAGTGTGCAATGGAAAGAAAGATAGCCCTAGAGTGATGGGCGTATATACAATGCACGGGGGAAAAAACCTCCTAAAGAGGGAAAAAATGCCCCGGCGGTCCTAGTGTGTTCACACACATCACTACCACATGTATATGGTAACAAAACTTGTTTCCATGGGAGTGGCAATAGGTTTGCAGTCCTCAAGTCCAAACTTACATAGCAATGTCTCTATGTAACTTTTCTAACACAAGGCAATACCACCATCACGATGCTTAAATTGTATACCCAAGTAATGATGCAACAACCCCAAATCTTTCATCTTGAAAGTAGCATTTAAATCAGCCTTAAATTCAGCAATATGTCTCTCATTTGGTCCACTGATCAGCAAAACATCAACATAAAGAACCACAATGAGAAGTACATCATCCTCACGCTTTACATACAATGTGCTTTCTGTTGGACTGTTACGAAAGCCTCGTTTGACCAAATGAGTGTCAGCTTTCTCATGCCAAGCACGAGGAGATTTCTTCAACCCATACAAAGCCTTCTTACATCTGCACACTTTGTCCTCTTCCTTTTATGACAAAACCTCGAGGCTGCGTTACATAAACTTCCTCAAATATGTCACCATTCAAGAAAGCAGTAACAATGTCTGATTGATGTACATCCCAACCAAAATGAGCTGCCAATGCACATAGAAAACGCACAGTAGTCATACGACAAGTGGGAGCAAAAGTATCTTCATAATCTATACCTTTTTTATGTGCATAACCCTTTTCAACAAGTCGAGCCTTATGGCGATCGATCTCACCATCCGGCTTGCGTTTCAATTTGTAAAGCTACTCCATACTAATGACCTTCTTGCCATTTTCTATAAGTGCATCATATTCTGATTGCATGGCAGCCATCCAATTTTTTGAATTTTGTGCTTCATTAAAAGACAGAGGTTCCTCAACATCATAAAAGCTAGACATAGCCAAAGCATAACAATCTGATGCATAAGATGCATGGCGAGAGCCTGAACGAGTACGACTCGACAAAGGTGCATCCAATTTACTGTCACACAATGTATGCACTAGCAATTTTGGCATACCTCTAGCCTGCTCATTTTCAGCCCTTTCCTCATCAAGTACATCATGTGTTAAGTATGGAGCCTAATTTACCCTTGTAATTTTCTGTGGTAAAAGTGGACATTTGTAAGGTCCCCATTATGAGGAAAATCACTCACCGGAAACCAAAATTTTCACAGACAAGAATATTCTTTTTCGCCGGAATATTATGGCCGGACGGCGGCCGGAAAGTGGTCGTAAAACAACCGGTCGGTTGGCCAGTGGTCAATGGCCGATGGCCGGTGGTCGAAAGTCAATGGCCGGTGGCCGGTGGTCGGAAGTCAATGGCCGGTGGCCGAATTCAAAAGCGGACTTGTCTTCTCAAGGGCGGCCACACATGGGCGGATTGGAGGGTCCGATTTGGACTTATTCGCACAAGGGCGGCTACACATGGCTGTCTCTCATAAGAGAGGGCAGCCCTTTTGGCCTATAAAAAGGAGGCCATTTTTACACACATTGCATAGTGTGAAGTTGATGCAACAAGGTGAGTGTGAGGTGGTGAGAGTGAAGCAAGGCGGGAGCTCCATTAAGGGTATAATCCCTTTGTAAACTACTTCTTGTTTTGAAGTACTAAAGCCATTGAGTGGCTGCTTTCCCGTGGACGTAGCCCACATTGGGTGAACCACGTATATCGTGTGTACTCTCTCTCTCTCTCTCTCTACTCTATAATCTCGTGTATATAAATCTGTCTCTCTCCATTAAGTAATCTACTCAATTATCTATTTAGCTACGTCTTATTTCCTAACAACTGGTATTAGAGCAAGGTTTGCTCGTAGCTAAATTATCTCAAGGAAAGGATTCCTTGAATTGAGTGGGAGTTATGGCGGAGGAAGGGAAGCTCAAGATTGAGAAGTTCAACGGCAAAAACTACCAACATTGGAAGATGCAGATTGAAGACTATCTCTACCAGAAGGACCTCTATTTGCCACTAGGCGGTCTTGCGAAGAAGCCCGCAACAATGGCAGATGAAGCATGGATTGTCCTTGATCGAAAGGCACTGGGAAAAATCCGGTTAAGCTTGGCGTCAACGGTGGCCTTCAATGTTTCGGATATGAAGACCACGGAGGACTTGATGAAGTCACTTGACGACTTCTACGAGAAACCATCGGCATCCAATAAGGTATTTCTTATGAAGCGCTTGTTCAATCTAAAGATGGCAGAGAATGGTTCAGTTGCAGAACACCTAAATGACTTTAACACAAACATAAGTCAACTTCGATAAGTGAAAATCAATTTCGATGATGAAGTGCGAGCTCTCCTTATACTATCATCTCTACCGGATAGTTGGGACAGCCTTGTGATGGCTGTAAGTAATTCTATCTCTGGCACAAATACTCTTAAGTTTGATGATGTTGTGGGTGTTCTCCTAAGCGAGGAAATGCGAAGGAGAAGCATAGGAGAATCATCAAGTGCTACACTATCAGTGGAAACAAGAGGAAGGCTTAAGGAGAGGTTCAAAAACCAAAAGGGTTGTGATCGCTCAAGGCGGAGCAAGTCACGCACAAAGTCAGTTCTTGAATGTTGGAACTGCGGCAAGAAGGGCCACATCAAGAAGGATTGCTGGTCCAAGAAGAAGAAGGAGACAGAGTCTCAAGACAACAAGCCAACATCGGTGGCCAATGTGGCAGGTAAAGTAGAGCAAGATGCTCTAATTCTCTCATTAGACAATGTGTCTAATTCCTAGATAGTAGATTCCGGGGCTTCATTCCATGCGACACCACACAAGCAACATTTCCAAGACTACACCAAAGGTAATTTTGGGTATGTATACTTGGGAGATGATGAAGCTTGTGAGATTGTCGGCAAAGGTACAGTTTCTGTCAAAAATGCTAACGGAAATGAATGGAAGCTTAAAGATGTTAGGCATGTTCCTTCTCTTCGCAGAAATTTGATCTCTACAGGACAATTGCATGATGAAGGTCACAACATTGCATTCGGAAACAAACGATGGAAGATCTCAAAGGGATCTTTGGTGGTTGCCAAGGGTGAAAAAGTCGGTACACTTTACTTGTGTACTGTTAGCACGCAACCTTCAGCTGTGTAGCAACTACAGAAGTTGACAGTGCGGTGTGGCACTACCGACTTGGGCATATGAGTGCCAAAAGAATGCAAATCCTTTAAACAAAGAAGCTTCTACCAGGTTTGAAAGAAGTGGACTTAGAGTTCTGTGAAGATTGTGTTTATGGTAAACAAAAGAGGGTAAAATTTCAAAAATCAGGAAATGAAAGAAAAAATAAAAAAATTGAGTTGGTTCATTCTGATGTTTGGGGTCCTGCAAGGATATGTGTCCAAAGACACAAGAGGAGATAGTCTATATGTCTAAAGTTCCATATGCTGCAGTGGTAGGTTCTCTAATGTATGCTATGGTCTGGACAAGGCCAGACATTGCACATGCAGTGGGAGTTGTGAGTAGGTTCATGGACAACCCAGGTAAAGAGCATTGGCAAGCTGTGAAGTGGATACTTAGGTATCTAAAAGGGACAACAACAAATGATTTGTATTTTGGAGGAACTGATATTTTTCTAGAAGGGTATGCTGATGCAGATATGGCAGGTGACAAAGATACTCGAAGGAGCACTACTGGCTATGTGTTCACGGTTGGAGGCATAGCAGTAAGCTGGGCTTCAAAGCTGCAGAAAGTGGTTTCACTTTCTACCACAGAAGCAGAGTATGTAGCAATGACGGAGGCAAGCAAAGAAATTCTGTGGCTTCACAGATTCTTAGAAGAGCTTGGATTCAAACAAGACAATTGTGTCTTGTACAGTGATAGCCAAAGCGCTATCCATCTTGCGAAGAACTCAGCCTTTCATTCAAGGACAAAGCACATTGAGGTGAGATATCACTTCATACGCACTCTTTTGGAAGAGGGACAACTAAAGCTAGGAAAGGTGCATACAAGTGAAAATCCTGCAGACATGTTTACAAAGGTGGTCAACAAGGAGAAGTTGAGCTTGGTGAACCACATATATCGTGTGTACTCTCTCTCTCTCTCTCTCTCTCTCTCTCTACTCTATAATCTCGTGTATATAAATCTGTCTCTCTCCATTAAGTAATCTACTCAATTATCTATTTAGCTACGTCTTATTTCCTAACATCATGTACATCTACATCAGTAATAGGCTGATCTATACCATTTTTAGAAACCCCCATAGGCTATACATTTGCCTCATTGGAATTTACATTCGTATTTCCACCACTGCAAAGAGGCAACAAAGTGTCATAAATGTCCTGTGAGCTTACATTACTGTCTCTAGTACATGATAGCAAGGGCTGAACAGAATCTTCCACAAACATGACATCTTGTGAAACCAGAATACTCTTTGTTTGCGGATGATATAACCTGTAACCTTTGCTTTCAGCACTATAACCAACAAAAATACATTTGACAGACTTATCATCCAATTTTCTGCGTTGTGTTTGTGGCACCAAAGCATATGCCAAACAGCCAAAAACATGCATGTGCTCAATAGAAGGCTTTCTATGATGCCATGCTTCATATGTAGTAATAGATTGCAAAGATTTCATAGGACACTTGTTAAGTACATAAGTGGCACACATGATGGCCTCAAGAAAAAAAGAATGCGGCAAAGCTTGACTTTTGACCATACATCGTGCCATTTGCATAAGTGACGTGTTTTTCCTCTCAGCAACGCCATTTTGCTGAGGTGTATAAGGCACTATACATTGGTGTTTTATCCCACCACTAGCCAAAAATGCATTAAATTCCTGAGGCATATACTCCCCCCCTTGATCGGAATGGAGGGTGCCCATAGTACATTTCAAGACATTTTCAGCCATCGCCAGAAATTGTTTGAAGCACATAAAAACTTTGTACTTCGCTTTAAGCGGAAATACCCATGCATGCCTGGAGTAATCATCAATGAAAGTCACGAAGTATAGGTAATTGCCCAAAGATGGAGTTTGCATGGGCCCACAAACATCACTATGCACAAGCTGCAACCTGCATGTGGCCCGAACTGAAGCATCCTTTGGAAACTTAGAACGCTGCATCTTACCTAAAATACATCCTTCTTAAAAATGTTTGACAAGTGCTTCAAGAGGCGGCAAAGAAGAAACCATATCAGATTTTTGCAAACGCAGCAAACTAGCAAAATTCACATGACCAAAACGTGCATGCCAAAGTTTTGCATGTAAAATAGCCCTTGAATCTGCAACATCATTTGCAAAATTTTGTCCACACTTGTCATACAAAGTGAGCTTATACAGCCCACGGCACAAAAGGCCAGATGCAACAATTTCATCACCAAAACTGAGATCATGAATTGTACATCTGTCATCCACAAATTTGACTACAAGTCCAAGTCTAGCAAGTGCGGATACAGACAAGAGATTCTTCTTGATCCCAGGTACATAAAGTGCATCAACAAGTGTGAAGGAACTGCCATTTTCAGCAGTAAGCGCAATCTTTCCAACTCTCTGAACCGGATAAGAGGCATTGTTGGCACAAGTGATTGAATTCCCATGAGGGACAGACTCGAGAGAGGTAAACAATTCACGATGTGAGGTAATGTGCTTTGTAGCACCACTATCGAAATACCACACATGTGAATCTGCAGCAACTGACAAGCATCGACCATGGACAACAGGATTGTAAGTGCACTCTGCGCTAAAAGCCCATTCTGCACCAACATTAGCATCACAGTCTCCTTTCACAGAAGACTCAACAATGGCTGCATTTGTAGTGGAACCAGCATTTGCAATGGAACCACCCTCTTTCTTCTTAGCCTCTTTGGCCTTCAACTTAGGACACGAGTTGATCAAGTGATCATTAGCTTTACAATAATGGCAACACATCTTCTTTTTACCCTTATCACCAGAATTTCCAAACGAATTGCTGCCAGCAGAAGCATTAGGAACATAATTTTTGCCACTCGTAGCAGAACCATAAGAAGTGGCTGCATTGCTATTACCACCCTTTCTTTGAGAAGCAATAAAAGCCTGTTCAAGTGCACGCTGCCTAGTCCTGTTTTTTCAGGAAAGTGACTCTTGCAACAGCAATGTGCATAATGCATCAAACTTGAAAACTTCAGGATTTCCTTGGGCCATAAGTCTCCAAGTACTAGCAAAAGTATGGTAAGAATCTGGTAAGGCATCAAGAATAGTCTGCACAAGGGAACTGTCTGAAATGACTTCACTTGCAGGAATAAGTTGCTCATTGATATCCTTAACACCAGCAAGAAAAGTGTCCATATCATCTTCCTCATGCATAATCTTTGACTCCAGCTCTTTACGCAGCAAAGCAATTTTATTCTCATTGCGGCTTGCATAAAGACCTACTAGAATATCCCAAGCCTGTTTTGCAGATTTTGCTGAACGAATGTGAGGAACAATGGTGCGCTTCACAGACAACGCAATCAATGCATGAGCCTACGCATCCTTTACATCCCAACGAGCTCGTTCTGCCGTAGCCAAAACAACTCTAATAGCAGCAATCCTTGCAGCAAGACCTGCAACATCCTCAACATCGCCTACATCCTCAAAACCAGGACGTACATCAATGCCCTGCACAATGTTCCAGATGCCCTTTGACACAAGAACATGTTGCATCATATAAGCCCACATAGGGTAGTTGTCTCCATCCAACCTGTCCTCAACAGCAAACAACACATCTGTGTTGTTGTCAGCCATGGTAAATGCTGCACTTGATGTGAAAACTGCCCGAAAATAGGAGAAACGGAGCGGGAACAACATGTGCAATATAGCACGAACCATAGAATACTATGAGGCACCTGTTATGCAAAAAACAACATTGATAGAAATTTTGACAAAATGATGAAATTGCCTGTGCAGTACTGCCTGTAGTGGAAACGGAGGCCGAAATTAGCCCGAATCAAAAATCTGAGCAGACTTAGCTCGTTCCCTCAAAATTTTTGTCGACCTGCAAACGCTTGCCAAAGCTCACTGAAAGCGGAGAAAGTGAGCAGGCGTGTGCTGGAGTAGCTGGCGACTAAGCTCGGGAGGACGCAACCTGCTCTGATACCAATTGTTGGAATTAAGGTTGCAGAGAAACGCACACAGCCTTTAGAAGACGAAGGAAGCTCAAGGCACTCAATCAAGAGTGTGTTTCTTAGTATGCAATGGAAAGATAGATAGCTCTAGAGTGATGGTTGTATATACAATGCTCGGGGGAAAAAACCTCCTAAAGAGGGAAAAAAATGCCCCAGCGGTCGTAGTGTGTTCACACACATCACTACCACATGTATATGGTAACATGAATTCCTCTTTGTATATATAATAAAAATAGCTCAAAGTGAGTGAGCATTGTAAAAAAGTAAAAAAAAAGATTGTAGTGTGCAAAATTGAGTTTTGATGTCACTCTTGCCTATTAAAATTTAGAGATTTTATAGATTTTTAGGTATTGTAGTGTATTCTTTGAAGGGTAGCTTGAAAAAAGCAAAATACCCCAAAATGGATACAATTTCCTTCAAAAAGCAACCGTACTAGTGTTCTTATGGTTTTAGACCACTTTAAAATTTTTCTTTATTTCTAAAAGGCCCTCCTCCATGCCTTATCACCATCCCCTCCACAAGGTTTCACTGTAGACAAATAAAAAAGAGAGAGATAGATTCTATGCCTCCTTCGTGTAGAGACTCCCCTCCAAATAAGCGAGAGAGAGAAAGAGACACGTTAGCGTGCGCATCAACAAGGGAAGGCAAGCAAGAAGACATCAGCTTGATTGTAGGCCTCTCTGTCTTCACCTCTCTTCTCCATTTGTCCCACTAGCTTTGACACAAGAAAATATCTCTCCTTGTGACTCACACCTCTGCCTTCCTTTTTTTTTCTGATTTTATTCCTCTTTTCAACATAGAATCTTCAAAGATACCTCTTGATAAAGACAAAAAAAGGACTACATCTCTACTACTTCTTTATGGAGCCACGAACTGTCAAGTCTTTGAAAATTGACTCTCTTGCGCAGGATTCTCAGAGATTGTGCGAGAAAGCAAAGAATTGATTGTCAATTGATAAAAGAAAGGACCTAGACGAATGGTATTGGGCCATCACCGATGTTCTAAAAGTTAGAGCTATCCTTAGTCTTTTTGGTTGTACTTTGAACCTTCTCATGTATCTCTATGGCCTTTAGGATGCCTTGGCTTGGATTGTGAGAAGGGCTAGTCTTGTACCTTTTTGATATGTTTAATATAATATCACTTAATTTTGTGAGATCTCCAAAAAAAAAAAAAAAGCATGGAGAGAGCCTTCACACGCTAGACATTGATTTTTCTCTCTCTTAAGGGCTCATTGAAGCTTTGCTATTTGCACTCTCGCAGCCTCAAGGCCCTATTGTTGGGAGTGCGAATGGAGGGTGCTGTGGTAGGGTAGAGCCTATATAGTGCTTGCTAGAGATCAGGGGCATATGGTGCATGGAGGGCGACAATCTTTAGGGTGAGCCACCAGACGGCTCTTGCCTCTTGGTTTTTTTGGACTTCCTTGGCGAGGCCCTAAATTTCTAGAGCTAGTGGAGGCCACCCCCTAGGACTTGCACATGGAGTCAATGGAAGTTTGATTTTTTCTTAGATCTATTGCTCCTTAGGGAGATGGATTGAAGGGGGAAGAGTGCAATGGTGGCAGTGTTTTCTCCTATGGTGGCAACCTTTGGTCACTTTGCCCAGTGTTATGAGGATGCTTGGCTCGCCCGAATAGCCTATCATGTGGTCTGATCATGATGTTGCTCTTGGTTGATGATAGTGGTGGATCTATGGCCCGTACGCACTGATGATGGGAACCTCGGATCTCGCCCATTTTGCGAATGATATTGGCTGCTTTATTTTGGGGAAAGATCTTGCATGTCTCAGATGGGGGGTTCTTATGTGGCAGCCGAAGGTTCTCACTTTCATATTGATGGTCGGGCTTACTGTATGACTCCCTCGTTAGCCAAGCTTCTTTTTTGAACGGTTAAGTCCCCCTGTAAAGGCCGGTTGCCAGACTTGAATTTTACTTTTGCTGGTGTAGCTCAATGTGTTGTAGTTGATGTATATCTGGATGCCTTGGCTCATATTAGTAAGCAAGGCTTATCATGTAAACTTTTTGGTTTTGGTAATTCAATTCACTCACTATTGTGAGTTTTAGATTCAAAAGACATTGGTTTTTTTAAAGGAAAACTTCACAAAACATCCAACGTAATAAAAAGAGAAGGGTCTTTACAAAACATATAATATAATCGAAATTGAAGGGCAAAATTGGAGATTTTTTGTGGTGGTGGTTTGATGTGGGTTTCCTATATCCACAATCCGCCACCAAAGGCGACAGTGGGGGTAGCCTATCTAGAAACACTAGTAAGAGACTATAAGGTTAAGCAAGTAGAACAATTTGTGCTAAGATTTGAACAAAAATAATGAGCATGGCTGGCAGGGTTGGGTTGGAGGGCAGGCTCTCTAGCTAGCAATAGGGTCTCTCTTTTGATCTCCTCAGCTTGCACCTTAGCCAGAAGCTATTACACCTATCATTGACGAGAAGGAACACATACAAAGAGACCAAAATGCTATGGCGAAAATCATACTTCGTAATCAAGTTATTGGTCAGCCAAAAAAATTCTCAGAGGGGATCGAGGAGGCCAAAACCAAACTCCTTGGTATTGTTAAGTGAAGGGAGTTGCCTGTTGAAGTGAAAGCGTTGGAGAGGCCCATTTCTGTTGATGAATGTTGCACTGCCTTGAAAGCAATGGGAAGGAAAAGTCCCCTGGGTGGGATGAATTGAGAGTCAAAATTTTCAAAGAATTTTGGGAGGATCTTAAAATTCCACCATAGGGTACGGGGCCCAGTAATGGATTGGGGTCCGGAGCGTGGAAAGGCAAATCTCTAAAAGTTAAGTAAAGTATGGACCACTTCTGAGGCATCTCGGTACTTGTGTCGTGGTGGTTACAGTGACTGAATAGAGTTGTACGCCGTCGGATGGGGGTTCGATTCGCGCTGTCAAGTTTGACCTCTGACTGGGCCACACCAGTTTCGCTATAGGCGCCACTTCTTGATACACGCGATTCTGAAGAATCGCGTCGACCTCGGCCTGTGAAGGGTTGTTCGCTCCAAGGTTTATGCTGCAGCTCATTCTTGATGACAGTTACGGACTGCGCCTCTCCATGCCCAAAATGGCGCACCACAGGAAAAATCTACCCGTCGACGGGGTAAAGGTTCTTAAATAGGGGGTTTTACCCTAGTATAGTTAGCAAATAGGGCTCTCTTGGAGGGGAAATTCAAGGCTAGCCTCAAAAAAGGGTTGATCAAACCTATTGCCACACTGGTCTGTTGCTTTCTACTAAAACATTGGCATCCTATTTCAATGATGACAATGGCGTACAAGCTCATTGCCAAGGTGAATACGTAAAGACTGTCTCCAATCTTGAACAAAGTCATCACCCCCCATCAACATGGTTTCATCAAAAGAAGTTCAATTTATGATAACATCTTGGCAACCATGGTCGGCATTGAGTATGCTATCTTCTCAAAGCAAGAATGTATCCTCCTTCAACTTGACCTGGATATGGCTTACAACCGAATCTTGTGGTCATACATTGTGGCAGTCATGAAAGATTTGGGTTTTAGATCCAAAATGTGTGCGATAGTGCACATGCTTGGGGAGGGAAGCTATTCTGAGCTACTCTTCAACAACAAGATAGTGCAAATGTTTGAGGTCAAGCAATCACTCAACCCCCTTTCTTTGCTTCTCTTTGCTATTGGCTCTCACCCTCTTGTAACCTCTCTTGAGGACATTGCGACAAAAGGGGAAACTCAAGGTTTGGCACTTCTTGGATGTAGAAATCTGTTTGCAAAGCTGTTTGCAGGTGATTCTTTTCTCTTCCTTAAAGCCAAGTCAAAAGTGCTAAGAATTGCCCTCAAGATTGTCTAACTATTTGCCACAACTTCCAGCTTAATGTGCAATAGTTTCAAAATATGATTGGTTTCTCTCACTGAAAGAGACTCGTTTGACCCCGTGGAATGGTCAAGGGAAGTGATTGGTAAGGGCATAGTGTGCAGGCACCTAGGCACCCCACTAGGGATGAACATAATGTATATGAGGAGATTCAATCGATTCTTGTAAAAGATAAATAGAAAAAGGAGAAGACGGGGTTTTGTGCTCCTCCCCTTTGTGCTCCTCCCCTTCATAGCAGAGTTACTATGATCAATGCTTTTATGATCTTTTACATGTCTTTCGTGTTTGCTGAAACTAAGCAAACCAAATTGCAAGATTTTTTGAAGCCTATCAAATGATTTTTGTGGAAGAGAAACACGAAAGACTCAATCCCTTGCCAAAGGGGTAAATGGAATGTATAGCAAGACCAAAGAATCACGGCGGCATTGGAATCATTGACCCCATGCTACATGCAAAGCATTGTGTACCAACTAGTTATCTCATTGACGGATCAAAAGCAAGAATGTGCCATCATGACATGGGATATGATAAACAAAGCAGAGCTTGCCTCTAAAGGAGGTACATGGAAGGAGGCCTCAATGCACGAAAGATTTTGGCACCTTCCTGGACATTCCTTAAGCTTGGTGACATCATAGGGGAACTAGCACGAAAGTGTAACAAAGCGGCTTCAACCCTGGAATGGGGGGAGAAGTTTAGATACTTAAGGGGCTCCTCTCTCCAGTGGTCCTCCTGGCTCTCCAAACTTGGAAGGGGTGCCTTGAACCCCCTTTTGGAGGGAGGCTGCTTGATAGGTAAGCAACAAAGGGGGTCTCTAAACTATCTCACCATTGGGATGATAGAAACCTCTGATAGAAGTATGTGGAGCTTTTAGTGCTTCATCATAATTTGGGTTTGTACGCAAGGCTTTTGATCAGTAGACTCTTGGAAGTGCTGTCATCACTACCTTCACCCGTCGTCAGGTTAGAGATAGATTGGAAAGCCTGGCATTGGCCAAAATATAGATTTTTTTCACTCCCTAAGACCTAGGATACCTATAGTGAGTGATATACAAAACGGATTGGTTTGCCCAAGTCAACAAAATTCGGAAGAAAAATTGGCCTGAAGAATGTTGGCAAAGAAGTGTTAGTACCATCTGTAAGATCAAATGGCCTAAATACATAAAGTATTTTATTTGGAAGGTCCTTTGGGAGCCATGCCTACTGGGATTAAGGTTCACACTAGAGGGATTGGCACTAACATTTGCTCTAGTTGTAGATCGGCTTCTGAGGACCCCCTACATCTGCTTAGCAAGTGCCTGCCTCGTGGAGATTAGCCGCTAAAGTTTGCAAATGGATACAGAAGACATGGAAGATTATCTTTTTTACAGATGACTTGATCTTGGGAGGGCATAGGTTCCAAAGCCAAAGCCATTTTGGTGTGCACCACACCCAATCACAAGATTTTGTTACTTGAATCAAGTTTGGAAGTCTAGGAACCTTCGATTCTTCGAGGCTAAATTGGTTGTGGTCCAATTTGATGATATTGTGCATCTGAGCATCGAGCTTATTCATATTGTAGGAGCTAAAAGAGGGGCAACAATCAACGATAAAGAGTGGCACTGAGTTGCCTAAACCACTTGAGAGGTTTCTCGTAGCACCCCTGTTTTGGTTTTGGTTATGCCCAAGCCCCTTCTGGAATCGTTGCCACCTCAAGGCACATGTAGTGCTGGAGAGCAATTGTAGTCTTTTTAAGTTAATATAAATATAAATTCTCTCCACCCACAATTGTGAATATGGGAAAAGAAAAAAGATTTCAATAGAAATAAGATTTTAGGAACATGAAAAGAAAATACACTAATAAATGAGATTTGTAGGTCTTCTCACCTACAAATTTTATCTTAAAAAGGTTAGTTTGTACACAAAACCTAAGTTTTTTTGCAGCACTGGGATTATACGGAAGACTTGGTGAGATATCAATTCTGATTGCCATACATTTTTGTCCTTTTCAAGGAAGTGATGTTGATGTAACCGCAAACGGCAAGTTTTGATGGACAAGAACTTTACAAAATGCCAAACATAATTTTATAAGGGTATTGAAAGGCCTGTTATATTATATTATATCAGAGGGTTGGCAAGAAATCAAGGTCCATCTATTAAAAAAACCTAATGTGTCAAAATTTCCCATTTGATGGGTGGCAACTTGTAAGCAACTCGAGTCTAGCTTTAAATATTAGGGTAGAGGAGCCATATTAGGATCTAACTTTAAATATTGGGGTGGAGGAGCTATTACTAGGTATAGCGACGTTGAGATGGTGCTCGTAAACAAAAAAGAGCCTAGGTCTAGTTTCCTATCACAAAAATTAAGATTTTGCTAGAGATTTCAAACTTGAAGATGAGAAAAATCCAAGAATTTAGAGAAACTTAGTTGTAAAAACTTTAAGATTACCTCTAAGATTTTTCATGTGGTAGGGTTTCCAAATTTGCAAAAAAAAGTTGCATCTATCCTTTCTTTTTAGATGCTAAGCAAAGGAAGAGCCGTCGACCCCTCCACGCGTCAAAACTGGGGCTCTCCCAATCTATCGTGAGCAACATGGCTATTGTCAAAAATGGCTTCCCATTCCTATTCCAATGGACAAATCATGGTCTTCTCTAGTCTTGCTTAAGTGATGCTACCCAACTCCAATTCCCCTTCACCTCGACACTCTGCCTCTATCTCTAGCATTTTGTGAGCAACCACAACCACTAGTGTGTGTGTGTGTGTGTGTGTGTGTGTGTGTGTGTGTGTGTGTGTGAGAGAGAGAGAGAGAGAGAGAGAGAGAGAGAGAGAGTGAGAGTTTTCAAAGATTCCCAAAAGCCCATACAAAGAGATAGAATCCTCCCTATCTCCCCCCCCCCTCCCCCCCCCCCCCACGTGTAATTTGTGAATCGTCCTCTTCCTATGCTTCATCAACTGTTGCGTTTTTGTGTGCATTCCCCTTATAGCCATTAATGCAAAATGGATAAGGATGTAGAGCTCTAGCCCCTTGTTTGCACCATAGTATGCACTTGATTGTTTTCAAATTGCCACCTAAGTGACAATCAACTTCAAAATCCCCTATGCCATCTACTTGCAATTTTTCCTCAGCTAGCTGGACATTTGTTATCCACGAAATGCTTTCAAATATCCAAGCAAGCACTTCATGGGTCTCCTTGGAAACTTCAATATCACCAAGCCACCAAATTTCATGGTCTCCTTGGGAACCTCAATATCACTAAGCCACCAAATTTCTTTCTTTGGCTAGACACTGAAAGATGATACACAATCCTTGTTCATAGCTAAATGTTTTGCATGAATAATGCCTCGTTCAGGAGAGTAATACTCATCCTTTCTAGTCTTTGTTTCTTCACAATTTGACACTTGTCTAGCTTGAGCACAAACACAATATTTGATCCTAGAATTGCAAAATGTCCAAAATAACGTATGAAAAACCATAATTTGGAAAAAACATACTATACATTACTATAGCCTCACCATTAGGTAGTAGACCCCAAAAAACCTACCATTGCCATTTGAAGCTTTCTCAAATCAACAAAAATATTATTTGACATTAAGGAAATTCCTTGTTCACTCTCGCTGCACTTATGCTTGCATTGGTGCATTCCCTTACTCCTTTTGATCACTTGGTAAAGATGGATGAATGCATTGTCTCCTCTATGTGCAAATAGCCCCCTATTCGAAAGTACACATCTTCGTTCGAAGCCTTCTTAGCAAGTTTGACCTTAAGTGTATAGGAAAAACATTCTCAGTAATTCTACTTTCCCTTAAAGCATCCTTAAGGAGACCATATAATGCAATGTAGCCCTTAGTATTAATTCCCACTTCATCACATGCCTTGTACACATCAACATTGCTCACAAGATTTGAAAAATTTTGCATCACCTCCTTTGTAACATCATTGTTTAAATGTTTTACATTTGGTGCTTGTAGAAGAGCTATGACATTTGATTTCTTGAGGCACAAACTCAACAAATGAATGCAATCCTTGTGGCTGTGGAGCATAGAAAAATGTATCTTGTAGCTGTAGCCCTTCTTTTGCGAGCATCACCTTTGAGGGTTAAATTCTCTATGGATGAGATGCTCCTCTTACATTTCCTTGCACCTAAGGGAGTCTCTTTAAGATGCAGAATCTTACCTTCAAGCCTTTCAATCTTAGCATCCTTCTCTTCCACTTGTAGCTTAAGAGTTTCCACTTTCTTCTCTGCATGAACGATCCTTTCATGCAATCCACTAGTGGTACGGAAAGAAGTTGACATTGATGCAAAGACCATCGTGCAGTATTATCTCCAATAGACGCCAATCGCTTGCAGTCTCAAAGAAGACCTTGCTCCCCTCTACCTACATATTGTAAGAATGTAGCAAGGCTATTGAGCATTGCATACACATTGATGGCTTAATCATTAGGGTAGAGGCAACCATGCACCCAAAGGTCCACATTGGTGTGACCTACATTATGGCCTTGTTGTCCTTTGGCAACCAAACATGTAGATACATTGTTTTCAAACTTGGCGACCTTGATGTGGATGGGAGGCTTGTAATGTCATTTAGCTCCATGAACAGGGGAATTAAGTTGGACTCAAGCAAGGGAAGGAGAGAGAAATTGTAGAGGAAATTAGACTGGATGCTCAATGAAGTAAAGAGCTATGGAGTGGACTTGGAGTGGAGACCTATGGGATGGAGAGCTACAACAAAGCTATGGGGGGGAGATCTGTAACAAAGCTATGGAGTGGATAGATATGAAGAGGAGAGCTAAAACAAAGAGACCTGCAAAACAAGGAGAGGGAAGGAGGAAGAGTGTGTGCTGAAAAGTAAGAGATAGAAGAGAGGGGGAAAGAGGGTGTGTTGAAAAGTAGGAGAGAGAAGAGAGAGGAAGAGGAGTGAGAGAGAGGGGAGTGATTTTGGAGGGAAATAAAGAAAGGAGGAAAGTTTTACATTTTACACGTCTAGCAGTGAGAGTTTGAGGGGAAAAATTGGTTTTTGGGTATATATATAGGTTGGAGAGAATTTTTGAGTAAAAATGAGGTTTATTTGATTTTTTTTTCAAAAAAGTGATTTTTTGGGATGGGGTTATGGATGACCTTAATGATGTGGCAAAAGAAAGGGGGGAGGATAGTTATTTTTATAAGGGCCACCACTCTTTTGGGTAGAGAGAGAATGTACCTATCCTCCCTCCTTAGCCTCTATTTGAGCCTACAAAAAGCCTATGACAGCCTAGAAAAAAGCCTATGAAAATACAAGCTCATTCAATGGATCGGACTTGTCTCCTAAATCACACACGTTTAACCTTAATCCCTTAAAATGAGGGATCCTTACAAGGCCCTTTTGGGGTTAATTTTTTTTCTAATGGCAACACATAAATGCTACGAAATAGGGCATGACTTCTGTTTCTTATTATTTCTGGAGAGACCATAGTGCCAACTCTTCACCATACTTTTGTAGGGCACTGTATACTTAGCATCTTAGATCTTTGGTTCTTCACTCTGCAAGACAAAATGTTTAATTATTCAGATTGGTTTTATGTAGCTAGACACAAAAATTGTCCTCCAGTTTAGACAATTGGACAACACCCATACACGATTATCAGGTTGGTAGTGTATTTTAAGTTTCATAGCATGTTGATTCTTTTTGTATTTTTTGAGTTTGTCAATGCTTCCTTAAGTTTAGTTTAGCTACATGTTTTCCTCACTAGTACATGCTCAAGCTTGATCATCATAAATATATACCAAATAGATACACACTTCTTTTCTCATAGATGCTTGATGTCAATCTTCTTTTCTCATAGATGCTTGATGTCAATCTGGGTATGTCATGTTATGTTCTATAGATGTTCTATAGCAATGCCCACCAAGCAAGGCTAGTTTCTATGCTTTCCTCAATGCGTTTTCCCTATTGATTTGCTTCCTCGAACCAACAACACTGTCCAAGAGGCAGTTTCCTCTCCCACAAAGTCGGTCAAATGTTTTTGAATTTCTATGTTTTTGACTTTTGGTGATCCCCCCCCCCGTTTTTTCTCTCTCTCTCTCTCTCTCTCTCTCTCTCTCTCTCTCTCTCTCTCTCTCTCTCTCTCATGGTTCAAGACTCTTTGTATACATCTTTGAGGTGTCTTGCCCTCATCACGATCTTACACGAGCTGCTTCAAATGGGATCAATGGTGGAGGTAGAAAATGTGGGGCATGTCAATCGAGGGCCATTGGATTTGGCGGCCCGAATTTTCAACTTTGTCCCAAATTTACAAAGTCATTTGCATTTACAATACGACATACTCAAATCTCCTACATTTCAATGAATGCATGCAGGCACTGTGGCTAGAGCACATGGCTTCTTGCGAGGAGGTTGTGGATACGAAACATGGGGTGTGGCCGCCGCCAAATTTAGAAGCCTACATGAATTTAATTTTTGATCCAAATGTCCCAAATTTACAAAGGTTTTCTATACGCAAACTACTTGGTATCTCTCTATTATGCACCAAAGACTTTGCTTAGTCGGATTAGTCTGCCAATGAAGGCCAGTCACCTAAGACATTTGTTCTCTCTTTCTTTTTGGGTTACTGCATGCCTTAGTATCCATGTGGGTGAAGGTCATTAATTCTAGTTGCTACACATGTGTCCCTGAGGAATCGTTAAAAGTCTTGAAGAAAAAAAAGACATCATGTCCTTTCAAATGTTATTTCTTAAATTTGCATTCAAAAAGAGCTTTAGAGAACAAAGAAATAAAGTGTGTTTTCATATTAGTTTGATCCATGATGTGAAGTATTGGTTCAATATTTGTATTTTAATAATTTGATTTATAAAAATTCCTTTCATTTAAGGAATTCACAAAGATTCATTTCATGAAGAACAAGAAAGTTTGAGGTAATATTTTTTCCTGTAAAAAATGAGAGAGAAAATGGTTTGCATGTCATCATAATTATGAGCCGAAATACTCAAGGTGAATCTCCAAGATATAGGATTGGGCTTGCCACTTTAACATCAAATGAGTGTCTTTCAGACACATTCAAAATTTCTTGATTGAAAATTCTTCCTCTCATTCCCATAGGCCTCTCCATGTGGAAGATATGTCATCACCATATGGCACAATCCAAGGCTGCATAGCATGGTTGTATGGTCCATGGCCTTGCATATGGATTTTGTCCCATTTTCACCCATTTTTTAGCTTTTTATCTGATGTAGCATGTTTTTAGATGAGATGACCCATTTATTATCTTTTAACCTTGCTTGTCATTATCTTGATGATGTGCTAGATATTTTAGAGCATGTCCCACCCCTCGTCCCCCCAAACTCACAATAGTGACTGGATGTATTATATTCACTAGAAAAAATGTACAGAGAAACCTCAAGCTTGTGCCAAGCCTTGAGGGACTTTAGATTACAAGGCAATTAATTACCCATCATCAGGTCAGTTCAAGCCCATCAAAACGATGTTGATGGCCCAATAACATTCATCCAAGGCCTCGTCCAAGGCCTTTCTTTTACCAATGGAGACAATTAGTTCCTTGCTTTCCAAGACAATGTTCATGAAGCTAGCAATCACAAGAACATTTTTTAACACCCTACATTTCCTAGCCTTCCAAATTTCATCAAAGCAGCAAAATTTCACCTTGCATTGTCGTGCCACTTTGGGGGCATGGGGTAAAAGACATGAATCTGCATGCAATTTCAAGGTTTTCCAAACTTATGATTTATGCTAGGATCTGATAAGATAGCACGATGACTAGAGATGCACGCCAAATGTGTTGTGTTTGGTAGTGCTTGATTGATAAGTATGTCAAATGTGGTGTACTTCAAAAAGTCAAAGAGAGCTCAAGGATCTTCTTGTACAGAATGCTGACTCTTGCAATGCAATGATTGTGAGATATGGTGAATAGGGGTGGGCAAGAAGCTTTGAACTATCTTCAACTAATGTAAAACAAATGTAACTCTTGAGATACAAAGACCTATACTTGCATCTTGAGGGCATGTGGCACTATCTAAGACATTGTATGGGCAATGAAATTCACCGTGATATTTTCAATCAAGGGCTGCTGAAAATGAAAATTGTGCAAGGAAATGCCTTGGTAGATATATATGCCAAGTATGCGTGTACCAATGGTGGCCCACTATGGCAAGGCTAGGATGCCCACCCAAAGGCTACCCAATTAACTCAATGGATGCCAATTAAGGGGTTTTTAATACATTTCTCTCATAGCTCAATTAATAATAGCTTCTTACTCTAGTTAGCCATCATTATTGAGCTCAATCTATCTTATCCTTAACCCCCCATATCTCCTTCAGACTCGGCATCAAGGGGAATAAGCAAGGGAAGAGGATCAAGTGGAGAATTGAATTGAGGAGGAGAGAACTCTTTGCAATTGTGACTGAGGAGAGCTCCACCATCATCAACACCATTATGAACAAGATCGTCAAAGTTTTTTTTAAAAATTAATCACAATGTTAAATCGGATTAACCCGATGTAAGGAGCTTAAACTCCTTAACCCTGGTGTAATCCAAGTTATGGTGCCATTAATGCATGCTTTGATTATTGAGTAAGCATTACTCGAGGTCTTTTTATGCTCATGGTGATTGTTGAAGCTATCTGCATTTGTTGCTATCTCTCTCTCTCATACACACACACACACGCGCGCGCGCGCACACACACACACACACACACACACCTCACAGTCAAAGGCCCCGCACCTTCCCAGCTCACCTTTCAAGCACATATTCCCCGGCATATTTGGTGAACCAGACGTGACACAAGCCGAGATGGGAGATTGAAGAGTTGAGAAGAAGTGGAACTAGGTGAGAGCAATGAAGATGGAAAATCAAAAGGATGGGATGATTGTGACTCTACGCTATGCAAAGATGCTAGATCTGGTACAAGGGTATCTACACGTGTTGGAAACCAAGAAAACATAGCAGAAGAGGATAGACAAAGCTATTGACATAGCACTAGATGTTGTGTATGAAGAACATAATTTTCTTTTAGGGTATGATCCTGAATCTTACCTTAGAGATGACAAGCCAAGGTGTACCCGAGGACCAAATGATTTTGGCTTTTGGACAGTTTATGAATTCAAATTTGAAAGAAGTGTACGTGGTCCAAGAGATAAGGGTGAAAACATAGAATGGTGTCTAAATACTTGGTGTCCATGGACACCAAGTATGATGCTATGGATGGCACCATAGTTGGCCTTTTAAGTCAATAATTTTTAAAAGAATATAGGTAAGATAACTGACTTCATGACTCCACTACTCGAATTGAAAGACATGGAGCGGTTAGCACGCGTGGACCTCTCCCTCTCTCCCTCTCTCTCTCTCTCTCTCTCTCTCTCTCTCTCTCTCTCTCTCTCTCTCAGATGGCCTCCAATGCCCATCTCCATCGCTCTCTCTCTCTCTCTCTCTCTCTCTCTCTCTCCTACTCTCCTGTTCAGAATATGGATGATGGAGACTCTTTTCCTCTCTCTTTGGTTTCATCTCATACCTCCTCACAAGCAGCAATGGAGCTTCTTGAACTCAACAATGCAGCACAAATGGATTTCAGTTCACTATTACAATCAGGAAGTTTTGTACGACTTTATTCATTTCAAACTACTGCAGACTGTTCCAGGATGGTGGACGAAGGATTTTATGATGAGGCACATGGAATAGATCTAGTTCATACGCAGGTGCACTCCAAGAGAAAGGCTTGTCTAAATGAGGATGAAATTATTGCAGTGAGGAAGTATGAAGCATAGGCTAAACATGAGTACAGAAAGCGATTTCGTGCAAGAAAGAAAGTACAACCAAGCGTCAACATTGGAGTGGAAGATTGTCATAGGGAGGACGTCGATGTACATAGAAAGGAAGACAAGAAGCAACATACTATTCATAATATTGCTCATCACATTGTGAGACCGTTGCATAGTTACGGGAAAGAAGATAAGAATGCAATTCTTCAAGGTGTTTTCAATGATGATAGAATCTTGCCATTTTGTGAAGATTTGTATCTTCCTGCAAATGGCCTTAATTTTGCACTCAAGGTCTCCTTACAGGAATTAAAGATTCCAAAATCAGCTGACGAGATGTTTTTAAAACGAAGCACATTCAGCATGCTGGTGAATGGATTATTGCATGATAATGGGAGCCAAGGTAGAGGTGTTACTCTACATAAAGTGGCAAAGCTATTAAATGTTCATCCAAGGAATTTATATTCAGCTTTGGGTAGACTTGACAACGATCCTATGTCAAGTATGCTGAGGTTTGACTTATGCAAAAGCAAGTCTGGAAATGTTGGGTCCTTATCGGAGTAATTAAAGCAGACAATTATTACATTTTGGATAGAGCACAATTAAGGTGTCTCCAAACAAGAAAGATATTTGTCGAAAACGATTGGGCAGAAAACATTATCAAGAGCATTCCATACACTTGCTTGATGAATCTCACGTAAACATGTCTCATTATTACAATGAATAACTCTCAAACTGAAACATCTCACTCTTATGAATAGCTACCCATTGGGTGTTATGGAGTTGTGTACATGCTACTATATGTGATATGTAGCCAAGTAATGTGTCAAGATAGTCCATTGTCTCTACCTAGGCTATTATGTGTGCTATATTGCACAAGTGTGTGTAATAATAGCCCAATGTCCCTGTCTATGCTATAAGTGTGCCATATAAAAGGACTCTATTGTAGTAAGATAGCAACATGTGTGCTATACGGTAAAAATGTGTGTAAGAATAGCACAATGTTCTTGTCTATGATATGATGTGTGGTATGTGAAAGAGCTATATTACATATTGAGAGCCTATGTGTGCCATATAGCGTTAATGTGTCTAATAAGAGGCCAATGTCCCTATCTATGCTATTATGTCATAATATTTCTTGCAGTATGAGTGCTATATAGCATAACTATGTGTAATAATAGCCCAATGGTCCTGTCTATGCTATCATGTGTGCCATGTAGCAGGACTCTATCAGAGTATGACAACATCATGTCTACTATATAGCAGACATGTGTGTATAATAGCACAATATACCTATCTATGGTATTATGTGTGCTATCAGATTATATAATATTATGAGAGCACTATGTGTGCTACATAGCAGATGTTAGTGTAATAGTAGCACGGTATCCATGTCTATGCTATTGTGTGTGCTATGCAGAGTGTGATATGTGTAATAATAGCACAATATCCCTGTCTATGCTCTTTTGTGTGTTATGTAGAAGAACTGTGTTATAATATGAGAGCACTATATGTGCTATATAGCAGACGTGTGTGATGTGTGTGTAATAACAACTAAAAATACTTATCTATGCTATTATTTGTTATATAGCAAAATTGAGCATGTAATGAAAGCTGAGTTATCTATCTATGCTATTATCTGTGCTATGTAGCATAGCTATATGTATTTATACCAATGCATCTGTAGTTATGCTATTATGTGTGATATATAGCAAAATGTAATTCTAATGCATTTTGTTTTCAAGCAGACATAGTATTTCTTGAAGTTTAAAGATAGCCACCCACATGTGACAATTGGGCAAAGGTCCTTTGAGAAGCTGAAGCCTTGGTTCGTGATAAAGTTGAAAAAACACAATTCTTGATGTTGTGTTTATCATATACGACTGATGTATCTCAAAGATGCGTTTAATGTTATGCGCTCATCTGCTTTTGGTTTTCATGGGAGGTCATGTACATGTAAATGCAATGTTTGCAAAATCAGATGGGGTGAATGCAGAATGTCTTGCTGTTGAGCACTTGTTTTCAAGGATCACAAAGTTGTGGGAATCATGCGTATGCACAAAGGCTGAGGGGGATATGTTCCATAAACACACCTGCTTGATGGGCCAATGCGAAAATTGTGGTGCGGAAAAGCTCAACCTTTTTCCAGGAGAACGTGCAGAGATGACAAAGACAGTTCCAATGCAAGTCTTCGAGGACATTAAAGTTCAAACTAAGCATGGTCTACGTAAGAGAAAGATGTTGTCACTCAAACAGGTGGCTTTAAGTGAGCTGACAGGGAGGATAAAAGACGACATCAGAATCTTCATTGAGCACAATTTCACTTATAGATGGCAGGCACATCAATACAGAGAATGTTTGAAAGTGTTTCCTTCAGATACCATTATATCTGTAGTTGGCTTTGTTGAAAATTACTCGTTCAAAGAGAAAAATGAAGTACAATCCATGCATTGACATATAGATCAATGCACCATCCTTATTCACATAACATACATGCGTGACAACAAAGATGACAGTATTATCAAGCATATGCATTTCTACATCTCCGATGATAGGCAACATGATACGCTATTTGTCCAACATTGTTTTCTTCTTTGTGATCAGTGGCTTAAAGACCAGGGGCTGAATTTCAAGAAGCACTGGGTGTGGTCAGATGGTGCAGCCTCGCAATTCAAGGCTGCAAGGCCATTTTACTTTGTTGCTAGATATTACCAACTAACAGGCACAAAGATGACATGGAATTTTTTTGGCTCTCGCCATGGCAAGGGAGAGCATGATGGCGCTGGTGCTGTGATAAAGAGAGCCGTTACACATGAAAAACTCAAGAGTAATGGAGTTGTTCTTAGGCAAGCTATAGACGTGGTTGCATTTTTGATGAGAACAATGTCCAATGCTGCATGTAGCTCTTATGCACAATCCACTAAAGCAGGTCCTACTATAAATAAGAATTTTTGGCTAGTAAAAGAGACAGAAGTGGACAAGTCTAATCTATGGGGTTGTGAGAGAGTAACAGGATCTCGATCACTCCATTGCATTTCAGGCTTTTGTCGTCATGATCCTACTCAATTAAGGACCAGTCGGCTTTCTTGTTTTTGTGATGGTTGCATGAAGGGCCATTGGAGGACTTGGTCCAGCAAATCATATGCAGGCAAGTGGACACATAAGGCATTGAAACCACTCTCTGAGGTACCAGAAGATGAAGCTGCAATGTTTGAGGGATCCCAGGATATGCTGAGTGAGTATCTCATTGAAGGTGATAACTTTGCAGTCAATGCAGACGCTGGCAATGCAGAAGGTATAGAGTTCTTTCTTTTGAGATGTACAAAGAGAAAATGGATGACAGATTGCATCTTAGGAGATAAGTGGAAAAAAAATGTGATAAAAACACTTATGTTGTCACAGGGTGTTATTATCAACAGCAAGATAATAAGTTAGGACAGTAAGTTAGTGTGATCTCCCCTGCATGTAGCCTTTCCCTGACATAGTGGTAGTGAACCTCTATGTGCTTTGTTCTTGCATGAAATACTGGATTCCTTGCAACTGCTGTAGCACTCTGACTGTCAGTGAAAATGGTAGTGGGTGCCTGTTGACACTCACAAAGATCTGCCAATAACCTACATATCCATACACAATCAACTCTTGCCATGAAAGCTGCCCTGTACTCAGCTTCACAAGTTGATGTAGCCACTGTGGGTTGCTTCTTGCTTAGCCAAGATGTACATGCATTTCCCAAGAAAAAACAATTCCCACTTGTGGAATGTCGTGTGTCAAAATCACCAGCCCAATCTGAATCACTATAACCAAGAAGCTGCATAGAACTATGCTTTCCATACATATCCCCCCTTGGAAAGAACATGGAGAGATTAGGGGTACCTGAAAGGTAACGAAGTATGCGCTTCATAGCCCGCCAATGATGCATACCTGGGCTGTGCATAAATCTGCTTGCTTGTGAAACCACAAATTGAATGTCTAGACGAGTGTTGCCTGCCAAATATATCAAGCAACCAACCGCTGCTACATAAGTATGTACATCAAAAGGTTCTCCAGCATCGTGCATGCTCAACTTTGATCCAGTTTCTACGGGTGTAGAGATTGGTTTACAATTTTGCATACCAAACTTTTCCAAAATTTTATGCAAATATTTTGCCTGCAACATGTATATGCCATCCTCTGATTGCACAAACTGAATACCCAAGTAATAATGTAGCAAACCAAGATCAGACATCTCAAAGGTTTTTCTCAAAGCATCTTTAAACGCTTCAATTTCATCTGCAGTATTGCCTGTAAGAAGCATATCATACACATAAAGTGTTAGCATAATGAGAACTCCATCTCTCTTTTTGACATACAAAGTACTTTCTGTTGGACTATTCTGAAATCCCTGGCCAATCAAATAAGTATGTATCTTCTCATACCATGCTTTTGGAGCCTGTTTGAGACCATACAAAGCTTTATGCAATGTACATATCTTTTGCTCTTGACCTTTTACAACAAAACCACTTGGTTGACTTACATAAACTTCTTCCTGCAAATCACCATTCAAAAAAGCAGTTTTGATATCCAACTGATGCACTTTCCAACCATGATGAGCAGCAATTGCAACTAGTGATCTAACTGTGGACGCACGAGAAGTAGGAGCAAAGGTTTCATCATAATCTATGCCTTTCTGTTGAGCATAGCCTTTTGCCACAAGCCTTGCTTTGTACCTGTCAACAGTACCATCTTGTGTCCTTTTTACCTTAAAAACCCACTTTGTACCAATAGACTTTTTACCTGTAGGCAAGTCCACTAGATCCCATGTATGATTCTTATGAATAGAATCAATTTCTTGCTGCATAGCATCTTTCCACTGAACACACTCTAAAGCTTGTTCAAATGAATCAGGCTCATCTGCATCACAAAGAGTGCTAAAGCAAGCCAAATCTACTTGCTCTCTGCCAAAAGTAGTACCAACACGTGTTTTTCGTGGCAACGGTGCATCCAACTTGCTATCCTGCAAAGTTTTCTAAACCCATTTAGGCAAGGTTCTTTCTTCCCTGAGAACTTCTTTCTCTTCACGCACAATTTCCTCTACATCATGAGGTGTCACATGCTAATCAAAAGATTGATCAAGATTATCAACCTGTTGTGATTCTTGATTCTCCACAAAAGAAGGAAGCAAACCTTCAAATACATCATGTGTCTGCATATGAGGTACATCAAAAGCAACCATAGGTTGAGCAGTAGTTTCTGCAAAAATTACATCACGACTTTCAGAAATATTGTTTGTAGCAGGATTGTAAAGTCTATAACCTTTACTTCCACTACTGTACCCCACAAATATACATTTGATTGCCTTATCATCAAGCTTCCCACGTAACTGCTGAGGGATGTGAGCATAAGCAAGACAACCAAAAACACGAAGATAACTGAGTGAAGGTTTTCTGTCATACCAAGCTTCATATGGAGTAATGGTATTCAAGGCACGAGTAGGACACCTGTTCAAAACATGTGTTGCACAAGCAACTGCCTCCATCCATAGCTTATGAGGCAAACTCTTAGCCTTGAGCATATATCTAGCTGTCTCCATTAAAGACCTGTTCTTCCTTTCTGCAACACCATTCTGTTGTGGTGTGTATGGCATAGTGCATTGGTGTTTAATGCCTTTCTTTCCCAAAAAATCCTTAAATGCACCTGACATGTATTCACCTCCTCGATCGGTACGAAGAGTCTGTACTTTGCAACCTATTTCATTTTCAACCATGGCGACATAATGTTGAAAAATTGCAAACACATCTGACTTTGCTTTGAGTGGATACACCCAACAAAACCTGGAAAAGTCATCAATGAAGGTCACAAAATAAAGGCTGTTTCCTATAGATGGCGTCCTCATAGGACCACATACATCACTGTGTACAAGCTGCAACTTTTGTGTCCCTCTAACTGAACCATCCTGTGAAAATGCAAATCTGTGCATCTTTCCAAGAACGCAACCTTCACATACATGTCTTGGTGGAATCTCCAATAAAGAAAAATCATGCACCATATTATGACGTTGTAAAGTCATCAAACTGCCATAACCAACATGCCCAAATCTAGCATGCCACAACTCAGCATCCTGCATGGCCCGAGTCTTTGTTTCTGCAATACATACCTGAATCTGCTTTTCATAACGATCTAGCACAAATAGTCCATTTTCTAGCGTACCTGTAGTGATAAGAGAATAACCATTCTCTCGATCTCGTACAACACATCTGTCATCCTCAAAAATGACCCGAAGACCATTTTTTGCAAGAGAGGATACAGACAACAAATTCTTCTTGATCCCTGGAACATATAAGACATCTGGCAAGCATAAATCTGAACCATCTGAAATGGTAATCAAAATATTACCAACGCCTTTGATTGGATAAGAAGCATTATTTGCACATGTCACCTTCTTTCTTGTTGGAGCTGCATCCAATGAACAAAACAAATCCTTCCTTGAAGTAATATGCTTGGATGCACCACTATCAAAGTACTAAATCATTTGTGTCTCGTCAACACTGTAAGCAGAAAAATCTGAATATACTAAGAAAGCATAAGAATCATGCACAAAGTTTGCAGACTCTTCTTTAGCTGTAGAAGAATCACCAAAAGCTGAAACAACCAAACTTGACTCTTTCTTCTTTTCTTTAGCAATTCGCTTTTTACACTCACTAATGTAGTGACCAGGTTTCTTACAGTAGTGACATTTACCTTTCTTCTTGGACTTGTCGGAATCACCTTTAGACTTCTCTGAAGATTGTCCTGCACCAAACTTGGAGTGATGAGCACTCTCTTTACCCTTGTTTTTGTTCTGTACAACAAGAGCATGATCCATACCATCCACCTGTAAAGACTTATTCTTACGTGATTGATCCTCCTACAACAGCAAAGCCACTAACTCTTCAAAACGAAGAGGCTCAGGATTAGCTCGCAAAGATAGAGTCAAAGAAGTCTGAAAAGTCAAATAAGATGGTGGTAGTGAATTGAGTGTTTTGGAAACCAAGTCCTTCTCTGGAATCACTTCATCAATGCTAAGAAATTGCTCTTTAAGATCCTTGATTTTTGTAAGATGCTCGACGATATCGTCACCTTCGTCCATCTGTATTTTGTCAAGTTGTTTCTTCAAAAACTCTATTCTGGCAACGTTTCTTCCTCCAAACATAGCTTGCAGAGTGTTCCAAGCATCCTCAGAAGTTTTGAAAGATCTGATATGTGGTGTGATTGTACTCTTTATGGTTAAGGCAATCAAAACCATAGCTTGTGCATCTTTAGTATCCCATTTCTTTTGCTCTGGAGTGACTTGTGAGGGTCCTGCACCAACAGCTGCACCACAACCAGGCGTGGCAGGTGCAATGATACCTGGACGAACTTCATCTCCACATACATAATCCCACAATCCTTTACCAACCAAAACATTTTTGGCCATAAAAGACGAAAGAGAATAGTTGGTACCATCCAATTTGTCTTCGGATGTAAACGCACCAAAATTCTCTTTCTCCGTAGATTGAGCCATACTGTGGATGCACACAAGAGAGAAAAATAACCTCCAAGAGATTCACAAATCTCCTCTCCAATGCAAGCAAAAATCTACACAAAATCTCAGAACAAAGCTAAGACAAGCTGCTTCCCAAAAGAACTGTTTACCTGAAGAAAATCTGTCAAAAAGCACACCCTCTTGATCTAAACGCCTTCGAAAAGTAACTTCTGCTACGCTGCTCAAAAAAAAATTCTGAGGGCTCGAACGGCTTCAAAAGGGGGGTAAAACAGCAGGTCACCTGCTGGGAATACTCCCGGAACGTCGAGGATGCTCCCACGAGAAAATTTTCTGAAAACTGTCTGAAAACTGCGATTGCACGCGCGGACGTGAAAACGCAAGTAGAGGCTCTGGAAATCACCTTGCACTGATACCAATTGTTGAAGATGATCAAACAGGAAATAGAAGGAAGATAGTAACTCAGAGTAGGAAGAAGATGGAGAAGGAGAAGACACAGAGCTTGCGTACGAGATCTCTGTAGTCTCACTATCTGTATTAGAATAATAGAGTGTATACAAACTCAGAGCTACAAAGCTTATATGAGACCCTAAGAGATAAGGTGTCCTTTCACACCAGATGTCCAGGGGGAAAAACCCAGTGGGAGAAAAGTGCCCCTGGTGAAGCGCGTATACACACTAACACTACTACATGTCTACAATAAAAACACTTATGTTGTCACAGGGTGTTATTATCAACAGCAAGAGGGGGACCGAAATCAGTACACTCTACTTGATGATAGGGGAGTTACTAACCTGTACTCTCACCATGTTCGCGCAATCAACTTTGTCATGCCTTTGGTAGATGCTACCTCAAAGACATATTATTTATCTCCGTAACTACATGAAACCATTTACAATGCCATGCCCTATGAAGCAGCATGATACCTATTGAACAAGCTTATATTATGTTCTATATAGCCTTCACCATTCAATACCTTCTTACACATGTCCATTGTGCTATGTATCACATAGCAATCAACCACATAGAGCACATAGCATAGAATCACACACATTTCAGATAATGAGGTTACGATTGTGAACATGTTGCACCTTGAAAAAAGTTAGCCAAGATATTTGTCGGAAACGATTGAGAAGAAAACATTATCAAGAGCATCCCATTCACTTTCTTGATGAATCTCAAGTAAACATGTCTCATTCTTACAATGAATAACTCTCAAGTTAAACATCTCACTCTTATGAATAGCTACCCATTGGTTGTTATGGAGTTGTGTACATGCTACTATATGTAATATGTAGCCAAGTAATGTGTCAAGATAGTCCATTGTCTCTACCCAGGCTATTATGTGTGCTGTATTGCACAAGTGTGTGCAATAATAGCCCAATGTCCCTGTCTATGCTATAAGTGTGCCATGTAAAAGGACTCTATTGTAGTAAGATAGCAACATGTGTGCTATACAATAAAAGTCTGTGTAAGAATAGCACAATGTTCCTGTCTATGATATGATGTGTGGTATGTGAAAGAGCTATATTACATATGGAGAGCACTATGTGTGCCATATAGCGTTAGTGTGTGTAATAAGAGGCCAGTGTCCCTATCTATGCTATTATGTCATAGTATTTCTTGCAGTATGAGTGCTATATAGCATAACTATGTGTAATAATAGGCCGATGGTCCCGTCTATACTATTATCTGTGCCATGTACCAGGACTCTATCAGAGTATGACAACATCATGTCTGCTATATAGCACACATGTGTGTATAATAGCACAATATACCTATCTATGGTATTATGTGTGCTATCAGATTATATGATATTATGAGAGCACTATGTGTGCTACATAGTAGATGTTAGTGTAATAGTAGCACGATATCCATGTCTATGCTATTACGTGTCCTATGCTGAGTGTGATATGTGTAATAATAGCACAATATCCCTGTCTATGCTCTTTTGTGTGTTATGTAGAAGAACTGTGTTATAATATGAGAGCACTATGTGTTCTATATAGCAAACGTGTGTGATGTGTGTGTAATAACAACTAAAAATCCCTATCTATGCTATTATGTGTTATGTAGCAAAATTGAGCATGTAATGAAAGCTGAGTTATCTATCTATGCTATTATCTGTGTTATGTAGCATAGCTATATGTATTTATACCAATGCATTTGTAGCTATGCTATTATGTGTGATATATAGCAAAATGTAATTCTAATGCATTTTGTTTTCAAGCAGACAGAGTATTTCTTGAAGTTTAAAGATAGCCACCCACATGTGACAATTGGGCAAAGGTCCTTTGAGAAGCTGAAGCCTTGGTTCGTGATAAAGTTGAAAAAACACAATTCTTGATGTTGTGTTTATCATATACGACTGATGTATCTCAAAGATGCGTTTAATGTTATGCGCTCATCTGCTTTTGGTTTTCATGGGAGGTCATGTACATGTAAATGCAATGTTTGCAAAATCAGATGGGGTGAATGCAGAATGTCTTGCTGTTGAGCACTTGTTTTCAAGGATCACAAAGTTGTGGGAATCATGCGTATGCACAAAGGCTGAGGGGGATATGTTCCATAAACACACCTGCTTGATGGGCCAATGCGAAAATTGTGGTGCGGAAAAGCTCAACCTTTTTCCAGGAGAACGTGCAGAGATGACAAAGACAGTTCCAATGCAAGTCTTCGAGGACATTAAAGTTCAAACTAAGCATGGTCTACGTAAGAGAAAGATGTTGTCACTCAAATAGGTGGCTTTAAGTGAGCTGACAGGGAGGATAAAAGACGACATCAGAATCTTCATTGAGCACAATTTCACTTATAGATGGCAGGCACATCAATACAGAGAATGTTTGAAAGTGTTTCCTTCAGATACCATTATATCTGTAGTTGGCTTTGTTGAAAATTACTCGTTCAAAGAGAAAAATGAAGTACAATCCATGCATTGACATATAGATCAATGCACCATCCTTATTCACATAACATACATGCGTGACAACAAAGATGACAGTATTATCAAGCATATGCATTTCTACATCTCCGATGATAGGCAACATGATACGCTATTTGTCCAACATTGTTTTCTTCTTTGTGATCAGTGGCTTAAAGACCAGGGGCTGAATTTCAAGAAGCACTGGGTGTGGTCAGATGGTGCAGCCTCGCAATTCAAGGCTGCAAGGCCATTTTACTTTGTTGCTAGATATTACCAACTAACAGGCACAAAGATGACATGGAATTTTTTTGGCTCTCGCCATGGCAAGGGAGAGCATGATGGCGCTGGTGCTGTGATAAAGAGAGCCGTTACACATGAAAAACTCAAGAGTAATGGAGTTGTTCTTAGGCAAGCTATAGACGTGGTTGCATTTTTGATGAGAACAATGTCCAATGCTGCATGTAGCTCTTATGCACAATCCACTAAAGCAGGTCCTACTATAAATAAGAATTTTTGGCTAGTAAAAGAGACAGAAGTGGACAAGTCTAATCTATGGGGTTGTGAGAGAGTAACAGGATCTCGATCACTCCATTGCATTTCAGGATTTTGTCGCCATGATCCTCCTCAATTAAGGACCAGGCGGCTTTCTTGTTTTTGTGATGCTTGCATGAAGGGCCATTGGAGGACTTGTTCCAGCAAATCATATGCAGGCAAGTGGACACATAAGGAATTGAAACCAACCTCTGAGGTACCAGAAGAGACTAAGGTACCAGAAGATGAAGCTGCAATGTTTGAGGGATCCCAGGATATGCTGAGTGAGTATCTCATTGCAGGTGATAACTTTGCAGTCAATGCAGACGCGGACAATGCAGAAGGTGTAGAGTTCTTTCTTTTGAGATGTACAAAGAGAAAATGGATGACAGATTGCATCTTAGGAGATAAGTGGAAAAAAAAATGTGATAAAAACACTTATGTTGTCACAGGGTGTTATTATCAACAGCAAGAGGGGGACCCAAATCATTACACTCTACTCGATGATAGGGGAGTTACTAACCTGTACTCTCACCTTGTTCGGGAAATCAAGTTTGACATGCCTTTGGTAGATGCTACCTCAAAGACATATTATTTATCTCCGGAACTACATGAAACCATTTACAATGCCATGCCCTATCAAGCAGCATGATACCTATTGAACAAGCTTATATTATGTTCTATATAGCCTTCACCATTCAATACCTCCTTACACATGTCCATTGTGCTATGTATCACATAGAACACAACCACACAGAGCACATAGCATAGAATCACACACATTTCAGATAATGAGGTTACTATTGTGAACATGTCGCACCTTGAAAAAAGTTAGCCAAGATATTTGTCGGAAACGATTGGGAAGAATACATTATCAAGAGCATCCCATTCAATTTCTTGATGAATCTCAGGTAAACATGTCTCATTCTTACAATGAATAACTCTCAAGTTAAACATCTTACTCTTATGAATAGCTACCCATTGGGTGTTATGGACTTGTGTACATGCTACTATATGTGATATGTAGCCAAGTAATGTGTCAAGATAGTCCATTGTCTCTACCTAGGCTATTATGTGTGCTATATTGCACAAGTGTGTGTAATAATTGCCCAATGTCCCTGTCTATGCTATAAGTGTGCCATGTAAAAGGACCCTTTTGTAGTAAGATAACAACATGTGTGCTATACAGTAAAAGTGTGTGTATCACATAGCACAATGTTCCTGTCTATGATATGATGTGTGGTATGTGAAAGAGCTATATTACATATGGAGAGCACTATGTGTGCCATATAGCGTAAGTGTGTGTAATAAGAGGCCAATCTCCCTATCTATGCTATTATGTCATAGTATTTCTTGTAGTATGAGTGCTATATAGCATAACTATGTGTAATAATAGCGCGATGGTCTTGTCTATGCTATTATGCATGCCATGTAGCAGGATTCTATCAGAGTATGACAACATCATTTCATCAAAATAAAATTACATCATTCAATCATTAAGTTTAGAGAACTTTGAACAGGTCAGTTTTTGTATAGTAATCGCAAGTACATTCAGTGCGCAAAATGTTGTATACATGATTCCATAATCACAATCAACCTTCCCTACATATTTCTCGTTGACTTCTATAGTGGCTGATGACAGGAGCAGACACTATGTCCGAAGGATTTTCAAACTGGTTCATCTTTGCATAAGCATTAGGGCTAGGTGAGAGTGTCCACTTGATTAACCAAGGGAACAATGTGCTAACCAGGTAAATTGGGGACTGACAAATCTCTGCTGGTTCAAATGAAGCAAGACAGACCCAAGTCCCGGGAGGGTTGAGTAGACACTTGTAGAGTGTGTCATCCACCACCAGTGTATTATCAGAGTTGAACTTAGGATAGTGCTTCCAAAATTCTTTCAAACACTTGAAAAATATGGGCTTTGCATTATCTCTATATGGAGGGATCCTAGGAACTTCATGTAGCTTGAAGCTCGCCTCTCTACACCCCTCTTGACCGATAATATCGAGGAAAAGTTGTTTGCTCAGCCTAGGAAAGCATGAACTTAAAGCAAGTGCTAGATTATCCTGGGTCATGCAGCTCCATAGTGCAGCTTGTGCTCTTTACAATAGTGCATGCAAAAAGATTGATGCATTGGGCCTGACCACATACTCAGATTGCATCTTTCCTGTAGCATTTGGCCCAGTGACTACCTGATACCTTGATCTTGCCCAATCAGGAGTACTGCTTCTCGCTATTCCTGTAGAAAGAGACCTTATACATCCTTATGAGAAGCCCATTCACATCCAGTATGATGCATAAATTGTCCCTTCTCTTCCTATCCTCACAAGACGTAGGAGGTAGTGCAACAATATGTACTGGCATTACCATAAGACACTTTGGCCTCTCTTGCCTCTCATATTCATGTCCATTTTTGGCCTCTTTATTAGCATTCTTTGTACCTACCTCATTTGTATCTGTAGCAACCGATCGACCCATAGGGACCTCTGGACTTTTACCTTTGGTATTCCCAATAGTGGGATCTGTACAAGACTCAGTTGTATCATGTGTAACTGCCACTTTCGTGTCCACAACAGCCATGAAATGTTCTCCCATTGCCTCTCTCGATTGAGCTGCTCTATTAGTGAGGCAGGTAAAGGCACCTCTGTGCCTTTCCCTGCCTCATTGTTTTGCTCTATACATGCCTCAGTTGTATTATGTGTATTTGCCTCTTTCATGTCCGTAGTAGCCACGACAACTTCTCCCATTGCCTCTCCTGATTGAACTGCTTTGTCACCTACCTCAGCTGTTCGGCAAAAGCCGCGACATCACCGTTACCCACTGCTGAGCCTATTCCAGGTACTCTCTTAGTGAGGGCCTCCTCACCCAAGCCTCCCATATCTTCAATAGTGGCATCTGTACCCTTTGCCTCCTCTACATCAACAATGTCATAAATTGCATCACTTGGACAGACCACCTCGGCTTGGGCTGTGACATCACTTGCACCCACTGCCTCACGTGTTCTAGCTTCTCTCTCAATGAGGACATCCTCACCCATGCCTCTGGTATCCTCAACAGTGGCATCTGTACCCATAGCCACAATTGCATCAAGAAGGGCATCTATGACAACATGAACAATACTTTCTATTCCAACATCATTAACATTTCCATCAGCAGCAGCATCTTTGCTAGCATCAACTTCCATAGCATCCACAATGTCATTTGTGCAGGAATCAACTACCGTAGCATCGACAATGGCATTTGTGCAGGCATCAACTGTGGTAGAATCATCAATGGCATCTGTGCCAGATTCAACAGTGGTATTTGTACCCATAGCCACAACTGCATCAAGAAGGGCATCTATGAGAGCATGAACAGTACTTTCTGTTCCACCATCATTAACATTGCCATCAGTAGCAGAATATGTGCGAGCATCAACTTCCATAGCATCCAAAATGTCATTTGTGCAGGCATCAACTAGCGTAGCATCAGCAATGGCATCTGTGCAGGCATCAACTACCATAGCATCATCAATGGCATCTGTGCCAGATTCAACTATGGTGGGGGTGGGTAATGTACCCTTTTCAAGTTTAGCACGATCAACATCTGTATGCACATCATCATGCACAACCTGCACATCAACATTAGGCACATTTGGAACAAATTCAGCAGTACTAGTAGGTGTGCAGGGATCAACTGTATCAAAAGACTCTTTTTTCTTGCGTGTAACCCCCCTGGAATACCTCGGGAGTCTATGTCCTCTCATGTAGCCAGCAGCAGCAGCATTAGGTTTTGCTCGCCTCTTGTTGCAAATGAGCAAGGTGTGGCACTCATGCAGCTCCAAATGCAGCTTAATGTAGCTAAATGATCCTAGGTGGGGCGCGCGTGCTCAAGCAATAGAGAGTGTACATGTTCAATGCGAGAGACATACCTCGAAGAGAAGAGGGTGGTTACTGCAATCGTCCTTGAAGCAACCAAGCTTTCACAGTAGAAGCTCTAAGCACAATAGACCTTGAGGATGCACGCGCGAAAGAGAGAGAGAGAGAGAGAGGGGGGGGGGGGGGGGGGGGGGGCACGGTGTTTGAAACTACCAACTACTCATGAAAGAAAGTGGATGTGTGAAGTCTGAATTTTTAAGTATAACATTTTTTAGAATATAAATTTGGACGTCTAAAATATGGCACCAGTGACCACACCCCCAATGTCATGCTATGATATTTAATTATATCACATATATAGCTTTCCACCTATTCATGCTTTCACCCATAATAGAGTGTTCTTTCTAGTAGTGGAGTGAATTTGCAGGCTACAGATTCAAAGGATATCAATTATTTCTTGTAGCAGGTTACTTGGTAGTAGTTTTTGTTTTTGGATTTATGTTATGAAGGAAAGAGTTTTTTGTTTTGTGGTCAAAGTTAACATGGCTAGCTTCAATTTGACTTCTTTGGACAATTGATGAAGTATTTTCACATCTTTTGGGATGGTTCCGTTGCCAAAACTTAAAGTGAAGAAGGAAATCTTGGGACATCCAAAAAGAGAATATGATTCACTATTTAGTCCTTTGGAATAAATTTTGCATACTTTACACCTACAAATGATAAGAATCATACCCTAAACAATATTTGGTCACATTGGACTATCTCAAAATATGAGCATAATACTCTATTCCAACACGATGGTTACTAATGATCAATTTTGGATTATAGCTACATTATCATGATTTTTTACAAATCACATTTGTAAAAACAATCTGTATTGATCATTGCATATCTTATTGGAAGTGTGAGCAGCTCGTCTAACACAACAAGGTGATAACATTATTATTGTAATTGAATCAATTCTAGCGGTACAAGATAAACATCAAGTATGGCCAAAAAAATTTAATTAAAAATCTTCTTAGAATTGTGAGCAACTACTGTAACACAACAAGGTGATAACATTATTGTAGTTGAAGCACTTCTAACCGTACAAGATAAACATCAAGTACAGTAAAAAAGCTTCAACTAAAAACTTGGTCAAAATTCTACCATGTGTGAGTATATCACTCTAACACAAGGACTAAGAGAAATTATTAATTCTATATTCATTATGAAGTGTGAGATAAACTCAAACACAACAAAAATGAATGATTAAAACCTGTATAAATGTATGGAATATATAACATAATAACACAAAATCTTAAACACAAGATAATACTACAACTTAGATTTGAAAAATAAAAAACATAAACATTAATTCATATCCTGGTAGGTCCATATTTGAGTAAAGTTTCTCATCTCTCAAGAAAAAACTCTAAGCCTATAAATTTTGGGAGTAAAATCTTAATCTAAGTGAAACAACTGATTATCTTAAGCGCGAGTAAACACTTTACTCTAGCACAAAGGTAAATAATCACTATTTATGATATGTATCCATCTTCAAGTGTGAGCATATACTTCAACACAATGGTAGACAATTTCAAAACCTAATCTTCTCCTCTTTAAGTGTGAGAAAACGTGAGAAAACTCCAAGACAAAAAGAGCGCAGTTCTAATTTTTAAAACAATTAAAAAATATTCAATTTAAAAATTAAAATTAAAAAGAAACTCTATGAAAAATTATAATAATTTACCTTTAATTATATCATTAAAACAAAATTTAATCAACAACTAAAATCTTTACTTTTTTATTTTTAAAGAATTTTAAGTTTTTTTAATGGAAAAGAGGATTACTTTTTCCAAATAATTCGACTGATACTTGATTGTGTGGAATGCTACTAAGGGGAACCAATGGTCGCATATATAAACTTTGCACTTTGATCAGAGTGTGCAGAGAAATAATACAGAGGGCCAAATCCATTGACATGTCACCGTATAATATGATCGTTTTCTTTGATCAAACGTATTATACGGTCATTAACGTATATTGCAACTTAGTCCATGTTCGTCTTTTGGTGGGCATGTGCTTGCAGATTCCCAATGGATCACTTACCTTCAAGTTGTGGTGTTGTGGGAGTTCTTGTGACCCGGTTTGTGGTACTGAATTTGTATCTTGAGCACGTTGCTATTGAGAGACGTCGCTATAGAGGTACCCCAGCCTTTTGTTTCCCAATAGTGTTTTGGTGTCCACATGGAGAAAATTTCTTCAAGTAGCCTTCAATGTACAAGTTTTGATGGAAACGATTGCATAGTTTCCAAGAATTTTTGTTCACGTAGATGTGGATGTTGATGCATTCATTGTTAATATGGAGTTTGCATGTTTGATTGCAAATAAAGAAGATCCAATGCTTATACTAAAGATTTTGTTCTTTTTCTTGAAAGAGGATGCAAGGACATGGTATGATGAGTATGATTATTGGTATAAATTATCTCAACCTCCATAGCTGATGACTTATCATAAGGTCAAGAAGGATTTCCTTGAGATATTTAACACTAGTTGTGTAATTGGACACTTAAGTGTCCTGAGACACTAAAGTGTCATGTTTTCCTTCCAAGTATTGGCAATTTATTTGTCAAGCTAGAAAGAAGTTTTTTATACGTTGCTTCTACCATAGGCTGGTCATGAGGGAAAGAAAACACTCAAATTCTTCCCATGTCAAAATACAATCCGTATGGATAGAATTTTGGTAAGTTCTAAGTCATATTTTTTAGTAAAATTTAAACCTGTTTTGCCAAAAAATCATAAAATTCTTATATCTTTTTGTAGAGATGGCCCTTTTTATGTTTATAAAAGCCAAGTGTTAGCACTTAGTGTTAAAAAACAATGGAATGCACTTTAAAGACAAGTTTCCAAGTCACATGCAAGTTATAGACATAATTTCATACTTGAGCACGTGCTGAATTAGAGCATAATTTTGGTCTTTCAAAGCTCCCCTCATGAAATTGGCAGTATTCTAGTGCAATTTGACAACCACAAATAACTTTATATGTTGAAACCAAGAAACTACGTATTTTTTGGGCTCCCTAACTCAATTAAATCGCGTTGTTTGAACTCTATCTTGAATTTTTTATCGTGGAGAAACTCTTGAAAATCTTGAGTTCTCCATAATAACATTAAAACCAAGGTTTTGGGCACCCCAATTGTGTATGTACCACGTACTTTGATACATTTAGTTGATCTACATAGAAAGTTTGATATTATTTGATGTTTTAACTGCTTATGTCTCAAGAATGAAAATATCGAAGTTCTCTCTTGTGCTGTTTTGAATATTTAAAATAATCCAAAAATTGTTGCATACCAAAGCCCTTCTACTTGCCACCTTGAGTCCTATATGGAAAGGGTAAGCAATGCATCACTTTCTAAAACTCACAAATACATCAAAAACATTTTTTTTTTGTATACAATGATATGGTTGAAATGGTTATATCAAACACATAGAAATTTCCATTATTGTATATACTCCCAAGTCAAATTTTTTGCACGTGAAACTTTCAATTATCTAAAGCAAAATTGTGAAAAAGACGCCTAAAATTTTCTACAAGGTTGCTTCATTTTTTCTTGAGCTTATAAAATCGATTTCTTAAAACCATCAATCGCAGTCTTACAAGGGTCAACTTGATGATCATAGTTCTTGATCATGGTAGATTCTAAAATGCAAGGTTATATTTTTCAAAGACCGTCTAGCTAACATAATTAAGAATATCAAGAGGGTTTTCTTAAATAAACTTTCTAATGCAAGTAACATTTAATTTAAATTTGTAAAAAAAGGACACTTACGTGTCCTGTTTTGGTACCAGGCCACAGGGTAATTTCGGGTTCAATCGAATCAAAATTGGTACAGATACACTCAGTTTACATGTTGCAGATTAGACCTTTGATTTTGCTAAAGCCGAATCCGAAAGTCAAATTTTGACTTCCATAACACGATTGACACAGAGAGCAATCACGAGAGTTCTCAAGAGCTCTACTGTCCTTATAGAAAAATAGCTAATTTGATTAATTTTGTACATGAATTAGGTTGCAGATGGGGAATCAATGGCCTGACAGAAAGTTGCAATTCGATCGAGTGAAAAATGACGACAAGTCAATCCAAGGTGAGTACTCTATCTAGGGCTTCATAAGTCTATATGAACTTTAGATTTGGTCGCGTACTAGGAAATCAAGGCCTATTCGGAGAAACCACCGTAGAGTATCCACCAAAGAAAGCGGCAATCAAAGCAATTCCTTGCACACAATTCCTGAAGAAGTCTCATATATTTTTTCAGATTCAACATCCGAAATGTCTTCTCACTCGACTCACTCGAAAACCGGAACGCCAATGCGCTATAAGCATATACTCTCTTTTTACAAGACTAACCGTCATGGAGCCCAGGTTTAGTTGGACCCTAATGAGGAGTATGCTATTCGCATTGATGACCATGGTATTGAGTTTGAGAAGAGGTTAGGGCAAACAAACAAGGAAAAATGTACATGGATCGAAACAAAACTCAATATGTACAAGTCGAAAATCCTGATGTGGTAGACAAGTGGGGGTTAGAAGTAAACACTATAATCCCAGATATGTCAACAAAAGAAGGACCACCAACTTTGGAATTCGAGGGATACGATAAAGTAAACTTGAAGCCTTTGAAACGGCTTAGTATGGATAATCCTAGGATCGGAGTCTATTGTTGGGAAGATAGAAATAAAAATATCTTTTGTGGACTTCTCATGCTAGACCAAGACAATTAACGGCCATGAAGATCATCTATATCTTCAAGATCAAAGATAAGGGATATGCGGATCTACCAACTTACCTGTTTAGGGATTGTTATAACAATAACTTCGTTATGATGACTCTTGAGGAGGTAGAACAAACCAAATACCAGGGGTATTCCATAAGGGATTGGATCTTCGGGCAAGGACCAGAAAAAACTTCAAGAGACAAACATCGTGAGAGATCATCTGAGAGTAATGTGAAGAAACCAAAAACCACCTAATCAAGTAGAAAACCGGGTGACACTAAGGCCAGCCCAGGGCTGCATGAGTCACTATTTCCAACAGACTGGTTTGAAGGACTCGGAACAGAACCAACTCCCAGAAGATCTAGAGTTGAACCAAATAGACGTATCAGACCAGCTAATTTTCAAAAATGGGTCAGAAAATATAGTGGATCAGGGGATCCATATGACCATTTAGCAAGCTTTAAGCAAGTGCTAAGAGCAGAGCGTATATTCGATTTCCATACTCAACTCGAGGGGTTTGGAATGACATTAGAAGGAAAAGATTTGACATGGTTCCAAAAAATTCCACCAAGGTCAATCATGGACTTGAACACATTAGCTCAACGATTTGTAGCTGCTTGTTCCAAAACGGGGATTAAACATAATATAGTAGCTCAAATCTACAGCTTTAAATAGAAACATGGCAAGTCTGTCTGGGATTGTGCAACTCGAATGAAACAATACATTGCCAGATGCCCAGAAATGGAGATACCTACAAAATAACGAGTTGTATCTTTGTTTCTAGAGGGACTGCTAAACAAAGAACTTCATGCTATACTCTATAGTAAAAAGCATACAACCCTAGAAGCGTGTGTGTCTGATGCTATTGACCTAGGAGACAATTGCGAGATCTTCAATGAAGAAGATGTCCCTAAGGATAACCAAAGTGAGAAAACAACATCCACAACCAGAACAAGTGGAAATGGCTGCTGCGGTACCACTTTCAGCCATAGAAGATATGCTAAAAAGGATGAACGACATGATGAACAATATACAAAAAGTGCCTATGAGAGGACCAGGACAAGGGATACCTCCATAGGGACAACCAATTAGGCCACAAAAATGGTGTGCAATCGAGGGTAAATGGACCAACCATGAGACTCATGAGTGTTACTTCATACTTTGTTACTTCAGACCAAAGTATGATGGGAATGTTTAGTACGTGCTCATGAGGCCCCAAGGACAACCCATGTACAGATATTAGCCTAATATGGCCCAGGCTCAAAGACCACCAATGGGTATGGAAAGACCTCAACCTGTCTTGGGACAACAATCTCTGTATCCAGGATATAATGCGGTGCCTGTGAAGTACATGCACTCAAAAGGAGTCATAGATGAACAAGCATTAGTGCCTGTTACACCCTATTATGCAGAGCCTAGTCCATCTACAGTAATGGTAGAAGGAGATTGGTATAGTCCACATCCACCACCAATGGAAGAATCCATGACTTATGATCCACCAGAGCTCGTACCAATGTATTATGTAGCTAATCAAGATGTCAGACCTCCCATGGGAAGACCCATGATGAAGCGCAGAACAGGAAACTGTCATAACTATGGTGCTGATGACCATTGGAAGAACGAATGTCCAGAGCCTGACAAAAAACTCAAACCAATTGAAGCCTTTTGCATACAATGTTGCAAAAAGGTAGGACACTTTCCGGAAGATTGTCCTAAGAATCCTTTGAACAAGGGAAAAACTATTGTAAATGTAGTCCAAGTGATGCCTAGTAGCTCATCAGAGAGCGAACCGATTGTTCCAATCAAGGTAATCACTAGAGCCCAGGCAAAGAAAAAGAAACACAACTCCTTTGATAATTCGGAGAACACGAAAGTTTCTTCTCAAAGAATCAAAAGGAGCAGAAGCAAAAGATATGAGATGAGAAAACAAAAACAACGGGTTGAAAATGAAGAGAAAGCAAAAATGCTCGCCCAAGACAAGTTGAAAGAAACTGGCAGTGAATTCAAGGAAACAACCGTGAAATCTGGAGGATCCATTCTGGTTGATAAAATTTTTGAGCCTATTAATGCTGCCTTGGAATCTTACAAAGCAGGCCAAAACATGGAAAAACTATCCATCTCCAGACATGGAAGCAGCAAAGCTGGAGGCTTACCAAAACTTGGTAAGAATCACGCAAGAAATGTTGGTTAAACAAAAACCCAAGCTTGAAAGTATTGCAAAACCAGAAGAGCTTGCGGTAGAAGAAACGAAAGCAAAATCCGATGTGGTGCCATAACCCCACCTTGAAACGAATAAACCAGGGCTTATAGTGCCGGACAACGAAGATGCCTTAGACGGAATTCCATTCGTAGAGGAAGGTTGGCCAGGACACTTATGGGAAAGGGTAAGAGAGATCAGTGATGGGAGCCTAACTTTAAAGTCAGCTCCTATAGAGGAATTTTGGTTGGATAACCTACCATTTGACATGAACATGGATTTACAATCCTTGTATGGGAATTGCGGATCGGATGCTTCAAGAATATCTAAACCATTGACATTAAAAACACTACCTTCTTACTTGGGAGATAACGAAGATGAATCCATCATTTGCAAGACCACTCAAGTAAAAAGAGCCAAACAGACCTTAGAAGTAGACAACCTTCATTCAATCATCTCTACACCTATCCAATGCACTCTTACTTTGGGAGAACTGTTGAAACTCAGGCCATACTTATGGAACGATTTACAAAAAACCCTAGAGAAGGTGGGGATAACGGGGATAATCTCTAAGAATTTGGAAAAATTGAAAAATGAAATGGAAAACAAAGAGATTTGATCAGTTCCTATGAACAAAGTTGGAGAATATTATGAAGGCTAAGAAGGAAACACTACCCTCCCAGTGAAATATAATGACTTTGAAACCATGGCAATAGTGGATAGTGGAGCTGGCATAGCCATAGCCACTAAAGCAGTATGGGAATCCTGGGGACAGCCAGCCATTAGACAAACACGAATGAAATTGCAGTTGGCTGATGGACACATTGAGAGACCACTAGGGCTACTTGAAAAAGTGATAGTCAATTCCTGTGGAATCGAATATCAACACACATTTGCCATAGTAGACTTTGGGCAAAAACTCAACTATGAAATCATATTGGGAAGACCTTTCATGTGACATGTATAGCTTATCCAAGTTTGGAGAAACAACTATCTGTACTTGAAGAATGTGGGATCTATAACAAGAGTCAATCGAAAAGATCACACTTGTAGAGATGTCTTGAAAACACCCATCCAAGAGTTCGTTCGGCTGAAACTAAAAACTCCCATCCTGGTTAAACAAAGACACTCCTATTTGGATGTGCAGAGCTTTAGAAAATGGAAGCTTAAGACGAGAGGAATGTACTCTAGAAAGGGACTGTACAAACGAAGCCTACATACATGAACCCTTTCCAAAGCATTTATTCGAACCATTCATCTGGACTCAAATTTTAGTGACAATGGATGTATGTGTGAATACGTCTATGCCTACTCAATTTTGCAATGAGTATGGCTACGACGTAATTCCCATCCAAACGATGTCAGTCCTTAACATTGAAAACAAAGATGAGGAAACAAAGGACTTGATGAAAGCTCCACAAGTCTTTTCTGACCTCTATTACGATGCAAATGATGAGTTAGTTGAATAATCAACTACCTCAGAAGATTCAGGGTTAGAAAAAGAGCATATGAGAGCTCAGATACTCTTAAAGGGAGGGGAGGAAAAGTTTTTTGACTTTCCAAACCAGAAATCAAGAAGACAAAAATGGTATAGATGAAAGAGAGACACCAATATCGTGAAAACACAACCTATGCCATCAGTCTCCAGTAAAACATAATTCCTGATGCAGATAGATGCTAATGATTGTGTCAAGGACAAAATAACTGGCAGATATCCTTCAAACAGAAACTCAGAAATGTCTCAGACGTCGAGAAAAGCAAGAAAGGGTACTCACGAAAAATCTCAGGATAAAAAACCACTCATGACCAGAGTCGAGCGGAAAAAGAAATATCAAGAGTTGAAAAAAGCTCTAAAGGAGATATACACAATCGAAACGGAAGCCACGGAAGGGGATGGTAAGGATGTAATGCATGTTGCATCCCATTACAAAAAGTATACTCTCCAAGATTGAAAAATCATAATCAAACAACCTGTTAGGAAACTACGAAAACAAGGCGAGTCTTACGAAGGACCTAAAAACGCTATAAGGGTTGACTTGGTTGAACCAAGAGAAGAGCCTAGACCGGCTTACATTGCAAATGACCTAACAAAAGAAGAAGAAAAGCTTTTGCTGAGCTTGTTAAAGGAATACCGGGATATCTTTGCTTGGTCTTACAAGGATCTCAAGGGTGTTGATCCAAAAATCTGTCAACATACTATACCCATGAGAGATGATGTGAAACCAAGTAGACAGAGACCATACACTTATAATGAAACATTTGCCAGGAAGATCAAATAAGAGATTGAAAAACTAAAGGAAGCTGAATTCATTTACGAAATTGAACACACAGATTGGGTGTCTCCCATTGTGGTAGTACCTAAGAAGAATGGGAAATTACGAGTGTGTGTTAATCTCAAAAAGGTGAATGCAGCTACCATTAGAGACAACTTTCCTCTTCCGATAATTGAGCATGTTTTAGAATGAGTGGCAGGAAAAGAATCTTACAGCTTCTTAGATGGCTTTTTGGGATACAATCAACTTTTGGTTGACCCAAAAGATCAACATAAAACTGCTTTTGCAATAGAATGGGGTATATTTACCTATCGGGTTATGCCGTTTGGGTTAACTAATGCTCCAGCCACATTTTAGAGATTGATGATCCACGCTTTCAAAGAGTATATTTGGAAATTCTTAGAAGTATACATGAATGATCTATGCGTACATTCGTCAATCCGGGCTGATCATTTTGAACACCTCAAAAAGGTATTCGAGAAATATAGACTTTAAAGGATTTTCTTGAACCCTGAAAAGTGCACATTCATGGGAAGACAAGGGAGAATTCTCGGACATATCGTGTCTAAAAATGGCATAGCTACCGATATTAAGAAGATTCATGTCATTGCTGATTTGCCTAGACCAACAACAGGCAAGGAGGTACAAGCCTTCATGGGACATTGTGGATATTACCGACGGTTCATCTACATGTATGCTATAATTGCAAAACCCATGTATAGCTTGATTACGCACTTTGAATGGACCGAGGCATGTGAAGAATCCTTCATGAAGCTTAAGCAAGCTATCACCTCAGCTCCAATATTGAAAGCACCAGATTGAGATAAGGTATTTCACGTACATGTAGATGCTTCAAACTTTGCTATTGGTTGTATACTAGCCCAACCAAGAGATTGGAAAATTGACTTTCCTATTTCTTATGCTAGCCGACAATTGAACATGGCAGAAAAGAATTACACCACCACTGAAAGAGAAGGACTAGGAATGATATATGCCGTTTAAAAGTATATACATTACCTATTAACCAACAAATTTGTGTTCTTTGTGGACCACCAAGCCTTGTTATATTTGGTCAACAATCCATGCAGCACAGGGAGAATAGTGAGATGGTTCATCATTCTTCTCGAATTTGATTTCACTGTGGTTGTAAAAAAAGGCACTACACATCAACGAGCAGATCATTTGTCAAGGATTGTTTCAGGGGAATCACCTAAAGGGGTAGACGATGATCTGTCAGATGCTTATTTGTTCTCCATGGAAATGATACCTAGATGGTCGGAAAACATTGTGTCATTGATGACAATAGCTCAAGTGGATTCACAAATACCACTTCCTATCACAATTGATTTAATCGAGCAATCGACTATGTATCAATTACTAGTTGTAAGGCTACATAAAAGAAATCGAGACGGGATATTGCTTTTATGCATTAATCCTGAAGAAAAGGAACAATATCTAAGTCAAGCACATGTTACCATAGTAGGACTTCACTTTGCGGAAGATCAAACTATGCAACAAATCTTAAGACTTGGAGTATTTTGGCCGACTATGAGGAGAGATGTTAGATATTTTGTAAAATATTCCCCTCAATGTAAAAAACAACCACCCATTCCTCATGTAACATTGTTTCAAATGTCACATGTTCCTAAGTGGAGTAATTATCTGGTTACTTACTTATCGAGCCGAACATTTCCTGAGGATATGAGTAAACGCTGTCAAAGAGAAATTGAAACTGAAGCAATAGACTATGCTCTTATTGAGAACCAATTGTATTGGAGAGGTAAAGATCAACATTTGTGTCTTTGTGCAAATGAAAACGAGTATATTCCGATTATAGAACAAGCACATGCTGGCTTAGCTGGAGGTCACTTTTCTAGTGAGACCACTGCAAGAGCAATCTTGATGGCAGGCATATGGTGGCCAACACTTTTTGCAGATGCCAAAGAATATGTTCGAAGGTGTGATGCTTGTCAACGAGAAAAAATGCCAACACAAGTAGACAACATTCCTTTAAGACCAATGATGGGGGCTAGAGCCTTTGCGAAATGGGGTATAGATTTTGTTGGACCGATACAGCCACATGCTTATAGAACCCAAGCTCAATATATCATTGTAGCTAAGGACTATTTGACCAAGTGGGCCGAGGCTAAAGCGACTCAAAAGAATGATACCAGAACCACTGCTGCATTCTTATATGAGTATGTATTCACGAGATATGGACTGCCAATAGAGATTGTCAGTGATTGGGGAACTCATTTCCTCAATGAGGTAATAGAGTATTTGCTTAATGAGTTTATGGTCATCCATAACAAATCAGCTCCCTATCACCCACAAGCAAACGGACAAGCTGAGCATACGAATAAAATTCTTAGCTTGGTACTGACCAAAGTGGTTAGTTCAGGAAGGACAGATTGGGAAATGAATCTCCATGCTACTCTATGGGCTTATCGAGTTTCATTCAAAATAGCTCTAAATGCTACACCCTTTAACCTTGTTTATGGTCTTGATGCCATACTGCCAATAGAATTTCTATTGCCGACATTAAGGGTAGCACAGAATCTTGAGTGGACTAGACATGAATTGTTAGAAAGAATTGAAGATTCGGAAAAGCTAGACGAGCAAAGGCTAACTGATGTAGCTCATATCTATGCACAAAAGCGGAAACAAAAACAGTTTTTTGATTCCCACTTAATCACAAAAATTTTCAAGAAAGGGGAATTAGTTCTTGTCTACTCCCTTAAGCAACACATTCCAAAGTTTAAGAAAAAGGGAAACGAACCATTTATCATTGAAGATGTATCTCCAAGTGGAGTAGTAAAATTGTCCACCCTAGATGGTGAGCCAATGGCTAATTGGATTAGTGGATGTCTTTAAAAAAAAAACAATTTTCCACTAACCAATGAATTGCTAGAGAGAATGCATGCATCCAAACAAAGGAAGATCATGGGACAGCAGGTTATTGACGAAGCCCAAGAGGAAGCTAGACTTTGGGTACTCAAGCGTAAAGCTGCTCTCAAGAATCAACAGATACCGATTCCCATCAACACTTTGGAACTAGATAATCGACAATGGGAATTACCTAAAGACGCAGTTTCAACAGACAACAACTGGTTAGATGGAATGGATCTGCGCATCAAAGTACAACTCAACAATCATAGCACCAATTCTTTGGTAGACACAAGAGCTAGAGTGAATGCAGTCAGTTATTCCACATACAAGAAGGAAACAAGTCAAGCTTTGACCGCAGGAATAGCGACAATCAAAGGATGCAACAAGAATCCAACTCCAACATTGGGAGTAGTCAACTTGAAGGTGGTAGTGCATGGATGTTCATGTCTGCATCAGTTTGTATGCTTGCCAGATGAACACATGAATGAGACGATGACTCTTGGAATTTCCTGGATGCGTACATACAAAGCAGTACCAGATTGGGATACGAATTAGCTAAAGCTATCACCTAAAGGAGGGAAACTCATTGTTCCAATTGCACCAAGCAAGGAGAAATGGAAAAGATGCAATCAACAGACCAATCCACGAAGCAAATCTTCTCCATCTCCTCGACAATCAAATGCTACAGGTAGCATGCAAGGAGTCTTGCAAATGTGGGTACCAAAAGCACAGCTAAAAGATAAAACGATTTAGATTTGGGTGCCTAAAACTTCCACGAAGAAACAAAGGAAGGTTCCATAGATTCGAACACAGAATCGAGTATCTCCGAGCAAGGAACCTAACATGAAAAGGGTTTGGAAGAAAAAGGAGCACTTATCTTCTCCACAGACCACGAAACCAATCAAGCAGTGGTGAGTTAAGTCTCAACAGACTCCACCACACCATGCGACACCAAGCCGACCAAGCTACCAATGGAGAGAAAAAGCTCGACAGCAGTCTAACGTGCTACCAACAACTCAAGCAATCAACGTACTAAAACACCCTGATGGTACAATCAAACAGAGAGAACAAAAGCTACAAGATTTGCTCTTTGGAAGACATCAGCAGCAAACCTCAACATCGGATGCCCTTGAGTTATTTACTCAAGACCCAGCTCTTGCACAACATATTGGTTTGAATTGCATTGATTTTCATATCATGGTAGAGCCAATCACGGCTATGCATAGACACAATTGTTCAACCCATGCACGCAGTCATCCCGGAGTAAACCGTCTAGGCGGGGTGGAAGGGCACTAAGTGAAGGGTACTAAGTACTAAGTAATTAAGGACAATGTTTGAAGAGGGAGAAAAAAGTTCCATGTTAACGTGTGATTTTTTGCAAAATTACCTAGTAATACCCTTATAATTCATCAACAAGGGAAAATTCATTGATAATATCTTCCCGATGAGTGTAAATAGTGTATATACTATCAGGAAATCATAAAAAATAGTCCTTTTTTTGGGTATTTTTCATCATTTTTGTTGATAAGGAGGCTTAAAAATGGAGAAATCCAACAAAAAACAATAAATCTGTGTTTTTCAAGTGATTTTCTTAATTATTGCATTTTTACTTTACTTTTTTAGAGAATTTTGCTATTTTCTTTGATTTTTTCAAATAAAGAGGTCAAAATTAATAATAAATAGCAAGAAAGCTCAGATGGAAAAAATTGAAGACACGATGGTGATCAGAAGGACAAGGCAAACAAGCACAAAAATGTTCAATGAAATCAGAAGACAGAAGCGAGAAGCCTAAATTAGGCAGCCATGCCTACTTTTGCAAAATTCTTACAGAATGAGCTATAAGAATTTGATCAGGGAAATTTTTGAGTCTAACTAGATTTCACAGCCTAGTAGGACTAATGGGGGAATCTAGGGAAATTTGGTTCGGGAAGTTCAGGTATAGATATCCATGGTAGGCTAAAACCACTTCATTTCCACTTGGAGCCTTTTTAGAGAGAGCCTTACAAAAAGATCCAACATTTTGTCCTGTACCCAGAGTAGGACATGGCAAGCGCATGAAGAACTGCAGAAGAAGAGACCAACTTGGATCAACTTCCCCAGGCTGCTAGCTCCAGAGAGAGGCCAAGCGACGGAGGCATACATGGTGAACACCCTAACGGGCGCCATGTCATTCTTCAAGAGTCTGTCAGATCTCTCCTGTGCAATGCTATATAAGATCTGTAGGATGCTACTCACATGCATACAAGTTTTCAATGAGCCTGAGCAGATAGGAGCCCCATGACTCTCATTCTTGGAAGGAAACAAAGGCTTATGTTATGATCTGTGTGGGAAACCTTCAGAAGAAATCCTTTACGGATTCTGTGCCAGATGCATGTTCCTGCCCTCGCATAATATGCTAGTCTTTGTGGAAGCATTCTACACTGGATTCTTCACCTAGTGAATGAAGATATTTGTGCCGGTGATAAGCAACCTCACATCCAGATTTGTAGGCTACTCACTGGTGGAACTGAAAAACCAAGTCACCATGCAATTTTTGCAAGTGCCTGACAAAGAACGAAGAATCAGATACCAAAAGGCACTGGAAGCACTTAAAGACACCTCGCCCGCCGTCAACTTGAAGACTACTTCAGTCCATAAAGCTGTGTCAAGGGACGACACAGGCGAGGAGGGGGGGAATGTTAGCAACAAGCTAACGTGGACACCATTTTTTGGAGTTCTTCTTGCAAAACAATTATTATTTTGATAAATTGAGAATATTGTAAGTCCTATTTTCTTAGTAATCTTTGTAATTAATGAGCCGGGGCTACAAGCTTCCAAATTGTATCAACCAATCAATTCCTAGCTTTGGTAGAACTCCAAATTATTAGTTTTGACCACTCAAAAACCTTGGCTAAGGTATAAAAGCCAATTTTTGTAAGTTTTTTACAAGTTTTTGGATAAGAAATACACAGCGTGAGCTAACGACGCTCACTTCTCTCCTTCTTGCGCTTCCTACTCCCTCTCCGATTGTCACATTGCAGCGGCCCCGCGGCCTAATTTCATCATAATTAGGAATTTACACTTTTACATTAAAAAATAAGCATAGGCGGGGTATTGGGGCATCATTGCTAAGCATTTAGATGCATTCTGGGTCGAAAACGACTAGGTCAAAAATCCACAGCTGTTAATAATCGTGATTTTGGAACTTGACCTAAAGTGGGATTTGAGGCCATAGGCATATGTGCTTAGGTCTTATAAACTTGTCCTAGAAGTTTCGTTATGTTTGGATGTCATTTGATGTTGTAATAGATGTGATTTGCTTGCCGATGAGCGATTGGCTTTTGGTGATTTCAGTCACTTGAGTGTATCTTGAGTTAGATGCGAGTTGTTAGTTGTTTTCCGAGAGATTGACAACCTCTTGTAGCCTCTATGCACTAGTTGAGTCAGCTTCGTCCCATGGTTTGAAAAATTAATTGTGGTTCTCGCTAATACTGCAATAAGATAGGATGGTGAGGTTAGAGATGTGTCCCACACCATTTCTATTGTAAACATGCATTGTCATGCAACGTGATTCGATAAGGCCACAATTATTCGTCGCATGGGTCAAGTTTGGTCAATTTTGGAGTCTTTTTTACTTTTAGTGATTCTATTGGGTTTTTAAAAAAAAAACTTTAAGTACTATATAAGCCAAAACTCACAACTTAAAAGTTCATTTCTTGTTTGCATAGTTTAGAAGATCCTCTCGAACCCGAAGGTACACACACTCATATCTTGCACAACATGGACGATACACAAGACTCAACACACCACTATCAATGACACTACCGCCATTGACACCATTGAAAATCCGTAGCCAACACCTCATACAGAATCCACCACTTCAAATCCACATCCTCAACCACAAGTGGATAACCCAACACAACAACTAGCTCCAAACACCCGACCACTCTCCCAATCTTCGACTTCAAAGGATCAGAACACCATGCATAAATTTTTTGGTGATATCCAGCCACTACATCATGCAAATCACACACCTCGGCCGGATCTCCCACCAATTGTAGCTCTAAATAGACCCACATAAATAATAAGATTTGAAGCTCAAGCAATGGTAGCACATAGAGCTCAAGCAACGGCTAGACCTGAAGCTCAAGCAACCACGCCTACGCCTCAAAAATTCCCTCCACGGGTCAAACAAAGGGTGCTCAAAGTAATACTAGGTGATCCTCTTTCATAAACACGAGATGCCTAGAGAAGGAAGAGAATAAAGGAGATAGAAAAGAAACAAGTAGCTGATAGAGAAGCACATAGAGTGCATGAAGACAAAGAAGATAGAGAGAGCAAGAAGAATGGCAGAGAGTCGAGGCTGAGAGAGTTCACTTTGCTAACTTACAAGCACAAGTAGAGGTAGAGAGGAGAGGAAAGAGGATAGAGCTCATGCCGCCCAACAAGCAAAGGTTGGGAGCTCCAGAGCTTCAAAAATTCCTTGGAGAGCAAGATAATGTGCTAAAAAGACAAGCTCACACCCGAAGAGCGACATGCCCAAGAGGAGAGGCGGAAAAAGTATAAAAATGACCCTCCTCAATGGGCCAGACAAGCGTCTCCTCCACCACTACCAACAACGCAGAAGAAATGACAATGGATGCCAGTTATGGTTTCTTTACGTGAGATCCAAAAATATCAAAAGAGCATCGAGCCAATAATACCAAAAGCGGCCTTCTTTGGGTGGTGAGAGAAATAATGGATGAATATTCAAATTCTGTTACACGTATACAGTGTGCAGCTCTATTGGCCTTCTAGGATACCACCGAGGACATTTTGGTGCAGTTGTTTCAAGATGGCATTTCATGTATGGTGCATGCTAAGCGAGTTACACTAAAAAATACAGATCTAGCTCTAGCAATCAATCTCAGGAATGAAAGGTGCCTCCACAAGAATTAGTCTACCCCATGTAACCTCTCTTTATGAGATTTGTAATCTTTTCATATAATATGAATGAGTTGAAGTTCTACCATTCGGTGTAATTGTAACAATTAATTGTGTACTTTTTGTTCTTGAGGTATTTGAATTAATCAAGCTGCTAGATTTGACACTTCCTCGACCATCCAAGCACCCGTCCTGGACGTGGGACGCCTATCGGTGAACTTTTTGAAAAATGGGGCCATTTCGGGTGTACACGGAGGCCATGGGACCGCCAAGTTGCACAACAAAGCTCGATGGTGCCGCATGGGCCAAAAAAAGGCCCTATGCACCACGCTGCGTAGGGAATTTTTATGGCCCGGGTGGCGCCACCGAGCACCACTGTGCAACTTGGTGGTCCCACGGCCTCCGTGTGAAAAATTGGTCCCTCATCACCATGTAACTTGGCGGTTCCACGGCTTCGTGTGCACCCAAATTACATCCATTTCGCAAAAAGTTCATCGATAGGCATCCCACGTGGTGGGTGCTTGGATGGTCGAGGTGTGAACGTTTTGAAAAAATAAAAATTTCTTGGCCAATATGCACAGTAGAAAAAAGAAAGCACAAGAAGTGACAAAAAAAAAGAAGATAAAATCATTGTATATTGCTTTGGATAATACATCATGGCTGGTTGGTTTTTTAAAAAAATACATCTGTGCGTATAGGGCAAATGACAGACTTGACACTAAGGGTTTTTACAATATCCTCTGGGTTTGTCATTCCTTGACCTAGGCTTAAGGCACAATGGGAGAGGATTGACCCATACAATGCCGCCTCTCGGTCCACCAAGATACACTTGTGAGCATTAATTAAGGGTAAGGGAATCTTCAGCAAGGATGGCACTTAATGCTTTGCACTTGAGCACCTCCACAGAACCATGCTTGGAGAACTCTGTGTTAGCAATTCAAAGAATGGATGGCCCCAGATGGCCAAGGTAGTTCCAAAGGGAGCTATCTCTACCCATAAGAATGTTGCACGAACCTCGAGTACACATTGCGAACTTATCGACATGGTATGCGGTAAACATTTTGAACAAATTCAACACTTGCTATAAGGTACAATAGACTATCGACAAGGTTAAAAAATGCTTACCTCAGTTTCTTCATCCATCTCTTCAAGAGTTTTCCTTGTAAGGTCGATGCTAGAGCGATCTTCTCCACCCATACTGATCAATGGTTTGTGTGGATGGAAAACGCTTTCCGGGATGCTTTCATAAAATGAGACACATGATTTGATTTCTATCAGTGTATTTTCCACGATTTGTACCAAATTCTGCTCATTTTCACTAGGAAGGAAAGAGAGGCTTGTTGGGAGACCTTGGTCTCTAAAATCAATTTAAAAGTAGACCTTCTCTTGCTTTCCACTAGGATCTTTCATGCCTAGATAGATAGCAAGCACTGCGAGAGACTCATCTTCTTTGAGCTCTAGTGTCTTTGCAATGTCATCAAGGAACAAAAAGTGACAACCATCCACCACCACTACATGCAAAGTGAGAATTTGGAGGTCAGGAACTTCCTCCAACACATTGTCTCCCTCTATCATCCGACCTTCCTCCCTAGTGGAGCTAGGATCTTACAGGAGGATGAGTGCCATAGATGTTTTAACCTGCTCATCAACCTCTTTGATAACTTCATTTGATTCCTCCATAATGATCACATGCGGTTTTTGGTTGGCCTTTTCCTTTTATTTTCCCTCATGTCCTCAAGCACAAGCAAGACCAGAACCATGTCCCAAGAGATGAATTGGGTGCCTATGTACCCCATGCCCAAGTCTATGAGGTCATCCTCATCCTCTATCTTGCAATCCCACTCAATAACCCCTTTAATAAACCTCAACAAGCGATAGCAAAAGTTTTTGTCAGCCACATAGAGGTGCTTGAGAAAATCCAATGGCAACCATGCCATGTCGGATCCCTTGAAGACTATTGCATATCCTTCCATGTGCTCCATCATGTAGTCAAGAAAGCTTTGGAATCCCTCTACATGAAGGTTAGCAGTGGCATATATGTCGATTGTTCCCTTAAACACACTGATTGGTTCATGTGCATGATATGCAAGTCCTATCTTTTGTAGCTGTATGAGAAGTGCACCAGAAGATGTTTCCATGGGTTTGTTTGCGGAGAAGATGGGAAGAAATCTGAAAGCTAGTGTTTTGTGAATGTGAGAGATAAAGTTTAAAACCTATAAAGTCACTTTTATACTCAATGTCACTTTTAAAAGCACTTAAAAGTAACATCGAATTAACTTAAAACTATAATTATAAACAAAATCGCGCAACGAGCCATTAAAAGACACCAACATTGAAAGTATTGTTGGGGTATAAAGCCCAATGTGGTCGCCCAGGTAAGTGGGCGGGCCGCCAGGTATGTACACATATTCTTTTGTAAAAACCTAATAAGAACTCACTATGCTCTACACATTACCATAGAGCGAGTTCACCATATCGTCGTGCTCTTCTTCTCACACTCTCTCTCGCGTCGCACTTCCGCTCGTACTCCTTCAATTGGTATCAGAGCTCAGATTGAGGCTCGGGGCAGCACTGTAGGAGGCTAGAGTCACCAACTCAGATTGGAGTGAAATTCGACAGGCGAAGACACGGCCCCAAATCTTGTGGTGAGCTCGAAGGGCATGGTGTTGTCAGAATTGCATTCTAAGGTCATCTCGGCCACCGTTCGGCTTCGACAAAGGTCTGCGCAGGCCATTTTCGACTACGTGGTCTCGACGGGTGCAGATCCGACTCTGTAAATTTGGGGTTTTCGGGCTACGACTGCAGGTGCTGAGGATATTGACACTTCGAGAGTGTTGATTTGGCTGTCTACATATCGAAGGACGGCTCACAGTTCTTTGAGGCGTGTCACATACGACACGGGCGCATCTACACACAGACTGTAGGCGACATCCACTAGTTCATCAGGTAGCTTGTGTTTGCTGCTTGATATTCTAGATTTCATCCTGACATTGCAGGTACTTCCACATTGGATGTATTGTCAGAGATGATGTATGTCTGTTGAGGGTTTGCTGGCTGTGAGTCACGCAGCAAACAACCGCCGCAGCGGTTACAGCATACAGTGGGAAATTTATGGATGTATGACTTTGTGGGAAGTTTATGTACTGTTAGATTTACTGCAGCCTTTGTTGAGGGTCGAGTGAGGTTTTATTGAGCTGCGGGATTCTCGAATGTTGAGATCCTTTCGGTGATACAGGTCTTGGAGCGATCCCTCGAGCACCCTTAGATAGGCAGCTAGGATGTATTGACTGTGAGTTAGACAGTTGGGATTGCATCTTTGCTTTACTGCCGTTGAGGCATTTTCGTAGTCTATGCTTACAGGACAGTGACAGGACAGTCAGAGACAGTACATGTGCAGGACAGGTTTACCCACAGCTTACAGTGTCAAAGAGACAGTGGTTTTTTGAGCTGTTTTTTGGTCTGTTTTTAGTACACCAGAGCCATTTTACAAAGGAGACTCTGCCAAAATTTCAGCAGAATCTGAAGCTTTCTTGGTTCATTTGACAGGTTGATATTGGTTCAAAGGTCAGTTTACACGGGAAACTCTGCCGAATTTTTCCCAGGAAAGTAAACTACTGTGAAGCGTAGCTATGGCTGGATCACAGGACACTGCTCTTTACAATATCAAGAAGCTGGATGGAACCAATTTCCCATTGTGGAAGAAGCAGATTTGGCACGTGTTGGTACAAAAGAAGCAGATAAAACCTATAAAGCTCAAGGGGATAAAACCAGAAGATATGGAAGACGGTGAATGGAGCGAAATGGATGAATTGGCACTTTCTACCATTATGCTGACTTTGGCAAAAAGCGTTTACTTCAATGTAGCAGACGAGATGTCGGCTTATCAAGCATGGTTAAAGCTGAGTGATCTTTATGAGAAGCAGAGTGCAGCTTCACAGGTATACTGGCTTAAGAAGCTTGTTGACTTGAAGATGAAAGAAGGGACACCTATGTCCAATCATCTGAATGAATTCAACACAATCTATAGTCAGTTGTCAGCTCAGGTGTCAAGTTTGATGAACCTGTTAGAGCTATGTTCCTGTTGATCACATTGCCGGAAAGTTGGGACACTTTTCGCACAGCTTTGAGTAATTCTGCACCTCCAGATGGTTTGAACATAGCCGGTGTAGAAGGAAGTCTGCTTACTGAAGAAACCAATATAAAGACAATGGACAAAGGCAAAGGAACAACCTTAGTTGTCAAGGGAAGGACCAAAGAAAAGTACAAAGGTGGAAAGAGGAATCAGTCTCGTAGCAAGTCCCGCAGTGCTAAAGGAAAGAGTGACATAGAATGCTACCATTGTGGCAAGAAGGGTCACATGAAAAGAGACTGTAGAGAATGGAAAGCAGAAAAAGGCAAAGAGAAAGCTGAAGACCATGGTGAGAAGAACAAGTCCTCAGTGAAGATTCAAGAAATAAATGTGACAAACACTGTTGCAGAGGATGACAGTCTAGTGTCAGGAGACATCTACTTCTTGAAGAATACAATGGACTCAGCTCTTCTTACAGCATCTGATGGAAATGCACTGAGTGACTGGATAATAGACTCAGGGGCATCACTTCATGTGTCTCCAAACAAGGAGTGGTTTACTTCTTATGTGACCACTAAAGATCATGTTCAGCTAGGCAATGGGCAGACATGTGAGATCTTAGGTGTTGGAGATGTTCAATTGAAGTTTCAGAATGGCTCTTCTTTCACGTTGAAGAATGTGAGACATGTTCCCGCAATTACAAAGAGCTTGATCAACACAGGTTTACTTGATGATGCTGGCTACGTCACCATTTTTGGACAGAACATGTGGAAGATATCCAAGGGTTCTATGACAATAGCACATGGAGTAAAGTCTGGAGGAATTTACATGATTTATGTATCAAATGTCTCTAAAAATGTAATCAATGTAACCGAGCAGACGAACGTTTCTTTGTGGCATAGCCGGTTAGGACATATGTCCAAGAAGGGAATGGAACTCTTGTATCGTTCTGGTTATTTGGCTGGCTTTTCATTTAATAATTTTGAATTCTGTGAACATTGTCTGTATGGTAAGCAAACACAGCAGCCACATAAGCATAGAAGCAGTAGAAGAGATACACAGTTGGCACTTGTTCATAGTGATTTGTGTGGACCTATGCCTAACCTATCTCTAGGGGGAGCTTCTTACCTTATGACATTTATAGATGATTACTCGAGGAAAGTATGGGTTTTCTTTCTCAAGCACAAGGATGAAGCGTTTAGTGTTTTCAAAACGTTTGTGACACTTGTGGAGAATCATAGTGGCAAGAAGCTTAAATGCTTACACACTGACAATGGTGGAGAGTATGTTTCAAAGGCCTTTCAGGACTTTTGTGAGTCAAGAGGTATAAAACGTGAACTTATTGCTCCTTACAATCCTCCTCAAAATGGTGTTGCTGAGAGGATGAATAGGACCATACAAGAGAAGGTCAGAAGTATGTTGTCTAATGCACAGCTGCCAAATGGGTTTTGGGTTGAAGCTGTATCAACAGCTGTTCATCTTGTAAATAGATCTCCTAGCAAGGTTTTGCAGAAGGATTCAGTGCCAGAAATGGTATGGTCAGGCAAAATGCCCTCATACAAGCATCTCAGAGTCTTTGGCTGTGAGGCATATACTCACGTTCCAAAGGAATTTAGGAACAAACTTGAGCCAAAGAGTAGAAAGTGCATCTTTCTAGGCTATGGTAATTCTGGTGAGATGGGGTACAGACTTTGGGATCCCGAATCCAGAAAGGTTGTCCGCAGCAATGATGTTCACTTTAATGAATCCAAATATCATTCTAAACCAGAGAGGGTTGAGGAGATTAGAAGAGTTGTCTTCCAAGAAGATGGACCTGCACGTGCAAGACAAAATGTCAGAGCTCAAGAGGAGCAAGGACAGGATAGAGTGGAACCACAGGTTGTGGCTTGAGCCTGAGCCACCTATTGTGCGTAGATCTGGACGTGTCACGCGACCTCCTGATAGGTTTTTTCCATCTATGAATTATGTCATGTTGACTGATTGAAATGAGCCTTCATGTTACAAGGAAGCAGTGCAAATGAAGGACTCCAGGAATTGGCAATTGGCCATGCAGTCAGAGATGACAGCTCTGCATAAAAACCAAACATGGAAGCTAGTTAAATTACCACAGGGCAAAAAGGCTCTACCCTGTAAATGGGTTTACAGGTATAAGATCACCGCTCATGATAGTCAGCCACAGTACAAAGCAAGGCTTGTTGCCAAGGGCTTTAAGCAAGAACAAGGCATTGACTTTGATGAAGTCTTCTCTCCGGTGGTCAAGATGACTACATTGAGATGCTTTCTTGCATTGGTTGCCATATTAGATTTGGTGTTGCACCAAATGGATGTCAAGACAACATTCTTGCATGGTGATTTAGATGTGGAAATTTACATGCAGCAGCCAGAAGGGTTTGTTGAGAAAGGCAAGGAAGATTGGGTATGCCAGTTGTTAAAGAGTCTTTATGGCTTAAAACAATCACCGAGGGCATGGTACCATAAATTCCACAAGTTTATGCTTTCTCAAGGCTACAAACGTAGTGAGTTCGATCACTGTCTATATACAAAGAAGGCTAAGGATGGAAGTTGGCTGATCCTTATTTTGTATGTGGATGACATGTTGATTGCTGGCAAGCACTTGGAAGAAATTTCAGCTTTGAAGTCAAAGATGGCAAAATTGTTTGACATGAAAGACATGGGTGAGGCAAGTCATATACTTGGTATGCGCATTGAGAGAGACAGATCAAAGAAGTTGATTTGGTTATCTCAAACAGAGTATATTGACAAGGTTTTGCAACGTTTCAATATGGAGAAGGGAAAGGCATTGAGTGTTCCATTGCAACCATATGTGAAACTTAGCAAAAAAGATTGTCCTGTGTCTGAGGAAGAACAGGCTGAAATAGATAAGATTCCATATGCGTCTGCAGTGGGTAGTTTGATGTATGCAATGATTGCTACTCGCCCAGACATTGCATTTGCAGTGGGAGTAGTAAGTCGATACATGTCAAACCCAGGCAAGAAACATTGGGAGGCACTGAAAGGAATATTGAGATACCTGAAAGCTACAAAGAGTATGCGTATATGCTATGGGAGTCAGGAGCTAAGTGTAAAGGGTTTTACAGACTCAGATTATGCAGGTGACTTAGACAACCGAAGGTCTACGTCAGGGTATGTCTTTACATTGGCTGGTGGAGCAGTATCATGGCATTCTAGATTACAAGATTGTGTTACTTAGTCTACTACAGAGGCTGAATATGTTGCAGCATCAGAGGCATGCAAAGAATTAATTTGGCTTAATCGATTAGTAACAGATTTGGGAATCAAAGAAGAGATGCCTGTGTTATATTGTGATAGTAAAAGTGCTATACAATTGGCTCGCAATCCAGTTTATCACTCAAAGACAGCGCATGTGGATGTGAAGTATCATTTCATCAGGGAAATGCTCGAGGATAAGCAACTTCAGCTTGTCAAAGTTCACACCACAGAAAATCTTGCTGATCTACTTACAAAAGGACTTCCCTCAGAGAGCTTTGCGCATTTTCGCAAGCAGTTAGGTGTAGGGTAGTACATCACTTCTCTACATCTCTTGTATATTAGCTTGTATAGTAGCTTCTCTCACACTTAAAGTACCACATTGGACTTTAAGTGGGAGGTTGTTGGGGTATAAAGCCCAATGTGGTTGCCCAGGTAAGTGGGCGGGCCGCCAGGTATGTACACATATTCTTTTGTAAAAACCTAATAAGAACTCACTATGCTCTACACATTACAGTAGAGCGAGTTCACCATATCGTCGTGCTCTTCTTCTCGCACTCTCTCTCGCGTCGCACTTCCGCTCGTACTCCTTCAAGTATTCATGCTCCAAATTAAAGAACTTGCACATTTCAATCAAAATATTGAACAAATTAAAAATGAAAAAGAGATTCAAAACACCATATGCATTAATGGAATAAAAACTGCTTCCGTTATAAGCTTTTACATTAATACATTGCGAAAAACCAATGTTTTTACACAAAAAGCACTTCTCTTTTTTGGAATGAATAACCTTTTCATTGATTACAAAAACATATTGATTGCACAAGGTATATCTAAGATTAACATACTCGCGAAGGTGACTAAGATTCCAGTCATTATTCACCGAGATGTCGTCATTGCATTGTGGTGGAGGCATATTTGCATATGAATTGATTCTCTAGCAGCAACATCAAATTCTAGTGCCTCCCATTCTCCCTTCGCCAACTTCCATCTTCTATATGTAAAGACAATTGACAATCTTTGCTTTGCAATATGGTATCTGTACACCACATTCTCAACAACTACAGAGCACTTGATTGTATCTCCCTGGTGGTTGAACGCCTCAGTCTCCCATCCAATTGCAAGGAAGCCATTGATCACACTTCCCCCTTTGCAAGTCCACATTGTTGGTGTCTTGTGAGCACTCTTCTGCAGTCGAAGGATAAACACAAACACATAAAGGTACATAAACCAAGTTAGGGAAGATTTGTGGGAACCATAGGTGCACTTCATTTGTTGTTGAATGCACATTCACCTTGATTATCCTTTTGTTTGCTGTGATCAAGGCACTATCTAGCTTAGGCCATTCCATACTCTACAAGATTGGTGGATGAACCGAAGAAAGATTACCATACCCAGTTTGCCTAGGTGTTAGATAAGTATGGTTATAAAAGAAAATTTCCCATGTGACAAGCTCTGCGGATGGACAACCAGCATAGAGTAGCTTGCCAAGGTCAATGTGGATGGCCTCAAAAGTTCTTGTGAAGGACTTTATTGGCTCCCACTCTTTAAAATCATATGGGAAAACATCTGCAAACATGAACAAGTAATGAAAACCTTATAGACATCAAAGCAATATATACGGCAGAAATACAAAATATACAATCTAAAAACTTGATAGAGGAGTGAAATTATAGTTTGCAGGAAACCTCGATGGAGCCACTACTATCTCTAGCTTCAGTTGTGAAGAACCAACACATGCTGCACCTTTGCAAGTTGCTTGCCATCATGGGTTTGCTTGAACTCCATGATCCTTCCCTTCCAATGGTGTGCTAGAGAAGACATGTGTCTCCTTGAGACCTTGTGAGCACCTGTTGAGCTGGGCTACATTGTCACCCACATTATCATTTGAACTCCATCATCACCCAAAATCCACTATTGTCTTGTACATTGCTGCATGAAATGGAGTTAGTGACAATCTTAGGTCGTCGAGTACCGGATGATGCCATGGGGAATAGTGGCACAACCTGCAGACAAACACTTATGATTAGAAATTGCACATCCATGTTCTCAGCTGTATAAAGAGCAAGATTCTTGATGGTACATAAAGACAAAGGTTGCCACTTATTTCTATACTGCTCCACCTGCTGCTTGGCTTAATGGGGAAGATAATGTTGCAAAGCTTGAGAGGTAAGTGCATTCGTCACACCACTACTCATAATGAATGTAAAAACCTTATAACCTAGACATAAATTTAATCTTCTATTGGCATCCTCCGTCTTTTCTCTCTCTCTCTCTCTCTCTCTCTCTCTCTCTCTCTCTCTCTCTCTTTGTTCACACTGTAAACTACTCACATTCTCTAGTCATGTCCGATCCCCGCACACCTTGGTCTAGAGGTGCACGGAGATTAGAACCACCGGGTTATAATCTTGTGTTTATTGGTCAATGCATATATTTGTGGGTACAAGAAATATACACACCCACGTCTACATGACAGTGCATGTAGTGGACAAAACCCCTTTGCCTCTTCTCTAGTTGTAGCAATTCACAGCATCTTAACATCTCTTCACAGCAGATCCTTGTTCGAGGGATTTCTTAGCACATTACATGTTGGCCTCCAATCTGAGTATCATGTCGTTGAAAGATTTCCAACTTGAGGTCGTTGTAGAGAGGAAGAGAGGGATCACCATTTGCCTAGAGAGCTTAATGGAGAAGGAGCAAGAAACTTGTTGAAGAAAGAAAGAGGGATGATCTAGTAGAAGGACATGCTGCAGATCTTCAGCTTCAGGTAGAGGTGTTTAGTGAGGCTCATGGAGAACTTCAGCTTGAGGAGATTGCATCAAGCTTGAGGAGGGAAACAAGGTTCAAACTTCTGCTACAGAGATTTTGGGAGGGAAAACTGAAAGGAAGGAAAGAGATGCAACTCTTGCAAGGTGAAGTGAAGAGAAGTGAGAGATGGTACAATAGAGAGAGAGAGGGACGGAATGATCAACACGTTTTTGGAGAGACCCCCTTTTAGGAGAGAGGGGGGTAGAAACTGACAGCCCTAGAGAGAGAAAGGATTGGTTTTTACTCAACTATTTAGAGAAAAGTCCAATGTTTTGAATTTATAAGAGAATTTCTCTTTATATTTCATAAAAGAGTACAAGTTTGACCACTTACTTTTAGGCCCTGCCATACCCACCATTTTAGTCCACATGACATCCACCCATTTGCCCCTTCCATAGTCTCCTTTTTAATCCCATGGAAAATAAAGAGGGCATGTAGGACATCTAGTAGATCCTTTTCGTAGATGCACAAGACATGGTCATCGAAATTGAGTCTTCGACTCTCATATGCTATGGCTTGCCCTTATTGAAGCAAGACTGCTCCAAAGCAATCTCCACAAGCATCACATTGGACCTCAAATGGTTTTGAGAGGTCCCAAAGTGTAACCACAAGGTGAGAGGTAAGCTTTTCTTTAAGCTTGTCAAAAGCATTTTTCTCCTTGGCAGACCATACATACTTAACATTCTTCTTTGTCAAGTCATGTAATGGTCATGCTATTTGGGAGAACTTAGCTATGAAGCGTTTAAAGTATGCCCACATACGAACAAAGCTTTGTAGCTCATGTAGATTCCTTGGGTTAGGCCATCCATTTATTACCTCTAACTTTGCTGGATCCATACAGATGCCATCTTGAGAGATAATGTGACCTAAGTATTGAATCTCTTGAAGGAAAAATTCACTCTTCTTTGGATTAATGAAACGTTTATTCTCCCTTAAAGCTTGAATAATTACTTGGAGGTGTTGCTTATGCTCCTCAATGGATTTGGAGTAGATGATGATATCATCAAAGAACACTTCAATAAAAATACAATAGGGTCGAAAGATTTTATCCATTAGGCGATTGAACATGGATGGAGCATTTGTCAAGCCAAAAGACATGCCAAGATATTCAAGACCAAACGTTGTGTGAAAAGCGGTCATTATGATATCTTCATTCACTATCCTTATTTGATGATAGCCACTTTTAAGGTCAATCCGACTGAAGTAGGTTGAGCCTTGTAGCTTATCGAACAGATCTTCTTCCCGTGGTATAGGAAATCTATTTTTGATAGTGATACAATTTAGTGCTTGATAATCCAGACTCATGCGGTATGTGCCATCTTTCTTTTGCACTAGAAGGACTGGTGAACAAAAGGTACAGGAACTAGGCCTCACCATCCCTTTATCTATCAGTTCATGCACTTGCCTTATAGTCTCCTCTTGTTGAGCTTGAGAAACTCTATAAGGAGGCTTATAGGCGATGAGCTCGTAGGTAAAAGTTCTATGTTATTGTCATTAAATATCTAATATCTAACCAACCCAAATGATTTTCTCATATTAAGCTGATCATTTATTGTGGGATAATAAACGAGAACAAGTGTTAGAATATAGACATGTGCTTACGGATCTATCTCAACATGGGGCCAATGGTAAAGGGGCCCAAATGAGAGATGGTCTATCAAAGAGCAAGGTATCTAACCAACCCAAATGATTTTCTCATATTAAACTGATCATTTAATGTGGGATAATAAACGGGAACAAGGGTTGGAATATAGACATGTGCTAACGGATCTAACACGGGGCCAATGGTAAAGGGGCCCAAATGAGAGATGGTATGTCAAAGAGCAAGGTTAAATAATGGAGCTTAAAAGACCTTAGGGTTAGCTTCATTAAAGACCTCCAATGGTTAGTGCTAAAAGTCCTTTGACCTTAAGCAAGCTAGGGATGAGCTTGAGGTGGGAACCTGACCTAAACTTGTCCTTGACCTTAAGCAAGCTAGGGATGTGCTTGAGGTGGGAACCCGACCTAAACTTGCCTTTGACCTTAGGCAATCTGGGGATGAGCTTGAGGTGGGAACTCCACCTAAGGTGCTTGTCATGCTTGATGACTAAGGTACTTGAGGTACTTGTCATACTTAATGAGGAAGCTGCTTAAGAAGCTCCCTATGCATGGGGGGTAAGATGCTTGAGTCAAAAAGAGACCCTACACACTTAATGAGGAAGTTTCTTGAGAAGCTTCCTATGCATGGGGGGTAAGATGCTTGAGTCAAAAAGAGACCCTACACACTTAATGAGGAAGTTGCTTGAGAAGCTTCCTATGCATGGGGGGTAAGATGCTTGAGTCAAACAAAGACCCTACACACTTAATGAGGAAGTTGTTTGAGAAGCTTACTATGCATAAAAGTCCCAAAGCTAGGGGAATATTTGACCTAACCTTCCACCTACCCAAGGGGCACCCCTTTTCTAAAAGGGCACATGGGACACATGCCAGACTCTTACTAAGCTTAACCACATGGGGTACTTGAAATCTATTGGTTGGGCTAAAGAGGGGTCCAATGAGCTTCTACTTCCATCCAACAAATATCTAGATATTTTCAAGCTCTCTCTCTCTCTCCCTCTCTAAGGGATAAGGAGGACACTTGTCAAAAGACTACCCATGTGCTTGACTGCATGCTGCATGTGATTGGCTAGGAGGAGAGGGGTCCAATGAGATTGAAGCATGTGGAAAAGCTACCACTTGACCAAAGCAAGGAGGGGGGGTGCTAGGGGGATATACTCCACACACACACTCATTTGCAAGGGATTCTCACTTGGTGAAAGTTGAGGAACACCACCTCCTTCTCCAAGCTTGTGAGAAGAGAGAGCCTACATCAACACTCTTGGCTATGGAATGCGAATCAAACCAAGAACCATGATTCAATGCTTAATCTTTCCATCTTCTCCATCTTCATTACTTGCTATTATGCATGCTAGCAAGAAGAGTAATGATAAGTGAGGAACTTTTTCTTTCTCCTATGAAATGTTTCTTTTTCCTCTTCCCAATCCTCATTCCCCGCTAGCTCTCTCCACCTTTGAAGGTGTTTGAGGCCTTGGGACTGAGGCATGGGATAGTTAATGCTTTCTACAAGTTTATGCTATGCTTGTGATGCATGAAGCTTTCCATCTTCATTGCATCACGTAGGTCACAAGGAACCCAAATATTGTATTGTACCAAGTCTCTCTTGATGGCAGAAACTATAATACAAATGCCTATTGGACGGGGGACGGGCTCCGTATGAATTCGGTCCTCAACTATTGTCATATTCTCTAAACTCTCTCTCTCTTGAAAAAGTACTATTCATGCTAAGTTAACTAAGTACCATGTTTATGTTGCTACCATCAATTAAGTTTACTCGCTATGCTCACAAAGTAATCACTCAAAAGTGCTTCACCTAATTTCCTAATTCCGCTACTCTCAAAGTTTATAGGCCATTTCCATTATAGTTATGGTCATCATCCCCTCTCTTTGGAGGTAGCTCTCTAGGGATGTCTTCGATAAAAACATCTTGGAATCCATTTAAGAAATTGGACATTCGTATCAGAGCAATTGGTTTCTCTTTTCTTGCTTAAGAAGAGAGGTCCTTAAGTAGCCTATTAATGGTTGTTTTTGTTAATTATATTAGGGTAAGTGGGTCTGGGATCTATTATTGGTTTTGTTGAGCCCACTATGTGGGAAACGGTTAACCCATAGTCCTTCTCCTCGTCACTCAAAAAGGGAAGAGAGGAAACCAAGGAAGAAAAGGGCAAGAGAGAGGTCACCCTCTTCTCCTTCTTCTTCACCTTCCTCCTCTACCGATGAAAGCTATGGCTATTCTCCTAGAGAATATAAGAGGGGAGGACATCGCAAATCTTATCCTGCATGGTGAAGGTCACTAAAGCTCAAGAAGTTCAAAGAGGGAGGAAAGAGTATCTCTTTTCTCACCTATGATGGCATCTTTGGTGCTACCGACAAAGTATTGGCCTTCATCCAACAATTTGATGCGGCCTTTGGAGACGAGGGCTTCACGGAGTCCTCCAAGCTACGCCATGTAGCTATGCACTTCCAAAAATCGGCTCATCAATGGTGGGCTAGCCTTCGTGGCAATGATAAAGCCCCAAAGACATGGAAAATTCTATGAGTTTCCATCATGAAGCAATTCCTTGCAAGCGATGCATAGGACAAAGTGCTCACCGAATGGCGGAGTTTAAGGCTTCTCTCTCATGAGTATATCCACAAATACATGGACAAGTTCTTGGATTTACATCTCAAGGCTATTGTCTTTCAAAAGATAGACTTTGCTGAGCAAAAACAACAATTCTGTGCGGGATTACCAGAAGAGATGGCCGAGTATGTCAACTCTCAACGGCCTGACTCTATCAACGAAGTAATCCACCATACCATGGTTGATTCACACATCAATTTCCAACAAGGGGTTAGACGGAATGTCAAACCCATGGAAAACAAAGACAAAAGTGATGCAAAGGGAAAAATTAATGCCCAAAATTTTTTCCACGGCCATTCCAACAACAACAACAACAATTGGTCCAAGGAGAAAGGAGTTTACAAAGGTAAAAATAAACTCTATCATGAAGAGCTTGAAAATTTTCTCAAGGATCACAAATGTTTTAAGTGTGGGGAGCAAGGATATGTCTATTGTTCTTGCCCCAAAAGAAATGCTCGCAATGAGACTCCTAGAGCTTCCACTATCGAAGCTCCACAGGAGGATACTCATTGCAAAGGATCATCTCTGTCCTATGCTTGGGGAAAGGTAAGGGAGCATGATGCTTTCATCTTGTTTGACCCTGGTTCTACTCTCAACTTTATATCAATGGATTTGGACACCAAGTTGGGCATTCAGGATTTTGAGATGGGAGATGCTATAACTACCGATGCTGCTTTCAAGGGACAGTAATCCTCCGTTACTCCCTTGATTGGGAAGTTGAGGCTTCATGTCCAAAGCTATGTCAACAAGGAAGACTTCTTTATCTCTCCTCTCCAACATGAGGATGCTATCCTAGGGGTACCATGGTTGAACTGCATGGCTGCCACATGAAATTCCCTAAAAGGAGAATCTACTTCACCTACAGGGGAAAGAACATGTATATAGATGATAATGAGTCTGGTCGTACTATACCAATTGTAAATCCTCTCGCCCTTGATAAATCAATGAAAAGATCATTTTTTGCATACATGATTTTTGTCAAAGAATCCCTAAAAGTTCCTAATGCTTCATCAAAGGTGAATGGTAGGAATCAAGAAGAGTTAGACTTGTCTAACTTTCTAAAAGGATTCCAAGATGTGTTCATCGATGATATCCCTATGGACTTACCTCCAAAACGATGGGATGATGACCATCAAATTGAGCTCCTATCAAGAAGCTCACCGCCTAACAAACCTCCCTATCGAGTTTCACAAACTCAACAAGAGGAGATCATGAGGCAAGTACAAGACTTGGTAGACAAAGGAATGGTGAGGCCTAGCTCCTCTCCCTTTTGCTCTCGAGTCCTTTTAGTGCAAAGGAAAGATGGTGCATACCTCATGTGTGTGGACTATCGCACACTAAACCATATCACTATCAAAAATAGATTTCTTGTACCTCAGGTAGAAGATCTGTTTGATAAGCTACAAGGCTCTGCCTACTTCAGTAGGATTGACCTTAAAAGTGGCTACCATCAAATAAGGATAGTGAATGAAGATATCCTAAAGACCCTGTTTCGTACAACGTTTGGCCTTTATGAATACCTAGTCATGCCTTTTGGCTTGACTAATGCACCAGATACATTCAATCGATTAATGGAGAAAATTTTAGACCCTACTGCAAATTCATTGGAGTGTTATTTGATGATATCATCATCTACTCCAATTCCTTGGAGGAACACAAGCAACATCTCCAAAATCAAGCATTAAGGGAGAATAAGGTTTTTCTCAATCAAAGTTATAAAGAGGCCAGCATGCTTCTTTAGTACTTGCAAATAGGGTTCTCTCTCTTCTTCTAGTAGGTCCTTAGCTAGCATCTCCTCTAAGCCTGTGGCTTCTTCCTTGTTTAGAGAGTCTTGACCACCTTCTCCTTCTGGGTTTCGCAGTATTATACCCATGACTTCCAAAGAGCTAGCATCCTCCTCAGATGACTCATCCTTAGATGAAGAGCAGCTGCTTGTGCTCCATTCATCCATAGAAGTCTCCATCTCTAGGTCTTGTTGTCTACCCTGCTTCATGTCATACACAATTTTTTGTTGCTTGCCACCTACCTTATGATTTGGTCGCAACTCAAGGGAACCTGTCTCCCAATCTTGCCTAGCTTTCATAACCATAAGCCAAGGTCTTCCAAGGATTAGCGGATCGCCCTCCCCCTTAGTTGGGATCACATAAGCATCAATTGAGATTGCCACACCAAATGCTGAAACCTTCACTCCATTAACCTTTCCCACACAAGCCACCCTTACATTATTTGCCATCTTAGCTTGTAAGGAAGTTTGCTCGTTTACTTCCAAACCCAACTTGTGCATTAATTTCTCTGTCATAACACAAATCTCGGCTCCACCATCTACGTACACATTGGAGACTCGCTGACTCTTAATCTCTGCATCAATGACTGGCACAATATCCTTCATGCCTCTTGCACTAATAGACCCAACTGACTTTGCCTTAGCCCTCCTGGTGCTGACCATCTTAGACCAGGTTCTACGCATCTTTGGGGAAAGGTGGAGGAGTTGCTGCCATGAAATCTTTGGTCCTTGCTTACTCACATCTGCTACCAGGTCGTAAGGTATGGATCCTACCCCAAGTGGAAAGTCTTCTACTCCTATGTGCCTCCTTGACCTACTCTTCCTTTTCTTGTCTCCTATCACTTGGGACGAACCCTCATTCCCTTTATCCGGCTCTGAAGCTTCCATTTCATCAGTTTTTTGTCTCCTAACTCTCTTTATTGGCATGGCAACAGCTTCCTCCATTTTTTCTTTCCCTTTATCCTTACCATTGTCAAGACTTATGACAGAGACAGCCCTGTCCTCCCCTCCCGATGGTAGTGGAGGGATCTCTGCTGGTGCTTGTGGTGGTGGAGGAGGGGGTCTCAATATTTGGATTGGTGGAGCCACGTGTGCATTTTGTCCATTTAGTGGCCTAGCTCGAGGAGGAGTGACTTGCTGGCGAGGAGGCCGTCTTTGATTACCATTTCCTTGATAGCATCGTGGATGGGGGCAATAATACATGCCGTGACCTACCTCTCCACAGTTGTAGCAAATGTACTCACGTGCTTGCCTTTGTCCTTCTTGTCTATTTCGTTCATTTCCTGGCTGGGGAGCCCTTACACCTTGAACCAGATTGATGGACAGGCTCTCTAGTTGATTGGTGATTTGTTGAAGTAATTCTTGTTGAGAGGACTCTTGGTCTGTTGCTCCTGTCCCTGCTACTACCCTTGCCGTAGGTTGAGCTAGCGGTGGAGGCTCCATTCCCCCTTGTAGTTGAGCTTGGAAGTTTAACTTCCTATCCTTCTCCCTTGCATAATTCATAGCTTTATCAAAGGTATCCGGGAATTTACCTTTTACCTTTTCTCAAAGGATGGGGTAAAGCCCTGCCAGGAAACAATCCTTCTTTAGGCATTCTGGCGCCCTTTCTCCTTCACCTAGTGATGCACACCATTTCTCCCACAGGTTGGAAAACTTTCCTTCATAGCTTCTATAGTCATTGCAGGGTGATGTTTGGTGTAGCTCTAAGAGCTGTCTCCATATCTCCTCTGGAGGCTCATGGCGGCGAAATTCTTCGATGAAGGCCATCTTTAAGGACTCCGAGTCTCTTCTTTCTTCAGGTGCCAAAGTTTGATACCATAATTTTGCACCTTCCCTCAAGACCAAAGGAAAGGCCCTTAACTTAGTAGCTTCGTCATCCCTTCCCGATACCAGAAAGGCCATTTCCAAATTATCCAAAAAGTTTGGAGCAACCTCCCCAGGCTTACCATAAAACTTAGGGAAGGCCATAAGTGAGAGAGTAAACAATTACACAAACAGCTCCAATTTATTTTAAAATAGAGTATGGTAATTACAATTTGGAGCTTTAGCACAACTTAGCTCAAAATAGGATGAAGATCGACACATCAAAGGAATGGTAATAGTCTAGTAAGGGTAGAATGACAGGATGAGGAGAGCGCAAGATTTCCCCAAGTCTCTCGGCTCCAAACAACAGGGCTATTCTTTGCTGATAAAAGATTTTTCTATCAATACAAATATTCACCTCGGATCACTTCGACTCTTCCTGATGCATCTGTGAAGACGTAAGGCATGATGGCAACACTTTGTACAATGCTGAGCCTTTTAGCAAGCAACAATTGGATGCTATTACCATAATCAGCATGACAAATGACAGTGACACCATTAATGTGCAGCACATCATCAACTAAGATAGTTTCCTTAGATTGAGATAACTTCTTGAAAATTAGCATCAAAGGTAGGGCAGGGAGGCTTTTCACCCGGTCTCCAAAGCACTTTGGACAATATCCAAAGTGATCTTCACACGGACAGGAGGTTGGCTTGGGATTGGTGGTGTCTTGATTCAGAAAGTGCACTGGGAGCACTCGCATACGGGCGGCAATCTTGTAGGCAAGACTTCGCCTCTTTGATTCAGGAGGATTTAGGGGTGAGAGTCGTGGTTGCAAGTTGGAGGTTGAAGTTGGTTGATCACTAGCCTTTTTCTTGCCTGTAGTGGTCATGTAATCCCTTATTAATGAGATTAAGCCAAATGTTACCTTACGCTTGAGCACGCGCTGCGGCCTTGGTCCACTTAGGTGTAGAGGTGATCTTCCTCCTCTTAGTCGGCTCCTCAGGAAAGAGAGGTCTGGTGATGCTTTCTCTTTCCTTAATGTGTGTCACAGTACCTTCCTGTATGTTGATGTAGAATATTTCAAGCTCGTGTGCGTTGGAGGTTTCTGGAGCACTCATAGGTTGAGAGGAGAGGTATATCAAGCTCTTCTTCTCACTCTCCTTCGTTGGCGACGATCACGAACAAGGCATGTGGAAGAACTTACTTCTTGAATTTCAATGACACTGCAACCTGGTAACAAGACCTCGATAAAAGATTTTAAGGCCTCTAAAGCCTCCTCCTCTTCTGTTCTCCAATTTGCAAACTCCTCACGCCATTCGTCCATGTTGTAGATTGCACATCTTCATTGCTTGTGGACTGAAGGTCTGTGTAGCCCTCCTCAGTGAGGGCACCAAAATGATAGCAGGAAAAAGAGCAGTGCAATCAGGTGGCCTCTGTACTCGTGCACACTCCACAAACCACGCCTCATGCAAACAAGCAAAGAACAAAACAAAGGGGGCACCACCCTAAATTAAGAGGTTTAGGGACCTCACACATAGTGCACAATTTGCAAACTCCTCACGCCATTCGTCCATGTTGTAGATTGCACATCTTCATTGCTTGTGGACTGAAGGTCTGTGTAGCCCTCCTCAGTGGGGGCAAATGATAGCGGGAAAAAGAGCAGTGCAATCGGGTGGCCTCTGTACTCGTGCACACTCCACAAACCACGCCTCATGAAAACAAGAAAAGAACAAAACAAAGGGGGCACCACCCTAAATTAAGAGGTTTAGGGACCTCACACATAGTGCACATAGGCAAGTGAGACTTCTGGCATTATGATAGCATCAAAACATATGGCAAAACACATAGAAACGAAGCTTAGGGACCTTATGTAGCATATATATACACAAGACATCAGCTTAACAATACAACGGCATCTGATCATACATAACAAGGATATAGAGAAGCAAGCCAAGGATGGCACAATCCCTTGTCAAAAACAATCAACCCAGCAAGTAGGTATGATCCTACTAGCAACACATCAATACCTTAGAGAATGATGGCGAGGATGGTGGCCATGGAGCATGAGAGAAGACTTCTTATTTAGGTTTTAGGGCTAGTAATGTAGCATACTAGAGGGAGAGAGCGAGAGAGGGAGAGAGAGTAGAGCTCCATCCATAGCTCCTCGTTGTGAGCAATGTCATCAGAGCTTCATTGCTTGGTGAAGGGGGTGAAGTGTTGTGTTTTGAGTGAGAGAAGGCCTCCTTATATAGGTTTCTGAGAGGGTTTAGGATTAGGGATAAACATGCTTAAATCTGCTGATTGGGGTTACTGTTTGCTTAGGGTGGTCAACAGATTGAGGTCACCTGATATGTCACCATCAAGATATTCTCTAGAGTGATGTGAGAGGGGAGGGTAAATGCTGATTTTTCTGATTGTGACACATGGGGATAAGGCCTTGACCAGCATTTAAGAGCAGGTAGGTGGCTGTTGAAACTGAAGGTTCTGCACATGTCAGGGGGGGACCTCCTGAATATCAAATTCTCAAAAAATCCTCAACCATGGCTTCTTTTGACATGTGTTCTTTGAAAAAATCAGCATGTCTCTTTTCAACTCAAAAGTCTTTATCCCTGTTGACTCACCTTTACCATAAGATTTTCCCCTTTTCTCCTCCTGTAACTGCATTGTTGATGCCCAATCACTGCTTCTAGTAACAGTGAACTGTTACCTACCAAATACTTATGGTGCAGTAAAAAATATTTACCATGGGTAAAAAAAGTTACTGTAGGTAAAAAGTGATTTGTATTTACCATGTAGGTGAAAAATATTTACTGTAGGTAAAAAATATTTACTGTGGTTAAAAATATTTACTGTAGGTAAAAATATTTACTGTGGTAAAAAATATTTACTGTGGTAAAAAATATTTACTGTCGGTAAAAAAGTGAAAACGGAGTATGCTGTGCTGTGAGTCCACACGAACATCCTCGTGTAAATTTCACTAGAAATTCACACCTAGAATGGGCTATTCTGTAAGATATAGGTTGTAGGCATGCATAAGATCTCGTTCCCACGTATCTTCTGTCCATGGCACTTTTTACTCTTTGGTGCTTGTGAAGTAGATTTTTCTTCTCTTTCGAGATCCCTTGGACTAGAGTATCCTCATCTCCCCAACAACTGATTGTGCCTTTATTGCATCTTCAGAAGGGGTCCTAAAAACCATGCATCACATCTTTTCAAAAGATTAAGGAGGCTATATCCATCTCCCAACCAAGGCAAAAAGCTGCTGCTGATAAGCATAGAAGGGCCTTAACGTTCAAAGAAAATGATTGGGTCTTACTTAAGTTTCCTAAGGCTCGATTGAGACAAACGACGGGAGAAAATCCTACGGGCCATCAAAAGTATTATGCTAAACTAGCAAAAAGATACTATGGTCCTTTTCAAATTTTGAAGCCAATCAATGAGGTGGCTTATCAACTCAAGTTGCCTAACCATTGGCTCATACACAATGCTTTTCATGTGAGCCTACTCAAGCCCTACAAAGGAGAGCCTCCAAATGAACCAAGTATTGAAGACCCTCCCGAAATCGAAGATCAAGAAGAGGTACTGCAACCCAAAGCTATCCTTCGGCATGAAGACAAAGTACTAAAACATGGTAAGATTATCCAACGGTATCTTATTAAGTTCAAAAATTATCCTTTTGAAGATGCTAGATGGATGCAAGGAATCCAGCTTAAGGATAGTATGAACCTTGCCAATGCTTACAATGCTACATTAGAGTAAGAAAATGTATATGTTTCTTTAAATGATCAATGTTTTGTCTTATAAGACTAATTCTCTCTTTATTATGCACAAATTTAAGTAATATGCATAATAAGAATCATGTTTGGGATGAAGACGTCTCTCAAACACCATGTAGAATTTGTCACTCTACTTGGGAAGATGAAATGGACCAAAGAGAAGACATGCTTGCGGCAGCTATATATCCCAAGCACCAAATGGATTAGTCATCCATCTTGGAATGATGTCGTAGGGTAAAAAGAGATCCTCTACCCGCTAAGACAACTTGACAAATGACTATGACTTTATCTCTTTTACCTCATAGTCCATGACGACTATGATTTCAAGAGAGAGGTAATGGCATTAAATATCTAATATCTAACCAACCCAAATGATTTTCTCATATCAACCTAATCATTTAATGTGGGATAATAAACGGGAACAAGGGTTAGAACATAGACATGTTCTTACGGATCTATCTCAACACGGGGCCAATGGTAAAGGGGCCCAAATGAGAGATGGTATGTCAAAGAGAAAGGTATCTAACCAACCCAAATGATTTTCTCATAATAAACTGATCATTTAATGTGGGATAATAAACGGGAACAAGGGTTACAATATAGACATGTGCTTACGGATCTATCTCAACACAGGGCCAATGGTAAAGGGGCCCAAATGAGAGATGGTCTATCAAAGAGCAAGGTTAACTAATGGAGCTTAAAAGACCTTAGGGTTAGCTTCATTAAGGACCTCCAATGGTTAGTGTTAAAAGTCCTTTGACCTTAAGCAATCTAGGGCTGAGATTGAGGTGGGAACCTGACCTAAACTTGTCTTTGACCTTAAGCAAGCTAGGGTTGTGCTTGAGGTGGGAATCCGACCTAAAATTGCCTTTGACCTTAGGAAAGCTAGGGCTGGGGAACTCCACCTAAGGTGCTTGTCATGCTTATGAATAAGGTACTTGAGGTACTTGTCATACTTAATAAGGAAGCTTCTTGAGATGCTTCCTATGCATGGAGGGTAAGATGCTTGAGTCAAAAAGAGACCCTTACACACTTAATGAGGAAGTTTCTTGAGAAGCTTCCTATGCATGGGGGGTAAGATGCTTGAGTCAAAAAGAGACCCTACACACTTAATGAGGAAGTTGCTTGAGAAGCTTCCTATGCATAATTAGAGGCCAACCAATAGGAAGAGGGTGGTAGACAGACTCTATACTCTTAAAAAAGTAAGGGGCCAAGGTAGCCTTACACCTCTTAATGGCCTTTGGCCTAATGAGAAGGTAAGGGAGATGGCTAGGTGGGGCGGGGGCACCCCTTTGAATTATTTTCCCCCACTTTTTGGCCCGGATTTAGAAATACACTAAAAATTTCAAATTTTAAGCTTTTCCTCCTTAAAAGATCCCAAACCTATTTCATGGTAAAAAAAAACATTTTTGATATCCAAAAGAAAAAAACGTGCACTAGAATATTCCAAAAAAAGGATTATAAACAAAAAAATTCAAAACACCATTTTCCACCCTCCAAAGTCTTTCGAAACCTATTCTATAGCTAAAAAGTGTTTTTCTCTCTCTACAAAGCTTTTTCCAAGCTCTCCATTGCTGCAACAACCACATGTACCTCCTATAGTCTAACATTATCTCTCTGCTAGCTTTCTCCCACCTCCATTGTAGCACCAAGCAAGCTCCTCTCCCATCTCTTCCCCTTGCCCACCACATAGCTTCACACCAAGCTAGCTCCTTTCGCTTCTCTCGCCTCCATTACAACATGAAACAAAATTCTACTCCTTCTACTTTCATTCACTCACACTACATGGAGATCTCTACTCCCTAAGGTGGAAAAAGTTTGAGCTCACATGAATCGCATACCACAACAATAGGAGGTGTGAATAGTACGTGGGCATTGCAAGGGTTCATCTCCAGCATAAAGATAGATTGATTAGGAGAAAGTTGGACTTACTTTTGGGTCCTATAAGAAGTTTCACATCGGATTACAAAGAGAAAATGAAAATGTTAAATTGTGCATTTTATGTGATACTTTTTTGCGCCAACGAAAAGCCAAAATTACATTCTTTGGTAGGTAGCCACCGTCTTTATCATTCTTATCCTTCGTTCTCTTGTCAGGAATCCAACTAACCATATGACTAATGATTTGAAATGCCAACTTACAAGCTTTCCCTCTAGAAACATAAACCACACAAACTCTATCAACTCTAAACATGAGAATATGGACTTCCCTGGCAAAACCTAAGATATTTCATGAGTTTCGAGTGTCTGTCTATTTCTCTATCAACTCTAGGAATGGAGAACGCTTCTTTTTCTAATGAAAACACCAATTTGAACTTGCAATCCTCAACCCCTTCATCTTTAACACTTACCCAAAGAAAGAACACACATCATCTTCATGTTGATGTATTGCAAGAGTACGCACCATTGCAGAAACGTAGGAGGGAGTCTTTCTTATCTCAATGGGAGAAAGAACTTAGAAGGACCAACAAGGAACATCATTTGGATTTGTGGACCGATGGGTCTATTTATCCAAAGGATCTTACGACAAATGTACCACCTCCCTCTTTGCTAATATCACTAACCTCTTACATTTCACAGGCGATGGCAAGGATGGGCTATTGGGATACACCGAACATTTGAAAATGAAAGGATTGAATGTGGAAAGGCAAATAAACTTCCTGGAATTGGAGAACATGCATCTAAATAAACTTAATGAAGCATGCTCTCGAAAGATTTCATCAGACAAAGAGACAATCCAAGGCCTTGAGAAGAAGATCACAAGTTTGCGAGAGAAAGACACCGTGCTTGGTAGTCGGAAAAGAAAACAAGATCTGTGCAACAGTGAGAACATGAAGATTGGTAGTGGTAACCTGAAAAAACGAATACGAGCTTTAAGGTAACTCAAAGTTTGTTTCTGCTTTTGTATCTTCAATGTGCTTCACTAAGAAATGGATACACTTTCCTATACATGATCATGACACATGGTGCTTTTTTGGCAGGTCTTTACTGCATCCAAACTCGAACGGTGTAGGCTTTAATGCCGGAGTGCATTACAGTCGTCTAGTTCCAAAAAAAGTAGTTGAAGAGATGATAACTAAGAAAAAAATTCATAAGTTGAAAGGGAGGCTCCTTACCTCCTTCATGAATGAGAATCAGTTGGAACCAATGGAAGTGCAAGCGATACTTGATGAGAGTGGCATCTTGCAGATGGGATACAGGGCACTCTTCAAAGCATTAGCTAAAAAGTCTCAAAATAAACTACAGAGAGGATCATTGCTGCCAAAGCCATCACATGTAAAGGCTGCTCGTCAGCATGTAAACAATGAGGTGTTTGAGAAACTTGGGTCACCATTCCATATTGAAGTAACGTTCTTAGGCAAGGGTGGCAGAGAGGTACAATTTAACGAGCACAACAACCTCTTCGTTGATCTTGAAGCATTGCAAAGGTATGCAATTAACTTCTTTGACATCAGTCAAGAGGAGTGCTGTGGGGTTCTCAAGTTTGTTTTGAAGCTCGACGAGTGTGAGGTCCTGAAGAACAAGAATCTGGAGAGAGTCACCATTATCCTCATGAACAGAGCTCTAGATCCATCAATAACGAAAGAGGATACACGATACTTCAGCGTGCAATCCGAAAACAACAATCTAGTTGTAGGATCATTTCAGGTATACTTAGTTCACTCTATAATAACAAAAATATTGATTATTTGGTTGTTGATTTTGTGTTTTTGTTTTTCACTGCAGGTTGATAAGAAAAATTTGAAATCCTCGATTGGGTTTTTAGTCAAACTCAAATTCCTTCTATCATCAGTGAACAAAGAAACGGAGTCGTTCTTTCAGTGGAAGGATTTGGTGACTATACAGTGGAATGTCACATGGAAAGTGACTTAAAGACCATTAAGTGCATGTAAAACATAACACACGGAGCAGATGTGGCAAATCCATGCTTATATTGCATGGCTAATGCACAATATCTTGAGAGCGTGCAATGGAATAGAGCTCCAAACAGACATCTTCAAGATAAAACTTTTAGGCCAGTGCTTGATATTCCTTTGAGTAGATTTCATGTCTGTACACTTCATGCACTCTGTCAAATAATTGAAAAGGTGGTTCATTTGTACATATGTTTTGGATGGACATTAAAGCCAGAGAGTGAGTCAAAAAGAGTGATCAAAGCATTAGAGGGAGTTCTCACAGACATTGGTTTGCATGGAGGCATTGTCAAAATTGAAGAGGACCCTAAGATGTCTCAAAGTCGTTACAAGGTACCTAGAACACATCGATAGGCGGCGTGAAGGCCAGAAGGTTTCTTGGATTTAGCCTCAAAGATTCAGATAGAGAAGAGAGGAGAAACTTGTTCAACAAATGGAAACAGTTACATAAAGTGGTTAAAGACAATGTTGGTGGTGAGGCAATCCAAAATCACAAGGCGAACGTGCGGAAATCACTAGATAAAATTTTCCACTACGTTGAGCAGCATTCTTGGGACTAAAGTAAGCTCACATAATTTCAAGCAGCCTTGCTGGATAGGAAGAAGGCTTACATTACAGGGTGGGGTGGGCAACATGTCACACATTACATGGTGGGTTAGCATTCTATGTATACAAAACTTGTTCAACAAATGGAAACAGTGACATAAAGTGGTTAGGGACAATGTTGGTGGTGGGAAAATCCAAAATCATAAGGCGAATGTGTGGAAATCACTATATAAAATTTCCACTACGTTGAGCAACATTCTTGGGACCAAAGTAAGCTCACATCATTTCAAGCAGCCTTGCTGGATTGGAAGAAGGCTTACCTTATAGGGTGGGGTGGGCAACATATCACACATTACATGGTGGGTTAGCATCCTACGTATACAAAAAAAAATTTTAAATTGTACTCTACTGACCATTTTATTTTATTTTAATGCAGCACAGACTGTTCAACCATGGTCCATATTTTGCCAAGACATATGGCTCACTATCAATATGGTCCACACAAGGCATGGAAAAAATCCACTACATGGCAAGAACAGGTTATTTTAAGCACACTAGACATGGGAGAGGAAATGATAAGGCCAATAGCCTATTAGAGTTACACCAATGGACTTGTAGACGACTAATTCATAGAGCAAGGCAGAAGGAGCTTCTTAAGAGTTCAGAAACTACATAGTCTTTGCAACACATCTACAAAGAGAAGAAACATATGGCTTGGGGAAATTCAAATGTGGGGGAGCGCCATGCGAGGTGGCGATAGTCATGATTCAGGAGCGGGAGAAGATGGACCTGAGGGAGAAGATGGATCTGAGCCCGTCGTTTTTATCCTCTTCGATGCACCTCCTTCTTCCTCACTTTGTACCTCTTCGATGTGCAAGCTCTGTAGATGAGCTCGTTCCTCTATTGATGGCAGCATCTCGATGGGCATCGTGCGTCTTCTTTCCGTAAAAAAAACAGCCTCTTGTTGTATGGATCTAAGCTCTCCGGGTCTTCAACCCCTACATCCAGAGCATGAGCTGTGTAAGATATGAAATAGGGGGCTCTGAGTGCTTGTCACCTTACCCAATGCAAAATACGCAAAGAGAAAACTGTTTCTCAATCAGAATTAGTCTTTCTGCATTTAGTGGGAGGGGGTGCCTACCACACAATCTTGTAATAACTTTCATTGCAAACAGTGGGACCTTTGCATTGTCCTCGGGGCCAACGAAAAAGACGCAAAGAGCAAACTGTTTCTCAATCAGAATTAGTCTTTCTGCGTTTAGTGGGAGGGGGTGCCTACCACACAATCTTGTAATAACTTTCATTGCAAAGAGTGGGAACTTTGCATTGTCCTCGGAGTATTCCTTGTGGTATATTATGATCTACAAAACAATAGTAAAACATTTATGGGCCGTAAGTGAGATGAGTACAATTTCCAAGTACTTGAATTGTTCTACAAACCTTTTTGTGGTTGAAACACCCGATGTAGTGAGACGACGCCGCATGCTTGCCTCGTACTCCAGTGACAAGCCCTTGCCGTGAGCCTCCCGCTCTAAGGAAACTATCGTCATACACTAGAACCTGTAAACAAAAAGAATGCCTTGAAAAATTACCATCTGATTCTCGTCCATTTCCAGCATTGACCTTCCCCACAAGTGAATAGACTGACTATTCATTACCTGAGGTCTCGGTGCCACGGGCCTACCCATGTTTTCCAAGCCGAGTTGTTTTGTTGTCAATTGAAACTGCTTATTTGTTGGAAAATTGGCCTCTCCGGACTTCGCTTCATTGAATGTATCTTTGATCAGTTGCCACCCTGAAGTAAACTATGAGTCGTGGATAGATGTATCAGCAATAAGATGTTAGTCCACTCCATCATCATCCACAAATCCCATGTCTGCCTCACAAAAATTCTCAATTGTAGCTAGGAAGTAGTCCTCTCGTATATTCAGCTCATGCATGATATCTGTGAGAAGAACTTAGTGGGTGTCGCCCACCATAGCAAAGCTGGGAGTGCAATTCAAAGGCAAAGCCACTTCCTTATTTGGGCTTTCTTGCTTGCACCCTAATGCTACATCCGCAAGAGAAGCAAGAGTTAAGTCCGCATCAAATGTTTCCTTTAATACCTCTACCCGCTCTTCTTCTAGGTCAAACTGCACCTCCACATCCTCTACCTATTCCTCCGGCACCAATGGAGAACTACCAAAACTTGTTGAATAGGAAGTCTTTGACTCACCATTCGTCTGCAAGTACAAGTAACAGACAAACCCGTGGTAGAATTCCACTAAGCAACACTTTTTTAAGTGCTTCATACACCTGTCTTGTATAAGCAGTCCATTGGAGGGACACTTTTCTAGACAACGTTTCAGTCTCCTTGAAGCACTCTTGTCAAGGTCAAGGTTGGCTGGGTGCACATATCTCATGCCATCAATTTTCATGGAATTGTCACAAATGACTGCCCCATACTGTTGCAAATGGGTTTGTAGGTACTCAAATGAGCAATCTATGATCCTTTGTATAGAAAACTCTGTATTAAACATTCCTGATAGTTCTGGTGCACGTTGATGAGCACGGGCGTTGTATAAGAACGTGAATAGTTTTTCTTCACATGTATCCTTGCCCAAATCGTCTGTCTCCAGGACTATGATCCCCATGATTGAAAGAAAAAGCAAGCCAAACTACTATTCAAAACTGGTATGTATTTGGTGTCATAACCAAGCGAATATTGAGCCTCGAGTATCCCTCAACGTCTCTATTCACTTGGTTCTGTCTCGTGCGCTAATGTCATAATAGGTGACGTCACTTGAATCAGAACCAGGCGAATAGGGGCCCAAGAATCTTTGAAGGGCCCTATGCGCTTGGTTCTCACCCAAGTTGAATTTATGCAATAACATCGTCCATTGGGAACAAGTGGATTGGAACAGAGCATTTAATGTTATCAGTAAATTCTCTCTATACTCACTCACATTGTCTGTCTCCAGGACTATGATCCCCATGACTGAAAGAAAAAGCAAGCGAAAACTACTATTCAAAATTGGTATGTATTTGGTGTCATAACCAAGTGAATATTGAGCCTCGAGTATCCCTCAAGCTCTCTATTCGCTTGGTTCTATCTTGTGTATATGACTGATAACTCAGAAATTGGTTTGAAAGGACTTCTTTGCGTTTTTTGACAATTTTTCAAGTTATCATTTATCAACTTGGCTCATACTTGAAATGTGGCAAGTAATAGGTGATGTGAAGGTACCATTTTCAAGCCAAAAAATTGTAATAGTAAATAATCGCGATTATTTACAACAATCAACTTGTTTTTTTGCAAAACTTGACCAATTTTGACCTAAACATATTTAATACACCTAAAACAAGTCCTAAATTGAATTTGGTAAAGTTTTGTCCTATCGCATCACTTCATGCTTTGTTGACTCTGAATTCACCGATTTTTGTGACTACATGGCCTGTGGAGTTGATTGGTCACTTTTGAGGGTATGGACTTGTTTGCTACATAGTCCTGAAGCCACTCATCCAATTTTGGCCCATTTGGAGTCAGTTTGACTTCATATGTCAAATTTGTCGCTTTGTAGCCTTCAAGTTGTTTTCTGTTTTTTGAGAGCTTGCCTTGATTGATTTTATGAAACCAACCATATACATTGTGTATAGACCTAGTCTACAAGCTGTTTTTGGAGTCAGAATCCAATTCTGGCATTTGCCAAAAACCTAGCTTTTCTACTTGGGACCCCCTCAACCCCTGCCGAATGGTCAACTGTTGATATAGAAGTGTTCTATTATGTAGGGGCATGCTACAGTTCAAGTTTCGTCCAATTTGGTTGAGCTGACAGGCCGCTATGGTCAATTTTTGGTCGTAGGACTTCGTGCAATGCTCAGATTCTAGGGTTTTTTCCTGGGGTTTAGACTAGCTACCAGTCGTACAGAATGGATCATTGATAAGTATAGAACTTACCCCTCATGTCTCGTGTGAACGACGTTGTAAATGGGTGATTGTGGACTCCGGAAATCGCACGTGAAGAAGGTAGAAAGCTCTCTCTCCAAGGGCGACAAGTGGAAATGAGGTGATTTTAGAGTACCCTAGATATCTATACTCGGACTTCCCGAACCATTTTTTCCCAAATTCGTTGTTAGTCCTACTAGGCCGTGAAATCTATGTTATACTCAAAAGTTTCTCCAATCGGATTCTTGTAACTCATTCTGCAAGAATTTTGCAAAAGTAGGCCTTGGCCGCCTAATTTAGGCTTCCCGCTTCCATATGCCGATTTGATTGAATTTTTTTGTGCCTATCCACCTTGTCCTTTTGATCATCAGTGTATCTTCAGTTTTTCCATCTGAGCTCATTTGCTATTTATTATTAATTTTTGACATTTTTATTGAAAAAATCAAAGAAAAATAACAAAATACGCTAAAAAAGAAAAGTGAAAATCCAATAAAGAAGAAAATCCATTAAAAAACACAGCTTTATTGTTTTTTGTTGGAAAGTGTTCATGACTCTCTTGAACAATTACTCAAGGATACAAAATTGAAGTAGCTTCATTTACTTGATACTTACAAAAGAAATTCAACTCGTACAAACTATTAAAAAATTCAATCGCAATCGGATTGCCAGAAGCGAAAAAAGGCCATCACAATAAGATTTCTTATTTGGGTTTAATTCTTTTTGAGCTGTCTCTTTACACACAACTTGCCAAATCTACCGACTGTTAGGTCACTCTTAAAAACAAGTGTCATTTTTAGGGCACTATACGAAAAATTGGTTCGTTAAGTATTTTGTTTTCTCTATGTTGGGGATCAATAAAGATAAGATATTATTGAAATGTGGCGAATTGGTGTGTTGGTTGAGTTTCCACATGTGATTCACTTAATCTACAAATTTTCACATTGTCGATGTGCCTAAGTTCTTGATATGTGTGTCAAATGCAACAAGAATAAGATTTTTGGGTGAAATTTCTATTGGAAACGTAAATGAGTTGGGTTATTGTTGCGATCATTTCATTCAGATCTGGAATGGGCCAATACGATCACAAGAAGATTTAGAAATATTCTCATGTAGGAAAATGGAGTCTTTTTTAGTCTTTTTCATGCCATGCATAACATCATGAGCTTCTGCTCGAGAGGCACCACATACCTAGCTAGGTACGATTGGGGGCAGGGGACCACCGCCCCTCCACCGGCGAGCCGGCGGTCCCCTTCCCCTAATTGTACCTAGCTAGGTATGCGGTGCCTCCCTCACAGAAACTCATGATGTTGAGGTAAGTCACAATGTGGGAATTATTGTGAGAATTTGTCTAAAACTTCTTGTGCAAGGATGGAGTTGCATGGGCCCACAAACATCACTATGCATAAGCTGCAACCTGCATGTGGCCCTAACTGAACCATCCTTTGAAAACTTCATACACTGTATCTTACCCAAAATACAACCTTTACAAACATGTTTGATAGGTGCTACAAGAGGAGGCAAAGAAGAAACCATATCACATTTCAACAAGCATAGCAAACTCGAAAAATTCAGATGCCCAAAACGTGCATGCCAAAGTTTTGCATCTGAAATAACCTTAGAATCCAAAACTGCATTTGCAAACTTTTTCCCACACTTGTCATATAAAGTGAGATTATACAATCCACAACATAAAATGCCAAAGGCAAAAATTTCAGGTATGGGAAAAGATTTGGAAGGTGAGTTGAGGCACGGCTTTACGAGATGCATTTCTATAGAGGCATCCCCAGTCGTGATGGATGCAGATTTGAACACACTCAAACAAGATGTAAGTTAATAATAAATTTTTTTTGATCATTTTAAAGCATGTTGGGTACAATTAGCAGTTGCCATGTAGTTGGCTTATGGTGACTACTTCAAGATGGATAAGTTCATGGCGTTCCTACATCTTGAAGTGAGGGAAATTGTGGATTTTGAAAGCCATGAGAATTACAATGTTGTAATGGCAATTGCAAAGGTGAAGAGCAAGAATATCAAAACGAAGATGGAGCAAGGCGTGTTGGGCTATGATGCAGTGGTTCCTACCCAATGTCTGGGTCCGAGGGATGTTGTTCATGAGGAGAACCATGGGAACTGATGTGTAGCTATTGTGCCATAGAACTAGGTACAAACCATGTAGGATTTGTCCAAGCAAATGCAGGAGTCGTGGCTAAGTGCGATGGATAGGGGACACCCAAGAGGAGCAAGGGGCAGAGCAAGGCCATTTCCCAATAGATCCTACAAGGTGAACAACTTGCTCTCAAAATCTTGTTTAGCACCCATTTCAAGTAGCCAGAGCCTACCCAAGATGATAGGGTATGCATTAGCACCTGCTTTCATGACAATGAGCTCAATGCCCATCACCTTCACTCTCACATCTTGAGCCACACCCAAACATGGAGCCTTGGCATGGTTACCCATCCTCATACCCACATTTGATTTAGCCACTGCTTTAACGCCTGTTTCTCTCATAGCAGCTTCTGTCATGATGCAAACCTATGCTCCACCATCTATATAGGCCTGCACTTGCATCCTCTTTTCAATGACCACATCCACAAGAGGAAGAAAATATGATGGACTACCCCACCCTTAAGGCCATGTTTTGCACTACATGCACATTTCCCTTAGCTCTTGGTAGCCTCATGCTTGCACTCATAGGCCATTGTCTCCTTAGATTATGATTCAAAGCCAACAACTGACCAAATGTAATGGTAGTTTTTTGGCTCAACACATCGCTTTCTCTTTTTTCTACTTTCTAGATTCTCTCTATCTTCATACACTTTCTCGTTACCTTTGCGAGCTCTAGTATCCCCTCCATCTATGTTTCCCTCTTGATTCTAGCCCTTTTGTTGGCCAAAACTTCAATATTGTATTGAGATAGTCCTAGGCGGGCAACAAGAGAGGCGACCTCTAAACACCCCTCGAGGCGCCCGTGCTGCTCAATTGGGACTGGGACATCCACAAACACAACACAACAACAAACCCACATCCAAAACCTAAACAAGATAGGGGCACCACCTAGTTATGGGATGCGAACTAGGATGCAAGAGAGATTTTGTCACAACTAAGAAGATGCGCCACAAACACGCACAAGCAATTTCACACCAAGACACACACCAAATGAAGCAGAGAGAGCTGGAGCAAAGGGAAGAGAGAGAGAGGAACGAAACTTGCATAATACCTTGTTTATGACTTGCAAATGGAGATGGTTTGTTATGATGCTATCGTAAAGCTTGTACAAAACTACTAAATGCTTAGTGAATGCTAAGCATTGCCACAACACACACACTGTCTTAGGGTGTGGGAGACCTCTCACCACAATACCCTCTTACAATGGACAAATTGGCAATGCAAACACACTAAAACACTTTCTCAAACAAGATCAAATGATAGAAACTTAAAATACACAAGTCACCTTGAATTCACCAAACCGTATTGCACAAGTGGAAGGACAAAGATTGAATGTCGAATCATGCCTTTGATGCACCGAACCTCAATTTATTGATGATGGAGGAACATATACATTAGTGGTTTTGAGATTTTGAACTCACACTCTCTCAATTGCAATGTGTAGCTTGAAATCTTATCTCACACCAAAAGTGAAGCTCACAAAGTGGCTGCTACGTCTAAGTATCTCCTCACGCATAGAGTGTTGGGGTGCTATGTGAGATATTGGAGATTGTTCTACAAGAAGGATAGGGGCCTATTTATAGGTTGGAGACCCCTCATCAGATTATTGGAAATCCTAATTTACAAGCTAACAAAATCAGGATTATGATTTTTTTCTGATTATCAAAACATTGCGGGCCTTCTTTGTCTACTTGAGTCATGGATGTGGGCTCAAAAGAAAGCATTATTGATGGTAGATAAGGTGAAAGTAGAGTTTTCAGGAAGGAGAGAGAGAGAGAGAGAGAGAGAGAGAGAGAGAGAGAGAGAGAGAGAAAGAGAGAGAGAGAGAGAGAGAGAGAGAGAGAGAGAGAGAGAGAGAGAGAGAGAGAGAGAGTTACTATGGACATGTCTTGAGGTGAGGTGTCTTTTATGGTTAGGTCAATGGCTATTTTGTGTTAGTATGTTAGTGGTTAGTGTTAGTAATCACTAGTAAGTTAAGGATATATTCACAATGGGTAGAATGAGGTGGATGATTGAAGTAAGATGGTTGAATAAAGTGAGGAAATCCTTATGATGGTGAAGCTTGAAGAAGTTTTGAACTTACTTGTGTAGGTTCTCAAAATGACTATCGATCCTCTTCTTCTTCTTCTCCTCTTTATGCCATCGCCGCCAAGGTTGATTATTGCAATGAAGATGGCAATTCGGTTGATGAGATCTTTCAATTTGGAGAGGTTAAGCATGGTTTACATGCTGAATTTCATGTATATAGAGAAGGGGTAAGATGGAGCTAGCCCATTTCTACCATGGTTTAAGAGACCAGTTAGCTCTCAATAGGAAGCTTTGAAACCTGCCATTGTACAAGATGCTTTACTACAAGATAATCCTTTAATGAAGGAGAAAGTGATTAAAATAAGAGTTGAAGAGAATCAAAGTTTCAATGGTGTTGGACAACTAAGTAGATTTTCCAATGATAGACAACCACAAAGAGATTATTCCGTTAAAGCACAAAATCCTCCACGCTTGGATGTTTGATGCTTTGAATGTGGATAGTTGGGACATTATTGGAATAGTTGCCCACTTCTAACTAAAAGAGCAGTAGTAGAAACTGAAGCTAACTAACGACATCACCATTTTGGACATGGTGGTTAAGCCAGTAATGAGAGGACTACCCTCACTTTTCTCGAGATGAGAACATCTTGAATCCCTTACTTGGGGAGATTGTAATGTATCCAATATTAAAAAAAAAACTATTTCATTTACTTTGCAAAAGTGTTTAAGGTTCACATTTTGTTAAATCATAGAGAGTTTTATTAGAACAATTGGATTGGAAATCAGACTCTGGAACAATTAATTATGGCCTTCATTCCATGGAAACAATCGGTTGATGTGGGAAACTAAAGATAAGAGTTAACCCTTAAGAAAGAAGGAGAGACTTTTGGCTAAGTTTTAGGAAAAAGAGAGTGTTTTTTGGAGAGGAGTATTTTTAGGAAATCAAAGAAAGCAAGTCAAGATTAGAGCTTCCTTCCTCAGAAGACAAGATTCTCCTAGAATTAGAGTCTCAAAATTGCGCATCAAGAGGCATGCACACAAAAATATATACATATAGAGTTGTGAACGTTCATGAACTTATCTTCTAACTTTTGCTATTACTAGATCTTTCTTTTGGCCTTGAAAGCCCATATAAAGAACCCTCTTCCTTCACGTTCAGCACACACAAAAGCGGAAGCACTCTTGCTTTGACGCTCGAGGTATCTTATCTCCCTCAATCTCTCACCCTCACACCTCTCTCCCTCAAGCTCTTATCCTCAACCCAAATCCTTCTCTACCGCCGTCCTGCTATCCCTCAGAATTTATAGATCTCTTTCTCTCTTTCCCACTTCTCTTCCATGATAGGATGGTCCCAAAGTGACTCAAAGCTCCAAGGATGCTCATGTTGTTCCACCTCCAAGGAAGGTACAAAGGAAGGTATCATATACTCCAACCATAACTCAAGCGGAGGTATCGACTGAAGTGGAAGTTGAAGCTGCCCAACCTCAAACACATAAGGTAGTCAAGCATGACGCTAATTTGGTAAGAAAAATTTATAATTTTACATTGTTATACATGCTGACCTGGTAATTCAACTCTACGAATTCTCCTTGAACCGTCCAAGAAATTTAATCCTATCACAAGAAATAAACACATGATTTTGTAAAATATGGAAATATTTTTTTGATAAACTCTCCCTTGAGCTCCAATACCAATATAAGATATTGGGGACTAGCACATGAACATCTTCACCCAACCATGCCTTATATAGGCCATTGGTCTACAAAATATAGGCCATTCCTTGCTTCTTACCCTGGGCCTGATAAGGGAACCTGGGGAATTTGGGGGTCAACTTAAGTTAAGCCACAAATTGCCTACAAAACCTTGAAAAATCCAGTGACTCACAAACTCACTCAGATTCAAAAACCCTATCAAAATCCTCTCCAGTTTTAGAGATTCCACTAAAAACCACTACAAAGCTCTATTAAGCTAATCGAAGTAATTAGCCTTGGATTGCTTAGATTAGTAAATCACAAATAAATTAAGACTATTGTATGTTTTTATATTCTAAATTAAAAGGATTAATTAATTTAACACTAGTTTGGTACCTGGACATTATAATGTCCTAATACTTTGAAAACATCATAGGTCATTTCTATGCTCCAAATAATGTGAACTAGCTTCTTTAGGAAAGCTACCAATGGACAAAATATAAATATGAAATAATAAGCCAATTTTTATATATGAAAGAGTTTTTATGATTTAAATGGACACATCAGTGTCCCTTATTTTTTTCCTACCAACTCAAATTGAATGATTTTTTTCTAGGGTCAAATGAATTTTGTTTTTCACAATAGTTTATGTGCCACTGTATATACTTACAAACACCACATATTCATGTAGTTTAGAGACAAAATATTACTTCCTATATGATTTATGTACCATATAGTAGAATATATATACACTTTTGTAGACACGGTATTAAAGAACTTGTTTTTAGCTAAATAGTGATTCTCAAAACACCTTTGTAGCGCTTTCTTATGTAGTACATCCATGGGGAAATTCACATGCTATGTTACTGTTACCATATACATGTGGTAGTGATGTGTGTGAACACACTTAGGACCGCTAGGGCATTTTTTTCCTCACTAGGAGGTTTTTCCCCCGGTGCATTGTATATACGCCCATCATTCTAGGGCTATCAATCTTTCCATTGCACACTAAGTAATACAATCTGTGTTGTGTACCTTGAGCTAATTTTTTATTCTCCAAGATGTGTGTGGTTTCCTGCAGCCCTAATTCCAAAAATTGGTATCAGAAGGTTGTGTCCTCCCAGGCTTAGTTTCTAGCAAATCTAGCACACAGTTTCTTACTTTCTCCAATTTTTGTGAGCTTTGGCAAGCATTCGTAGGTTGACAAAAATTTCGGCCTTCGATTTTACTACAAGCACTACTACGCAGACTACTACGTCATTTTGTGGAAAAATTCTATCAATCTTATTAATTGCATAGCAAGTCCTTACGATATTCTATGGTTTGTTCTATATAGCACGTGCTGTTCTCGCTTTCCTTCTCCTCTTTTCATGTAATTTTCATATCAGGTGCAACATTTACCATGGCTGACAACAACACAAATATGTTTGCTACTGAGGATAGATTAGATGGGGATAATTATCCTATGTGGGCTTATATGATGCAACATGTTCTTGTGTTAAAGGTCGTCTGGAATATTGTGCATGGAATTGATGTATGTCATGGTTCTAAGGATGTAGACAATGTTGAGGATGTTGCAGGTCTTGTTGCAAGGATTGTTGCTTTGAGAGTTGTTTTGCCTACATCTAAGAAAGCTCGTTGGGATGTAAAATATGTGCAGGCTCATGCATTGATTGTGTTGTTTGTGAAATACACTATTACTCCCCACATTTGTTCAATGAAATATGCAAAACAGGCTTGGGATATTCTGGTTGGTCTTTATGAAAGTCGTTAATGAGGATAAAATTACATTGCTGCATAAAGAGATGGAGTCAAAGATTATGCATGAGGAAGATGATATGGACACTTTCCTTGCCCGTGCCAAGGATATCAATGAGCAAATTATTTTTATAGGTGAAGTTATTTCAGACAGTTCCCTTGTGCAGACTGTTCTTGATGCCTTGCTAGATTCTTACGAGAATTTTGATAGTACTTGGAGACTTATGACCCAAGGAAATCTTGAAGTTGTCAAGTTTGATGCATTATGCACATTGCTATTTCTAGAGTAAATTTCTAGAAAAAACGAGACTAGATAGTGTGTAGTTGAACATGCCTTTATTGCTACTCAAAGCAAAGGTGATAATAGTAATGTAGCCACATATCATGGTTCTTTTGTAAGTGATAAATCACATGTTCCTAATGCTTCTACTGGCAGCAATTTATTTGGAAATTTTGGTGATAAGGGAAAAAATAAGATGCATTTCCATTATTGTAAACCTAATGATCACTTGATCAAGAAGTGTCCTAAAATGAAGGCCAAAGAGGCTAAGAAGAAAGAGGGTGGTTCCACTGCAAATGATAGTTCCATTACAAATGCAGCTATTGTTGAGTCTTTTGCAAAAGGAGATTGTGAAGCTAATGTTGATGTAGAATGGGATTATATTGCATAGTGTACCTATAATCCTATTGTTCATGATGCATGTCAATTGATGCAGATTCATATGTGTCGTATTTTGATAGTGGTGCTACAAAGCACATTACCTCACATCGTGATTTATTCACCTCTCCTCAGTCTGTCCCTCATGGGAATTCAAGTACTTGTGTCAACAGTGCCTCTTATCCGGTTCAAGGAGTTGGAAAGATTGTACTTACCTGCTACAAATGGTAGTTCTTTCACACTAGTTGATGCACTTTATGTACCTGGGATCAAGAAGAATCTTTTTTTGGTATCTGCACTTTTCTAGACTTGGACTTGTAGTCAAATTTGTGCATGACAGATGTACAATACATGATCTCACTTCGGGTGAGATGAAATTGTTGCAACGTTCAAAGTTTCCAAAGGATGCAACGTTCAAAGTTTCCAAAGGATGGTTTGGTTAGAGCCACATATATTGCAGCTTATGCATTGTGATGTTTGTGGACCCATGGAAACTCCATCCTTGCAAAATTACCTTTACTTGTGACTTTCATTGATGATTTCTCCAGGCATGCATGCGTATTTCCACTTAAAGTGAAGTCCAAAGTATTTATGTGCTTCAAACAATTTTTGGTTATGGCTGAAAATGTCTCAAAATGTACGATCGGCACCCTCCATTCAAATCGAGGGGTGGAGTATATGTCTCATGAATTTAATGCATTTTTGGCTAGTCGTGGGATAGAACATGAATTTACAGTGCCTTATACACCTCAGCAAAATGGTGTTGCTAAGAGGAAAAACATGTCACTTATGAAAATGGCAGAAGTATGGTCAAAAGTCATGCTTTGCCACATTTTTTTTGGCTTGAGGCCATCATGTGTGCCACCTATGTACTAAATAGGTGTCCTACAAAATCTTTGGTATGATAGAAAGCCTTCTATTGAGCACATGCGTGTTTTTGGTTGTTTGGCATATGCTTTGATTCCTCGAACACAGTGCATAAAATTGGATGATAAGGCTATCACATGTATTTTTGTTGGTTAGAGTGCTAAAAGCAAAGGTTAGGGGTTGTATCATCTGCAAACAAAGTGTATCTTGGTCTCACAAGATGTTGTGTTTGTGGAAGATTCTATTCAGCCGTTGTCGGCGTGTACTAGAAAAGGAATGTTTATGTTGAACAATCATTGTGGTAGTAACTTAGGACACACAAGGATGCGTGAGTGTGGGGGTGGAAACTGGGGGCTTGGCTTAGGTTGCCAATGCCTATGAGAAGGGTGGTCCCGATTGGTCGGGAACTCTCTGTCCCCATAGTGTTAAATTGATACTAGTAATACTCATTGCCCCTAGGGCGGCGAAGTCTCAAGCGTACGTGCCTCTGAAACATGGGGAAAAAGGCACTCGGGATTTCTCTCCTCTTGGAAGGTGGGTCTTAGGATCGCTAGATAGGATAAGTATGCTTCCCCTGTGAGGTGGAGCTAGATCTCTTTGCTAGTAGGCTCGAACTCGAGTCGCTTTGTGATGAGAGATTGTCCGCTAGTTGAACCCTGAACCACTTTGTTTGCTTCCGCTATAGATCTAGTGGCCACCAGGTTCACTATCAGATCCACCGTTTGATACGGTGGGGTGGGGACCTCACACCTGGTATTAGAGCCTAGGTTAGGCTGAGAAATAAAGTCGTATTGTTTGAATATTTAAAAAGGAACTGAAAGTATATAGGTAGCTGACCCAAATTCCTTGCATTGGTGTTGCAGGAAGACCCCGTGCTAGAATATCGGAAGTTCCAAGTGTTTGAGCTTATTTATGAGCAAGCTCGATGATCCCCAGTTTACCACTTCAGGCGAGATGTCATGGAGATGCTGATGAAGGCTCATATGACACACTCCACTCGCATCGATAGAGGATGGGGACTTGATTGGACACTTGCAGTAGGGGTTTACTACATCAATGCTCAGAAGCTAGGATGCCTGGCAACCGATTTGAAGAAAATACGTTGGGGAGAAGAGTTGAGGGTGGTAGAGTTATTCTACTTGCTGCCTACCCGATTGGACCTGATTGTTGCAGGCGACTCCAATCAAACCATCAACGACTGGATCTTGGAAAAGGTCACCGATGTGATCCCAGCAAATAGAGTCAGAACTTTTGGAGTACCAAAAGAAGAATCCCAGCTTGATATCTTAGTTTATTATCCACTCAAGGATGAGTATAGGAACTACTTCATGAACAAAGTAGTGCATCATGTGAACACAATCTCCTAGGCGTATCTTATACGCAACCCAAAAATCCATGTAATAAGTTGATCATCAGTTATCCTAAACCTTGAGGGGTTTCGATTGTAATAAATTTTCATCAATAAAGCGCTTTTTGTCTCTGAATCTCTGTCTCTTGATAAAGTGGGATCTTGAATTTTATTTAAAGTCTCATGTCTATTTTGAAATCCAAGTAATGGTATCAAGAATCTCGTATAACCCAAGTAGGAACCGCCTGTTGCTCTATACTCGGCAGCGCAAGAGAAGAAGCTCCTCCTTAAGCAAGCCCAACCTTCGATCTTTAAGGGCGAGGGGGCAAATGTGGAGAGAGACACGGAAGTGTGGATGGAAGCCATGGACGATTACTTTGAAGCTGCGGGGACCCAACCCGTAAATCAGACCATGCTTGTGATGTTTTGCTTGACTGGCGATGCCAAGATATGGTGGAAGCAACATTGCAGGGACCTGGATATTAAGAGATCTTCCCAATCCTGGCTAGACATCAAAGCTGCGATAATGGGGTGTTATTTACCACCTGCCTATAGAACCTTGAAGATGAATGAATTCTTTTCACTTCGGCAGCTGACTTCATCTGTCAAAGAATATTATGCAAAGTTTGTCACTCTTTGGAGATATGCTCCTAAGATGACCTTGGAACAACAGGTGGCGAGGTTCTGCCAAGGGCTAATTGACCCTTTGAATACTCGGTTGGAAGCTCTCAGGCCAACGACACAACAAGATGCCTTGTTGAGGGCCAAACCTCTAGCTCTTGAAGTACAAAAGGTTAATCAGAACAGGAGGAATCATTGGGCAAAAAGGGCAAGGACAACTACTTGGAATAACAGACCAACCAACCAAGCATATGACCAACGTCCTATTGTGGCTACCACCACAACCATGGAGTTTCCAGATGTTCGATGCTATGGTTGCGGCGAGCATGGACATTACAGATCCAAGTGCCCCAGGAACACTCAGGCAACCAACGCCAATGCCATACCCTTGAATGCCCATGGGCGTGGCCAAGCTAATGGAAGAGGAGGACATGGAAAGATGAATAGAGGGCGAGGGCGAGGGCGTGGAGCTACCGCCAGAGTGAATGCCGTAGTGGTACAACCAACTGTGGGTGATGAAGCAGTGGAGAGAGCAACCTTACATGCTGCAATTGACAACCCCAATGGTTGCGAGCAATACGCAATCATTCATATGCCATGATCTCTCAGAGGTGAACAAGTTAACTTCCTTATAGATTGTGGTAGTAATCTTTCATTTCTTTCACCCAGATGCATGAGGAAGCTAAAGCTAGATAAGTATCCAACAAGCAAGCTAGTGGTAGAGTTAGCAAACGGCAAGGAAGTAGTATCTCAACATTCTGCAGGAAAAATCGACTTTGATTTAGGGGGACACCCAACTTCTGCCCAATTTCGAACCCTACCCTTAGGATTCTTTGATGGGATACTAGGGATGGACTGGCTAAAGCAAAATAGGGCCCACATCCATTGTGCACAAGGAAACTTTACCTTTACAGATAACTTGGGTAATGAAGCCTTAATCCAGGGGGAAAATGGGAGACCTAGGGCTACTCTAGTTAAGGTCAGTAGAATCTTAAAGGGACTAAGAAAGGGACAAAAAATTTATGCGGTAAAGCTCAACAAGGTGGACCAATCAGATACCTCAGTTCGACCAAATTGGTTGAGGGAGTATGATGATGTATTCCCTGAAGACCTTACAAATCTTCCACCACATAGAGAGGTTGATCATGAGATTGAGACTATCCCTGGATGTGAACCTATCTCAAAAAGACCTTATAAAATGTCACTTCCAGAGGCCATCAAAATCAAGGAACAACTTAGGCAACTCATTGGGCAAGGATTCATTCGACCCAGTACTTCTCCTTGGGGTGATCCAGTTCTTTTTCAGAAGAAGAAGGATGGAACCTTAAGGCTAAGTAACTGTCAAGAACAAGTATCGAATTCCAAGGATCGACGAACCAAATTGTTTACAAAGATTGATCTAAGGTTAGGTTATTACCAAATCAGGATCAAGGAATCAGATATTCCAAAGATGGCTTTCAACACTAGGTATGGACACTACGAATTCACAGTAATGTCTTTTGGTCTAACAAATGCTCCTGCAAGCTTCAATCGACTTATGCAGGATATTTTCAGACCTTACCTGAATGATTTTGTCTTGGTTTTCTTTGATGACATTCTAATCTATTCTAAGAATGAGGCAGATCACGAAGAACATGTTCGCAAAGTATTTGATCTTCTTCGGGCACACCAACTTTATGCTAAAGAGAGCAAGTGCACTTTTTGCTCACCTAAGGTTAGTTATCTTGGATTTCTCATATCGGCTGAAGGGATTTCAGTGGACCCAGACAAAGTCAAGGATATTGTTGATTGGCCTCAACCATCCACCGTCAACGAAGTAAGAGGATTTCTTGGAATAACGGGATGGTATAGGATTTTTGTCAAGGATTATGCACGTATTGCTGCACCTTTGATGGAACTCCTGAAGAAAGGAATGAGGATCGAATGGAAGACCGAGCACGAGTTTAGCTTTGCTAAGTTAAAAGAATTCTTGGTCTCAGCTCCTATTTTAAAGCTTCCAGACTTCAGTAAGGAATTTGAAGTAGCGACCGATGCTAGCAAATTTTGTCTAGGCGGAGTTCTTACTCAAGAAGGAAGACTGGTGGCATATACTTCGCGAAAGCTGAGGGATCATGAGAAGAATTATCCTACTCATGATTTGGAACTTTTAGCGGTTATACATGCACTGAAGTTATGGAGACATTATCTTCTTGGGTGCAAGTTTCAGCTAGTGACAGACCACAAGAGCTTAAAATGGATTTTTACTCAACCTATTCTCAACATGCGACAACGGCGATGGATAGAGCTATTACAGGAATATGACCTTGACATAAAGTATAGACCAGGGAAGGAAAATGCAGTTGTAGATGGACTTAGCCGAAAATCATTTCTCGGGGCTATCTCTATTCCAAATAACCCTATCTGGGATAGAATCATAGAAGCATCCTTGGTAGATCCAGAGTACCAACATATAGTATCATTAGTTCAGCAGAATAAGATACCTGAAGCTAAATATTACTCTCTTATGGGAGGATGTCTTTACTACAGACATAGATTGTGTGTACCTAGAGACCCAACTCTAAAGAAGGCTATTTTGTATGAAGCACACGATAGCCCTACATCTGGACACCCAGGCTATGCTAAGACTCTTCACGTTGTCAGGAGTTTTTTGGAGCAAGGGATTGCGCATATGTACATATACATGCATGGTGCATCAAATAAAGAATTGCCCATTTTTCAGAGCCAGGTGGTTACGTGGGGCCCACATGTGTACAGATAGGACAGGGTGTACATAGTGCATCGATTTTCACTATTACCAGTACCACTGTGTGTTTTCTACAATAAGGAGGAGTTGGTAGTGCGTAAAACTTCTCAAGGAAGCTATCCGCGGGCCGACGACGTGAGGTCAGCAGGTGTGTCAGATGGCATCTAGTGGCGTCAGGAGGGCGAACGAGGTCAATATTTGTACGCGGATGAGGACGGACACAACGTGGGTGTTTTCTTGTGAGAGTTATGCAGAAAGGTCATCATTAGGACCACTTTTTGGGGCCACTTCACGTGGTGGCGAGATGCATTATTGGAAAAAAGCTGAGTGCCAGGTGTGCGAATGATGCAAAAAGGTGACAACTATGCACTGCGAGGTCAGTTTTTGGCCTGTTCGGGGTCCGTTTGAGGTCATCTAAAAGGCCAAGGGTGCCCAACTAATAAATCTAAGTGTGGGAACTGAAAAAAAAGAGAGAAGACCAGAAAAAACGTGGAGAAGAGAGGAGGAACAGCCGCAGGTGTGTTTTTGCTCATTTTGGAGCCTGTTTTGGCCGTAAACTGCTCATCCGAGGTCGGATTTGAGCACTTTGACATTGTAGACTGGGGTTTTGGGTCGTTCCGGACGCGATGGCACTGTCCATTTTTCCAAATTCCTCACTCTTTTTCTGCTATTTTCCTGTGTAATCTTCTCTGGTGAGTGAAGCTTCTTCTCCAATTTGTGATTGTATCTGGTATCTTTTACCCATATTGTGTGAGCTGTTTGCCCCATTGGTGTTGGCCCAAGCTCATTTGTATCTAAAAATCAGAAGTTCTCCTCTTTTGAGCTGAGTTTTTGTGTGTGTGTGTTTGTGTGTGTGTGTGTCTCTGTGTGGAGTGGGCAAGTGGATAGTCTCTCTCCTCGCACTCCAGAGGTGTGTTCCCTGTCTCGGCCAGGTGTGTTGTGTAAGCCGAGTCGTGCCCCATAGTGTGTGTGTGTGTGTATCTTCCCAAGAGTGTGTGTCGGGTCGTTATAGAGGCGCTGTGTGTGTTTTCATCCCGCTCACATTCTTTTGGCGCCCCCACAGAGGATCTTCTTCGAGTACCTTCTGCTTCGAGCTTCGAGCTTCGAGCTTCGAGCTTCGAGCTTCGGGATTACAGGTTGCAGGTTGCAGATTGCAGATAACAGGTTACAGGTTACAGGTACAGGTACCTGTGATTCACACAGGTACAGGTAGCTGGAGTACAGTGATATACTAGCAGTGATGTCACTTGCAGTTGTTGTGGGAATGCATCACTTGGCGCCTATTTGAGCGCATTGTCTGCTGGATTGTACGTTACTTGTGGAAACTGCCATTGTACGCATTTGTGGAGCCATACTTGTTTGTATGTGGCAGTCCCAGCCATTTCTGAGACTTGGTCTAGAAGATAGTCATTTCTGAGACTTGCTATACGCGATTTGCATTAGCCTTCGTGTGAGGGTCGATAGCGTGAGGTTTTTATTGAGCTGGGGGATTCTCAAATGTAGAGATCCTTTCGGTGATACAGGTAGCTGGAGCACCCTTTTTGTGACCTCACCATAGGCTATGTACTAGTGAGTCCTACTTGATGCTCGGGTTCTATTGTTGACAATTTATGCATACATAGACAGTCTATATTTTGGGTTCCTACTGCTCTACTTCTGGGGAAACTCTGTCGAAATTTTCCCAAGTTATGATGGCTGGTTTTTTGGTCTTTTGAGCCATTTTATGTTGTTATGCTGCTGAAATTTTGGCAAAATCAGAGGATAAGACAGGTGTGATTTCTTGGGAGCTTCATGGTTGGCTTTAATGGATGATCAAAATGGACCTCAATTCACTCCATTTCATTTAACTCAGAGAATCCAGATAAATGTTCATGTGTCAAGGAAGATTTTTTTCCAGCAGTGCATAGTCTTTATGTTCGGGCCAAGAAGATTACGAGAGATCCTGGAATGTCCTTTACCTGTTGTAATTCCAATGATCAACTATGAAAACTCATTTGATGTGCATGTGTTTTTCCTTATCTGAAGTTGAGCTCTATTGAAGTTTCTGGGGATTGGGTAGTGAAAAGTTTTGGGTTCATGCACGTGTGTTCAAAGGGGTTCTCAAAGCATCATAATTTGGGTAGCCATGGCTTTCGCTTATCCGGAGTTTCATGGAAGAGGTGATGAAGATGTGGAAGAATTTTTGGAAAAGATGGAGGTTGCCTGCATTAGCAACCAGATTCATGACCCTACGCAAATGTTACGTCTTCTCCAAATTTGTTTGAAGAGTGATGCACGAGTTTGGTCTAAAGCATTTGAAGAGGAGTTGCGTGTGGCTGATCCACCTGTAAGGTTGAGTTGGGACAATCTACGAGCAGGGTTGGAAGTGGAGTTTGTGAAGATAGAAGATCCTGACAAGGTGTGGCAAGAAGTACAGGCTTTGGTGCAAAAGGAAGGTGAGCCAGTAGATGCGTACATACAAAAGTTTTCATTTGCATGGGAGCGGATGTGCAAGGCCTTAGCGCCACAAGTACCCCCGCCTGACATGATGAAGAAGGACAGGTTCTTAGCTGGTCTTTGGGAGAATATACGTTGGAGAGTGGAGCTAAAGAAGCCTAGGACATATGAAGATGCACTAGAGGTATCAAGGAACAAAGAGTGGAAGCTGAGGAAAATGAGCCAGTTAGGGGTGGAGTCTTTGCCAATGAGGTCTGAATTTCAGCCTATAGAGTCTTTACAAGGGCGCATGTCAGGGGTTCATCATGAACCAGTAGTTCCTTTTACTACTCAGGTTATGCCAACAGTGGTCACTACAGCAGTGCAAGATGATGGCCTAAGGCAAGACATGAGGCAAGTGGTTGATTTGATGAAGAATCTCAGCCTAAACATGCTAGGTCAAGTGGGAAATAATCGAGGTTGAGGGCGGTTTGCAAATCAGCCAGGAGGTGAAGAAAGGCCTAGGAATGGTGTTGGACAAAGCAATGGTAGGTTTTGGAGGCAGACGCCCACATGTTATAATTGTGGAGAGTTGGGTCACATCAGCCCACAATGTGATAAGCCACCAAGGATGGGGGGAGACATGTATCCATTGCCAAGACAGGTGCTAACTAGGTCAAATGATTATGGCATCGAAATTAAGGGAGACGAAGGAACCAGTGGACTGACCCAGGAGGAAAAGGGAAAGACAAAAGTGCTAAGTGTAGTCACCTTGAAGAAGGCATCAAAGCTAGAGGATACATTAGTGATGCCTATTGGGAAGAGGACCACAGAGGATAAGGAAGGAAGAAGTGTCCCAGGTCCTAGTAAGAAGAAAGGAAAGAGCCATGAAGGCGAGGATGTCAAGGCCAAGAGGAAAAGGAGAGCTCGTCGAAAGTTTCATGTTTCAGATTTTCCACTAGGGGATGGGCAATTAAGCTATGACTTGAAGGAGGATCTGACGAGCAGGAAAGCAGATGTTACTTTTGGGCAGCTTATAGAGATGGTGCCTAAGCTAAAGCGACAGTGGAAGAGGATGGTTAACCCAATGGAGAAAGAGCCAGAGAGAGGTTCAGTGAAGGTGTTGGCAATGGACGAGCTACCAGACATTTGTCCAATAGTAGATGTGTGGCATAAAAGGAAAAATTTGGGACAAGGTTATGTGGATGGCGGAGCCCAAATATGCGTCATAACACACTCATGCGTTGAGAAGATGGGTCTCACAGTGGCTGGGGTGTCAAGTTTCCGGATTAGATTGGCAAACCATCAGAAAGTAAAATGTTTGGGTGTTGTAAAGAGCTTAGAAGTGGAGGCATATGATGCAAAGGCAGTGGTTGATTTTCATGTGATGCCAGCAGGATTGGGAGCATATCCTATTATACTAGGCAGACCATGGTTACGTGCAGTGGGAGCTGTTCAAGATTGGCGACGTGGTACAATTAGCCTCTATGGAAAGACAGGTGCCAAGAAGCTATACAATATGGACACAAGGAAACGATTAGAGGAGCTTTATGAAGATGAGGATGAGTCTAGTGATGAAGACTCTTCCACGGTGACAGATGAGGACAGTGATAGCACTACCAGCAGTGATGAGGATGCTGATGTTGCATTTCTTTTGATGGATAAAGAAATCCAGGAGTGTGGTTTAGTCGCATTTGCGAATGAGGTTGAAGATGAAAGTGAAGGGCCTTATGAAGTGATTGAAGGGCTGATGCAAACCAAGGTTGAGTTGTCAAAGAAGCAGGAATTAATGACGCAAATGATTAGTGGAGACCTCTCAGCTATGGAGAAGGATATATTTTTGCATATGCTGGCTAGTTTTCCTGATTTGTTCATTACTTCATATGAAGAGATCAGAGGGTTCAAGGGTGAAGAGATGCATATAGAGCTGAAAGAAGGTGCTAAGCCAGTGCGGCAAAGGCTAAGAAGGATGGGTCAAGAGCAAATGGAAGCCTTGCGAGAAGAGGTGGACAAGTTGTTGAAGGTAGGGTTCATAGTCCCTGTGGAGACCACAGAATGGGTGAGTCCAATAGTAGTCAGTCCAAAGAAGGATGGGAAGTGGAGGATTTGTGTAGGTTTTAAACCCTTAAATGCAGCCACTAAGAAGAACCCATATCCTCTTCCATTCATTGATCAGATCTTGGATTCAGTGGCAGGTTATGAGAGGTATAGTGTGTGTGATGGTTTTTCAGGCTATTTTCAATTGAAGATTGCTCTTAAAGACCGCACAAAGACCACTTTTATTACGCCATGGGGCTGCTATTGCTACACAGTATTTCCATTTGGGTTGTCAAATGGACCTTCCTTCTATCAGGAGAGAGCGAATTGGGTGTTGGAACCATTCATTGGTAGTTGTGTTAAAGCTTTTATGGATGACTTCTGTGTTTATAGCAGTAGGGCTGAACACCATGAGAAGCTGCAGATGGTATTGGCTCGATATGATGAATGTGGAGGACAACTAAATCCAAATAAATGTCATCTAGCACAGCCAAGGGTGAAGTTATGGGGCCACATGGTGTCAGAAAATGGCATTGAGGCTGATCCAGACAAGGTTAAGTCTATTATTCTTCTTCCATCACCTACGAGTACGAAGCAATTGGCAACCTTTATACACAAAGTGAAGTACATGGCAAGGTTTATTCCATTGTCTTCTCAGATTCTTTATCCATTACAACAAGTGGCAAAGCATGATCCATTGCAATGGGATGACAAGTGTGAAGAAGTGTTTCAAGAGGTGAAAGAGGTGTTAGGGGGGTTGTCAGCCATGCAGGCTCCTGATTGGGAGAAAGTTTTTTATGTAAATCCATCAGTAGGGGATGATGCCATTGGAGACATGCTATTGCAAAAGGGGAAGGGCAGCTATTATATGAGGCCAGTGTATTGTGCAAGCCGAGTGAAGTTGGTAGCGGAGAGAAAGTTATCGGAAGTAGAGCTAGTGATGGCCAGTGTAATATTTGCTTGTCGACGATTTCGTCATTACTTGCTACCACGGCCTTTTGTTTTCTTGACGAGTTATGCCTTTTTGCCACAGTTAATTAATGGTATTAACATGTCAAATGTGGTGAAGAAATGGGTAATTGAGCTGCAAGATTTTGAGTTCTCTTTTCTAGTGGAAGATAGTACAAGGGCTACCCTAGCTGATTTGTTGACCTACAAGGAGAATCCCCTTATTGTTAAGGAAGAGGTGGTGAGAAAGGTAGTTGAAGAAGTGCCACAGATCAGCAATGCACATGTGTTGTTCTTTGATGGTTCATACAGAAAGAGCCATGATGCAGCTTCAGGGGGTATAGCACTTTATGATCCAGAGGGGAAGCTAGTATGCAAGAGAGGGTTCAAATTGGATGCTCATAGTAACAATGAGGCTGAATATGCTACATTGGAAGCCGGATTACACATTTGTTTGAAGCATGGGGTTCGAAGGTTGAGCATAAAAGGTGATGCCTTGTTAGTGGTGAAGCAAGTGCTGGGTGTGTGGAAGAGCAAGAACACCTCATTGAAGGAAATGTGCTTTAGAATTAAAGGCCTGTTAAAAAAGTTTGAAGCATGGAGCATCAGACACATTGAACGTGCTCTAAATGGAGAGGCACATGAAGCAGCTCAAGGCATGATTGGGGAGCTATTCGTGTTGAGGACCAATTTACCTCTTTATCATGGCCGGGAAAGCTTGGCTCAAGAAGAGGAGTTTTTGCTAACAGGAATCATTCCAAAGGAGATTCAGAAGTCTAAGAAGTATGGATTTGTGCGTAGAGCATACAGGTACAAATTGATTGGTGATGTCTTATACATGAAAGGGGCTGATCTCGTGTTGAGATGTGTACCTTGGTGGGAGGAGCTTTACAGAGTGTTGGAAGAGAATCATGAAGGCGCATGTGGTGGCCATTTTGCTCTAAAGATCACCTTGCATAAGATTTTGCTAGAGGGGTATGTATGGCCTAGTTTGCACAAGGATGTTCACCATTGGTGTAGGTCTTGCAATAGGTGTCAAGCATTTGGGAAGAGAGTTTTGAAGCCAGAGCTACGAAAAACCATTATGGCGTTTGATGTGTTTGAAAAGTGGAGGATTGATGCAATAGGCCCGTTACCTATCACAAGCAGGGGCAAAAGCTATATCTTGACGGCAGTGGACTATCTCTCTAGATGGGCAGAGGCTATAGCAGTAAAACAGATCACTGCAAAGGATGTGGCAAAATTTGTGTATGATGAAATATGTTGCAAGTTTGGGGTGCCATTAGAGCTACTTTCAGATAAGGGGCCAGGATTTAGAGCTAAACTGCTAGACTTTTTATGTGCAAAGATGAAGATTAGGCACCAGCATACCACTCCTTATTACCCACAGTGTAATGGCTTAAATGAAAGGTTCAATGGTGAGTTGGTACAAATTCTTTCTAAAGTGACAGAGCACCAAGGAAAGAATTGGGATTTGGAATTGCCTAGTGCATTATGGGCTTACCGTACTTCAGTGAAGACAGGTACAGGGTTTACTCCATTTCATTTGGTGTATGGAAAGGAAGCACTATTGCCTGTGGAGGTAGAGTTGCCTGCGGTCAAGATGTTAGAGAAGTTGCTTGGGTCGCCTAGTGATGCATTCAAAGAGAGGCTCTTGCAGTTACAAGAGGTCCAGTTGGATAGGATGAGCGCATTGGAGCATTATGGGCAGATGCAGGATAAGGCTTTGGCAAAGATAAATGAAAAGGTCAAAAGTAAGGGTATCAAGAAACATGACTTGGTTTTGCGCTACAACAGTAAGCTGGACAACACCTTCCAAAAGAAGTTTCAAATTAAGTGGGAAGGCCCTTTCAAGGTAGTGGAGTGTTTTCCAAATGGCACATATCAGCTGGCTAACCTGGATGGTGTTATACATAAGTCAAGGGTAAATAGATTGCGTCTTAAATTGTATCATGCTAGATTGATGATGGTGGAGCAAGATGAGATGTCTGTGGAGCAAGCAATGTTGGTGAAGGATGAGGAGATCTGTGATGCGGCGAGTCTCATATCTCTCTTTGCTGCTGCTGATCATGAATGATCTAGCCGGCTAGGGGATCGGAAAATTATGTCAGGAGTTTTTTGGAGCAAGGGATTTCGCATATGTACATATACATGCATGGTGCATCAAATAAAGAATTGCCCATTTTTCAGAGCCAGGTGGTTACGTGGGGCCCACATGTGTACAGGTAGGACAGGGTGTACATAGTGCATTGATTTTCACTATTACCAGTACCACTGTGTTTTTTCTACAATAAGGAGGAGTTGGTAGTGCGTAAAACTTCTCAAGGAAGCTATCCGCGGGCCGACGACGTGAGGTCAGCAGGTGCGTCAGATGGCATCTAGTGGCGTCAGGAGGGCGAACGAGGTCAATATTTGTACGCGGATGAGGACGGACACAACGTGGGTGTTTTCTTGTGAGAGTTATGCAGAAAGGTCATCATTAGGACCACTTTTTGGGGCCACTTCACGTGGTGGCGAGATGCATTATTGGAAAAAAGCTGAGTGCCAGGTGTGCGAATGATGCAAAAAGGTGACAACTATGCACTACGAGGTCAGTTTTTGGCCTTTTCGGGGTCCGTTTGAGGTCATCTAAAAGGCCAAGGGTGCCCAACTAATAAAGCTAAGTGTGGGAACTGAAAAAAAAGAGAGAAGACCAGAAAAAACGTGGAGAAGAGAGGAGGAACAGCCGCAGGTGTGTTTTTGCTCATTTAGGAGCCTGTTTTGGCCGTAAACTGCTCATCCGAGGTCGGATTTGAGCACTTTGACATTGTAGACTGGGGTTTTGGGCCGTTCCGGACGCGATGGCGCTGTCTATTTTTCCAAATTCCTCACTCTTTTTCTGCTGTTTTTCTGTGTAATCTTCTCCGGTGAGTGAAGCTTCTTCTCCAATTTGTGATTGTATCTGGTATCTTTTACCCATATTGTGTGAGTTGTTTGCCCCATTGGTGTTGGCCCAAGCTCATTTGTATCTAAAAATCAGAAGTTCTCCTCTTTTGAGCTGAGTTTTTGTGTGTGTGTGTGTTTGTGTGTGTGTGTTTGTGTGTGTGTGTGTCTCTGTGTGGAGTGGGCAAGTGGATAGTCTCTCTCCTCGCACTCCAGAGGTGTGTTCCCTGTCTCGGCCAGGTGTGTTGTGTAAGCCGAGTGGTGCCCCATAGTGTGTGTGTGTATCTTCCCAAGAGTGTGTGTCGGGTCGTTATAGAGGCACTGTGTGTGTTTTCATCCCGCTCACAACGTGGTCAGGAGGAGTTATTTTTGGTTTGGAATGAAAGGATACATACTTCGCTATGTGAGGCAATGTCTTTCTTGTCAGCGGATAAAGGCCGAAAGAATCAAGTTACCAGGGAAACTTCAACCTCTTGACATACCCCAGATGAAATGGGAATGCATCAGGATGGACTTCGTTACAGGATTACCTTCTACAGGAGGTTATGATTCTGTTTTCGTGGTTGTTGATATGCTCACGAAAGTGGCTCATCTAATACCCGTAAAGACAACCTTTACTGCTTCAGATATTAGCCGAGTATTCATCAAGGATATTTTTAGGTTACATGGTCCACCCAAGCGTATCGTCAGTGATAGAGATGCCAAGTTTACATCAAAATTTTGGACTTCTCTTTTCCAATCTATTGGGTCACAATTAGCCTTCAGTACAACGTATCATCCGCAGACAACGCAGACAGATGGGCAAACTGAAAGGGTTAATCAAGTCATTGAGGATATTCTCAGAGCCTATTGTTTGCAAGAACCAAAGAAGTGGTTACAATATCTACCTTTGGTGGAGTATGCTTATAATTCTTCTGAACAGAGAAGCATTGGAATGCCACCCTTCAAAGCTCTTTATGGACATGACTGTTTAGCACCACGGAACTTCTTAGATCCAACCATCAGGGTAGAAGCCTCTAGGAAAATGTTAGAAGATATGGAAGCTCAGACTAGGGCTATTCGCCAAGACATTCAGGCAGCTCAGGATAGACAGAAGCACTATGCAGATAAGAACCGTTTGGATAGAACTTTCAAAAAAGGGGATAAGGTTTTTTTGCAAGTCCGACCAAAGAAAAGAAACTTATCACTTGGCAGATATAAGAAGCTAAGCCCAAGGTATTGTGGACCATTCGAGATTGTTAAGGTTGTGAGTGACCAGGCCTACAAGCTAAAGTTACCCGCAAACTTGAAGGTTCATGATGTATTCCACGTCACCTTACTAAAATCCTATATTCCTAATCCTGATCAATTCTTGGACTCATATCAGATAGTCATGCCAGCACAAGGAGTTCTCGAGCTCCAACCGGACTATGTACTTGAAACAAGGGAAAGGAAGTTACGCAAAAGAACTATCATGGAGCATCTAGTAAAGTGGAAGGATTACCTTGAAGAAGATGCAACTTGGGAGGTCGAACCAACGCTCATAAAAGATCACCCAAACACATTCTTGAGATGAGGACATCTCAAATTCATCACGTTGGGGAGGTTGTAAGGTCTCTGACCTGATCAAAAAAGAGCACCATTGTACTTCGAAATGAACATAATGGAAAAAGTTACTATTTTTAGCAGTTTTCCAAAATCTGTCAGTGCCATGATGTTTAGAATGTTTTAAAGCTTTGAAATGTAAATTAAAATAATTTTTGTAAAAAAATTCCAAAAATAGTAAGTTTTTGGTCCCCCGACCCGTCCAGTTTTGACCGTCTCAAAAAACTGCACCCGTATCCCGAATTTGAAAAAATGCATTTTCGGACCGCAGGGGCTGCTAAATATGGCAGGTACTCGGACCAGTACGAATTAGTTAGAGCTTGGTATAGCAATTTTTGGCATCAAATTCCGACTCGTATGACCCGTTTTAGCCTAAAACCAATTTTTTTAAAAAATTGTCCGGGGAGTCATCGGGGCTCGAGGCTGTGTGGGAGCAGGTTCCATGCCACTCTGAGCCCTCTTGCCTTGTGGGAGTTGTAGGGAAGTTTCCATGCTAGAGAGTGGGTGTGAGAGCTAGTTAAATTGACCAACTGGACACTTGGTGGGTAGGCAACTAAACTTGCCAATGCATTAACTGAGTGCTCACCCAGTTGCTTATAGCAACCCAGATCGATTTTCAGCCTTGAGGAGCCTATTTAAAAGTGTGCTCACCCACACACACACACACACATGCTCACACACACACCTAGTACACACACACACACCTTGGGGAGGTGCTGCCGATACACACACAGTTTTTGAAGGAGAAGCAAGGAGGGAGGTGCTGCCGAAATTCTCATCTTGAGGATTCATTGGATCAAAAAATCAAGAGGATTCTCAACCCCTAATCACGGTAATCATGGTTTAATTCCTGCTCTTCTTAATTCTCATCATTATTCTCCAAATTCCTCGTCTACTATGCTTAATCTTAGCTATAATCCCTAATAGCTGCTCTCTAATTTTACTTAGCTATACTCCATTACATAATCATCATTCAATTAGTTAATTTATGCAGCCATTCATCATTCTTAATCAATGATTAATACATGATTAGAAGAGATTTCTCTCTCTAGGCAGCATAGTTAATAAATTGTCAGTCGTCGGTAATAATGTACATTCGATGAAATTCATTCTTTTACCATTCAATAGTGTTGTAATTAAGTTAGATTCATTTTTCTCACAGATTAAGATGTGATTAAGGTAAGATTAATCCATCATTAGGCCAATAAGAAGTGAATTTTCTATCACCTATGGTAATTCTGCATCTTCAAATTGCACTAGGAAAGTGATTGAGCTTGTCTACTTCATCTCTCTTGTAAATCAATTAGTAAAATTCTGAATTTCTTAATCATCTAAGCCAAGTGATTAACTTTAGAGCCAGTTCCCATAGAGCAAGTAAAGAATTAACCATAAAATTGCTAGGTTTCGAAGGAAAAATCTAACCCTCTTGCATAAGGAGGATTCTTTAATGACTCTAATCTGCCAATTGGTTTGTTATGATGCTCTTAGACTTTAGCTCTTTTCTTCAAGTTTATCATTTAAAGTAGTGAGTATAAAATGGCCCTGGTTAAGAGAACTCGCTTCGGTGGTGCCCACGACCGCGACGTAGGGGCGAGCAATGTGAATGGAAAGGGAAAAGCTCCCATGGACGAACAAGCACCGGCCATCTCACGGGCCATTGACGAAGAAATGGAAGAGGTAGGTCATAATTTCATTGAAGTTGTTTAATTTTAACATTGTACACGTTTAGCTAGGGAAGAACATATCCCCAAACAAGTTGGAGAAATCCGACGGAAACCTCGGCATTGAATTCATTTGTACATTAAAGCCTAAAGTAGGAAAGAAATGATTGATGGGTATGCTGTTTGCAATAGTAAAGAATGTCTGCTAGGAAAAATGTAGCTCGACATGTTCATTCTATTTCCAATGTTGAATTAGTCTTGATCCCCCTACTGATCAAAGGAGGCGGCTCGCGACGATTTTGCAGTAGCTAGAGTTACTAGCTTACGGCCTTTACCCATGACTTTCTTTCTATGCGGTGGGGACCCACATCTTGATTTCTATGCGGTGGGAATGTCCATGTCGTGCTTTCTATGCGGTGGACATACCTAGTTGTATGGGCAGCTATGCGACAACCGGAGGAGTAAACTCTCGCTGGAGAGGGGATGTTTTACCTCCTGAACATTGGAATTTTAATGAATAAGTTTGAGTAGAATTTTTACTAGAGTACTGTCTTGGTGCCGCTTTGCAATACTGATTGAAGGGATGTCTTAACGAACATTGTGATTCGGAATTTAATCAGGGAATGTTTATGTTGAACAATCATTGTGGTAGTAAATTAGGACACACAAAGATGTGTGAGTGTGGGGGTGGAAACTGGGGGCTTGGCTTAGGTTGCCAATCCCTGTGAGAAGGGTGGTCCCGATTGGTCGGGAACTCTCTGTCCCCATAGTGTTAAATCAATACTAGTAATACTCATTGCCCCTAGGGCGGCGAAGTCTCAAGTGTACGTGCCTCTGAAACATGGGGAAAAAGGCACTCGGGATTTCTCTCCTCTTGGAAGGTGGATCTTAGGATCGCTAGATAGGATAAGTACGCTTCCCCTGCGAGGTGGAGCTAGATCTCTTTGCTAGTAGGCTCGAACTCGAGTCGCTTTGTGATGAGAGATCATCCACTAGTTGAACCCTGAACCACTTTGTTTGCTTCCACTATAGATCTAGTGGCCACCAGGTTCACTATCAGATCCACCGTTTGATACGGCCGGGTGGGGACCTCACACCCACCTCCCCTTACCTTCTTTACTTCAAAAGATTCATCGATGATTCCTTCGGCATTTAGGATGGTCCTACTTCCGGTTTAAGTAAGCTCCTTCAAAGTTATAGACATCCTCTCCAAGAGCATATTAAAATCACCTCTTCCATATCCTCTCAAGAGGCTTTCATGTTGGATATCCACTTCTTCAAAGGACCCTCTTTTGCCACCTGCGGAATTCTTGATTCACACTGTCACCAAAAAAGCCCCTACTCTTACAACTACATTCCTTGGCAGTCGTGGCATCCTATACACCAAAAAATTTCTTTCATCCTTGCAGAACTCAAAAGGTACATTGTCCGAGAAAGCTCTCTTGCAGGATTCATCATTATTCGCAACCTCTTTTATACCAGACTCAGAGCTAAAGGCTATCCCCCCTCCCTTTTGGAAGCTTGTTTCCTTTTTATTTCTTATGAGGTAAGACCATCTCTACTTCATAAAACACATAGAACCAAGCTTTCACCAACCATTGTAAAAATTGCCTTTTCTCCCCTTATCCGCACTCTTAACCTCTCCCGCACCATCAACAAACCCCTCACTAAGCTTCTCAATAGTGATCCCGAAATCATGCACCTTCCCAAACCTATCGTTTGTTGGCTTACTGCTCCAAATATCGGCACCCTCATCTCCCTTAAACCCGACACTACCAAACCTGACCCTATCTAAACTTGCTATCCTCCCCTCCCCTTACCTCACTAACTCCTCCACCTCCTTGTATTTTTCCCCTATACCTCTTCCTAACCTTCACACAGGGCTCATTAAAATTTTGATTGACTAGCCTTTACTAAGGCCCTCATTATAAATAAGCCCCCAAGTGACTTGTACTCCCTTCTTTTATTTCCCACCTAAAAATCTTTTCCCACCTTTTTTGCTTGTACCCCCCACATTTAAAGAGGAATTACTCACCTTTCAAACTAGCCTCTCCTCCCTAACTATGATACTTTGTACAGGTTTTTGAACCTTGAATCCCTAATTAAACCCCCTCCTCTCTCCCTTTTTCTTTACACCACTGATGAGTTAATTTAGCGAAACGCGTTTGGTGTAGACTCTTGTGTAGTTCCTCTTTTTCCCTTTCCTTCTCTCTCAACCCCCCCTCCCTTTCTCCATTTTCCTACCTTTTTGCTATTACCCTTGTGTTTGAAACAAGTTTCGCTCGCCAAAAATACTATATTTTTTAATTAACAAGGATTGATGCTTTTAGAATTGTTTTGCCTACATCTAAGAAATCTCGTTGGGATGTAAAAGATGTGCAGGCTCATGCATTGATTGTGTTGTTTGTGAAATACACTATTACTCCCCACATTTGTTCAATGAAATATGAAAATGTAAGAAACTAGGCAACTAGGCTCTCATGGATCCTCCTCCCAACCTCCCTTTATAGGTGGGCTCTTAGCCCCTTGCCCTAGACGGATCCCCTGTCCACACTGCCTAGCCCGGCCCTTGGCCGTAGTACTTGCCTAGCCTAGTTCTTAGGGTACAGGACCCGTGTCCCATTACTGTCCCCTTAAAGAAGAGTTTTCGTCCTCGAAAACAAAAGTGGGAAACTTCTTCTTAAGAACGCTAATGTTTTCCCAAGTGGCATTGTTGGACGGATACGCCGCGACGGACGTCAGCACAACGAGAACTCACCTAACAAGTTATGTCAGCTAAGGACGAAGCTCGACCCGCAGGTGCATGGAAGCAAGCATAAGGTGTCAACTTACACTCGACCGACTCCTAACTAGTTCCTACAGAGGCCCCTACCAATTGTCTAAGTCACAGTCTTCAAGAGAACAAAAGAGGACGCTTCCTACAACGCTTGCTAGAGCCGAACACCTATCAAACACTTCGGAAACACCACAGAACTTGAAGGAGACCCTACGAATACCTATAGGCCACTCTCCCTAAGGTCTGTGAACCAAAGTCACGACCCAAAACACCCGGTGCAGAAACACGTAGGATGTCTGGCCGAAATCTTCAGGTCTTCGTTTCCGAAATCTAAAGTGCCTAATGTGTGGTTCTACTCAATGTGAACGTGTGGATATGCTGCAATGCAAAATCGGACAACGTATGCTCACCCAAACAATCGATGAAGCTCGTAGAAGAAGCTCCCAAAGCCGGACCGTATGCGCGCAATGTTGGTATCGGCTCGTAGCTCTAGTTGGGGGCAACACGCTGCACTTCTCCGCACTCGATTCCGACCACCATAGCACACGTAGCGTCAAGACAAAGCTCACACTCTCTCTCACGTACACAGTACTCTCACTCACAAACTTCAACTTGTTTAAAATGACAAAAGGTCTTTCATTAAGGTCAAAAAGTGATATATATACCTTACAACTTCTCAAACCCTGAAGTTCCAAAATCATCCATCTACTCCTTCTAACTATCAAAACTGGGATACAATCTGGAAACTTCTGTAAGTCCCAATATTTACAAGGTGAAAAATCGGGTTTTCCTCAATGAATGACTAATTACAAAAAATAATAATCCGCCGAGTAGTTAGATGCCGTGGGGTGTGTCCAGCTTCTAACATCCCCCCCCTGCTTGTTCATGTCGTCCCCGACATGGCCTTGAACTTTTTGCTTCACCTTATGGTCTCCCGCATCTTTAGCAGCGATTCATACCGTGCATGTAGATTCAGCATTGTTGGCCCAAAGATGTCTGTATGCATGGTAAAGAACCCCGTGTAGAAAGCTTCTTCAAATGCCTGGAGGTGATAAGATGGGAGAAACATGATTCTTTGATATAATGCATGTATCACCTCCTTGGAAGGTTGACCTGACATCTCATACGCACATCTGTATGTGTCCTGGAAGAAGAATATGCTATCAATCACCTGTCCTGGCTTGAAGGTTTCAAACACTGCTAGGATGGTCCTGCAGATCTTTCTCATCATTGTGCATGTAAGGTCAGGTGAGCCAATGAACAACTTTATGGCGCCTGTTAGGGTTTTCACCATGTATTATACACTCATTCTCTCACCTGCCTTCACGCCTGGCAGCTTTGGGTAGTTCAGCCAAGTGGGTTGGCTTCTCTGTAAGATTTCGTGTGCTTTCCACGTCCTAACCCATGGTAGAGGGCAAAAGCTGAGATTGTCCCTGATGTGTTTAGGTGCCTCTACCAAGTATATTAGGTACTGCGGGTACTTGGTAAGCCAAGCTTTCCTCCACTTGGGCTAAGAATCTACTATCAGCCTTACTCCTTCTGGCCTCGAGGTGTCTGCGTTGTAGAGAGGGACCGTTGGTTCTTCTCTGATCCGCTGGTTTATTGTTGCTGCTTCATATTTAAGCAATGGATATGGGAGAGAGGGTTGTAGCCATTCACGCCTGAGATTGTTGGCGTCAATTTTCTGAATTGTCATTGATTTGAAAACCCTATGTTCCCATTCCAAGGCCTCTTTGGTGCTCTTTCTGAGCTCTGCCTCTATTGCTTTTCGCAATTTTTCCTCTTCTTCTTGTGTTAGATCCTGGGGCTCTTGAGAGGAGCCTGCTATGCTTTCCTCTGGCATGGGTGTGTCCACAGGATCCGACACATTGTCGAGGTCGACCCCCTCATTGGCAGCTGGCCCTGAGCTCTCTGGTTCTGCTTGTTGTTGGCTTTTCAACTCCTCTATTTGCGTGAGGAGTGTCTGCTTCTCCGCTTCTGCTTCGCCGCCCATAGTCATGAGGAGGTCATTGAGTTCAACATTTACTTTTTCTGCCTCCTTGAGCTTTATCTTGATGCTTGTCAATTCTTCTTGTAGGGCCTTTTGGCTGTCCTCCAATCTGGTTTGCATTGCAATAGAACCTTCAGCCATGATCACCCTCTGCTTCTTCTCGAGAGTCAACAGCTTTTGGAGTTCTTGCATTTGCTCTTCATACATTTGACTCTCCGAAATAATTTGAGTTGAGCTTGTAGCTCTAACTCGCGCAGGTGATGCTCTCAGCCTCTGGATGGTTTGATCTTTGACTTTTAATTGGTCCTTGAGCTCAAGGACTTCATCCAGGCTTTCTTCTTGTTCTATTTCCGCCTTCTCCTTAGCATTCCTCAAGGCCTCTACTTCTTTTGTTTCTTATGCTAGCTAGAGTGTTAGATTATCCCTTTCTTTTTCTGCATCTCGCAATGAATTGCTGAGTTGTGAAGTCTTGTTGCTTTCGGGGTAGCCGTTAGGCCGCCATTTCTACTTGTAGGTCTCTACCGCTCGCTTTGTGTGTGACCTCTACGCTAGTTTTCGTGACAGAATGACAAACATGCGCGAAAAGCTCAAGGTGGTGAGCCTACCTCTCATGTTTGGAGCTGGTCGGCGGGTAGACGTGCGCATCGTAGAAGCTGCTGGAAGGTCGATCCGCTCTAGGTGGCAGAAGCTTTCTCCACAAGGTCAATAGTGAGAATGAGCTAAAAATGGGGTGAAAAATTCTTATAATGGAGGTCCCCGAACCATTTTTCATGAAATTTGACATGTGCTACTATTTTTCTGCAAGATGAGGTTTAGGCTTTAAAAATTCTTGATTTGGACTCCATTTGCTCTGTTTACCAAAAATTTGTCATTTCGGCCAAAACCTGGCCAAAACACACTTTCCGCTTTAGTCTCATAATTGCACCCCCACTGTACTATAGGTTGTTCTTTAGTCACTGGTCATCCCCATATTTTTTGTTTTTCATTACGACTGTTTTTCACCTGCTTTTTGTATTTTTGAAGTTTTTCTGCCGAAAATTAGCAAAATTAAAAGGAAAATAGCAAATCAATCCCAAAAAATCCCCATAATTCATAATAGATCACAAACATCACCGCAAAACATTATATACACTCTCATGCAATTTTTGTGGCCAGATTTCTCCGTTTTACCAATATTTTGCCTAAAAAATGGCTATTTCTACATATATACACACACCTAGGGGCTTAATTTTGGCGTTTGGCCCCATATTCCTGTAGCTTCATGCTGTATAAGGACATATATACTTGGGTTACTCCAAAAAATTTTGCAATCAAACGTCAACCCTGAAAATAGTCGAAAATTGTGCCCTTATTTGCTATTTCTGTTATTGGTTCCGCATTGAGAATGCCTCCCCCCCTCCTAGTCGGAGTCCCCCTGGACGACAAGGTTTCGCCTCGGAGTATGTGCCGTGCATAGGTTGAAAAAGTCGTGCTAATGCATGGCCAATTAATGTGGCCCTATTTTATGCATACTCGGTCAATGCATGGAAAAATTAATGCTGTGTAAGAGAAGGGAATAAGCAAGATGCTTATTGGAATTCGCCGTCGAGGTTTCGTGTTTTCTTGGCAAGTAGCAGCTGTAACTCTACTGCTCTTTGTTTAATGGTCTTTTTGGTCAGAGGCAACTGCGTTGCCGACACTGTTGATGGAGTCGTAGCTATTTCGGAGGATGTGTTAGCTATGGGCTGTATGGCCTTGGCTGTCCATTGGTAGTGTGGTGCGGCCAGCTTTGCCCCTTGTTGGTTTGTCATCGGCACCCCCTTATATTTGTTTGCCCGGTTGACCTGTAGATGTCTACTTTCCATCGTTGCTTGTACCGTAGGTATTTGCTTTGTCTTTTGCTTTGGTATCCAAATGTGAGTGACATGAGGGTTTTGGCTAAGCATTTTCTTTGGAATCCATATCTGCTTGGTTACCTTGGTTTTTGGTTGCACCATCTTCTTTGTTAGAATTCGATTGTCACATTGTGTTTTCCCCCTCATGGCGTTTCTATCCTTCCGCATCCATACTTGTTTACCTTGTTGTGGTAGTCTAGATTTTTGCAGTGTAGTCGGTGATTTCAGCTGTCTGTGATGAGCATGGTTGGCTGTTAGCTGGTAGTTGGTCTCAGGTTTCGTGTTGATCGTTGAGGGTATTTGTTCTTTGGTATTTGTTTCCAGTGATTGCATGGCTTGCATTTGATCCGGATGTTCCTTTTGAGCAAAAGCTACCACCTGCTGTTCGTTTTCGTGCTGGATTTTGACCGCCTGTGCTTTCCAGTCTATTTGGACATTGTATGCTTTTTGCCAAGGTTGCCCTAGCAGCATTGGTTGTTGTGTGCTTTCATCTGTCACCACATAGAATTTGTGTGGGTAAATATATTGATGTAATTGTATATGCAATATAATCCACCCTAATGTTTTCAATGGATGTGATGTGCTACTTTCCAGCACTTGGGGAGTAGGATGAAGTTGATCTGCGACTTGGAGCTGTTGGTATAATCCGTAAGAGATCAAATTTGCTTGAGCACCCGAATCGAGCAAGGCTGGTGATTCAACTTGATCATTGCCCACCTTGACTGTAATTATTGTTTCGACGGTGTCTTCTTCCAAGTTCATGAGTCGAATGGCATTGATTCTCAATGGTGGTTTACTTTGTTGTTGTTGTCGCAGAAGCCGTCTTTTTGCAATGCGTTCTTGTGCTTCGGTTTGAGCTTCCTCCCGTACTCTCTCTTTTTCTTTCATTCTTTGCTTTCCTTGATGAATTTGTTGGAGCATCTCCTGTGTGAGTGGAAGGTGATATCTGCTTAGTCGACACCCACTAATCCAGTTTGGCATTTCTTCACCTGCTAATGTAGCAAGCTTTATGGCCCCACTTTGTGATAGATCATGAATCACAAATGGTCCCATACCTTGCTCTTTCAGTTTCTTGGCATGTTGCTTCAATGTATAAACAAGTACGTAATCTCCTGTTTTAAACTCTTTGGTACGCACATGTTTATCAAAAAACTCCTTTTGCCTTCTCTTTTTAGCATAGATCGAAGCGACAGCTCGTAAGCGGAGTTCATCTAGCTTTTCAAGATCATTAATTCTTGAAGAGAGTTCATGCCTTGTCCATTCCAAGTTTGTTTCTACGCGTAGAGTTGGGACTAAAAACTCTATGGGTAGTATAGCATTTAGCCCAAACACCATGTTGTATGGTGTTGTTCCTATTGAGGTTTTGTAAGCTACCCTGTATGCCCATAGTGTTGAGTGTAGCTGCTGATCCCAGCCGGTCCTTGAATGTGACACTATTTTAGTGAGGACCGTGCATAGTGTTTTATTTGTGGCCTCCGCTTGCCCATTGGCCTGTGGATGCTATGGTGCTGATTTTCGATGTATGACCATGAAATCCTCTAGTAGATATTCAATGACTTCATTGAGGAAGTGTGTTCCACGGTCACTGACAATTTCTATCGGTAACCCATAACGTACAAAAACATTCTCATACAAAAATTGAGTTGTGGTGCGTGCATCAGCTTTTTGTGTTGCTTTGGCTAATTCGACCCACTTTGTGAGATAATCCGTAGCCACAATGATATATTGGGTATGGGTGCGATATGCAGGGGGTGATATAGGTCCCACAAAATCAATTCCCCACTTTGCAAATGCCCTTGCCCCCATCATTGGCCTTAATGGCATCTCATCTCTTTTGATTGGTACGTTGGTGCGTTGACATGCATCACAACGTTTGACAAACTCTTCGGCATCCATTTGCAATGTAGGCCACCAGATTCCTGCAGTTAAGACAATTTTCTCCGTCTTATCGCCCAAAAAATGGCCTCCAGTTACTCCGCTATGTGCATGTTCTAGAATCAGCAGGTATTCGCTTTCACTTGCACAGATTTGGAGTTGGTTGTCCTTGCCCCGTTTATAGAGTTGATTTCCAATTAACTAAAAGTCACGAGCTTCCAGCTCTATAGATTTCTCCCGTGCTCTTGTAGTGTTCTCAGGGAATGTCCTGGTGGTTAGAAAGTCAATGATATATTGACTCCATGCAGGTGCTATGTTCACCCGAAACAATGTTGCGTGATCCACTGGTTGCTTGGCACTACATACTGTACAATTGGTAACGTAAGAATGTGTATCCGCATACATAGTTGGCCAATAAACTCCTAATTGTTTCAGTCTTTGGTGTGTTTTCACTGTTGAACAATGAAATGCACAACCCTGGACATGAGCCTCTTCCGGGTAGCACTTGAATTCTTCCGGATTTATACATAATCGTAGGATTAGGTCAGATTCAAGATGATACAGCCGTCCTGCTATCAACTGGAAGTTTTTTGTTTGTAGAATTGTTCGCTGTTTGTTTCTACATCCTGTATTATCAAACTCACTTCCAAAGGATAGAATGCTAACTATTTCCTGAGACCATTTGGGTACCATTTCGATGTTGAAAAGATAAGCATCTGGTATGTCATCATCTACCCCTTGAGGGGCTTCCCCGTTGTGTATTCTTCAAAGATGATCAGCTCGCAGATGAGTTTTCCCCTTTTTGACCACCAATGTGAAGTCAAATTCTAGCAATATAATAAACCAGCGTACGATTCTCCCTGTATTGCAAGGTTTATTTACTAGGTATAAAAGAGCTTGATGATCTGTGAAGAACACAAATTTGTTTGCAAGCAAATAATGCCGAAATTTCTTCATAGCATAAATCATACCTAACCCTTCCCTTTTGGTGGTTGTGTAGTTCTTTTCTGCACTGTTTAACTGTCGGCTCGCATAGCAAACTGGAAAATCCATTGTTCCGTCTCCAGGTTGAGCTAGAATGCTACCAATGGCATATGCCGAAGCATCAATGTGCACATGGAATATCTTGTTCCAATCTGGTGCCTTTAGCACAGGTGCGGATATAAGGTTTTCTTTCAGCCTTTGGAATGAAGTCTCACACTCATTGGTCCATTCGAAATTGACTAGCAAACGATACAAAGGTTGTGCGATAACCGCATACATGTATATGAATCTTCAATAATATCCACAGTGCCCCATGAAGGATTGCACTTGTTTTGCATTAGTAGGCCTGGGTAGGTCTACAATGACTTTGACTTTGTCCAGGTCTGTGGTTATGCCGTTTCTTGAGACAATGTGCCCTAAGATTCGTCCTTGCTTAACCATAAATACACACTTTTCCGGGTTTAGACAGATTCGATATGTTCTGCACTTTTCAAAGACTTTTTGCAAATGGTCATTATGTTCTTCTCGCAGAAGAGAGTGTACACATAGGTCATCCATGTAAATTTCTAAGAATATTCTTAGGTATTCCTTGAAAGCGTGAGTCATTAACCTCTGGAAAGTGGCTGGTGCATTTGTTAGGCCAAATGGCATAACTAGATATGCATAAATCCCCCATTATGTGGCAAAAGCTGTTTTGTGTTGATCCTCCCTTGCTATTGCCAATTGGTTGTATCCTGAAAACCCATCCAGAAAGGAATAAGCCCGTTTCCCGGCCACTCGCTCAAGGACATGTTCTGTAATTGGCAAGGGATAATTATCCCTTACGGTTGCCGCATTCACCTTTTTGAGGTTTACGCACACTCGCAGTTTTCCATTCTTCTTGGGAACGACCACAATGGGTGAAACCCAGTCTGTATGTTCAATTTCATAGATGAACTCTGCGTCCATCAGCTTATCAATATCTTCTTTGATTCGTTTGGCAAATGTGTCATTATATGTATAAGGACGTTGTTTGCTAGGTTTTGCATCTGATTTTAAAGGAATTGTATGTTGGCATATTAATGGATCAACTCCTTTAAGGTCTTTATAGGACCAAGCAAACACATCTTTATATTTCGTTAGAAGTTGTGTAAGATGTGCTTCCTCCTCAGGCTCTAAATCATTAGCTATATAGACCGGCTGAGGCTTTTCACCTGGTTCTGCGAGGTCTATTCTTTTTGCGTTTTCAAGCCCGTCGTAAGATTCTTGGTTGGTTCTCTCCCTGATTGGTGATGTCAAGATGATTTTTCTTTCCTAGATAGTAAATTTCCTATAGTGAGGTGGTACGTTCATGTTGCCCTTTTCTGACTCCCCTTTACCATCACTATCCTCTTCAGTGGTCCAGATCTCCCTCAAAGACCGTTTCAGTTCTTGGTATTTCTGTTTACGCTCTAGTTTGGTCCACTCTTGGTATTTTGTTGGTTCTTTTTTTGTTTTTTCAGATTTTTGTGATTTTGTTTGAGCCCGAGCTTTTCTTTCCCGATTCGCTTGTTCTCGCGTTCGTTCTTTTTGATTTTCTGAGAATTTTCCTGATATTTGATCTTTCACACAATCCTCTGCTTTTACAAGCATCAAATAGTGAGTTTTTCCTTTTATCCTGGGCATCAGGTTCTATCTCACTTTATTTTCGGCTCTTTTCTTCCTATAGCGTTCTTGGCGTCTAGGGTGTTGATTAGCAAAATCATAAAACTTGATATTCTCTGCTTCATTCCCACGCTCACTGGAGGTGTCCGAACACTCATTATCTGCCTCATCATTTACTTCCACTTGCTCAGAAGAGTTGTAAAACTCTTCTTGTTCTGGAGGTGCTACCGTCTCTTTTTCTGGCATCACGCTTACCATGTAATAGGGTAGCACATCGTAACCATCCTTATTGCAAAATTTTGTTGTTGGATTGTCGGTAATGGTACATACATCTAACGTTGCCAGTATGTGTTCCCATTGTAGAGGCTCCAAGGCATCTTCAGGGAATGGCTCCGAAATATACTCTTTGTCTTCAATTGCTCTTTCTAAGATGCAATCCTCTTTTCTTAAGCTTCCACAATGTGAAGCTCCGCACATCCATAGCTCTTTTGGTTGCCCCAACCATGCTGGTAGTTCTGATCCTGCTATTGTAGCCGAATCAAACTCTTCCACAGGTGTTTGGTTTACATCCTTGTAACTATGGTCTTTCAAGTGTATTTTAGTTGTCGTCTCGCCATGTCTGAGGTATATGTGGTCATAACCCCAATCTTGGACCATCTTCAGTTGTCGCATGAATGGTCGTCCCAAGATTATCTCATAATTGTTCTTTCTGTCGAAATCGACTATTGCAAATGTATGCTCATACTTGATTCCACACGAAGTGACGATTACCTTTTCCAAGAGTCCGAGAGGCTTCTCCATGAAACCATCCGCCAACTGCAGCTTCATTCGGGTAGCCCTCAGAGCTAGTTTTTCCCATTTTTTCCAGACTTCCTTCGTGGCGATAGAAACTCCCGCTCCACTGTCAAGAATAGCTTTGGAAACCACTCCTTGGAATTCTACAGGTAGTGTTGTGTTTTCGTCTTCTCCCTCACAATATTCTCCAACCTTATTCAATGGTACCGGCCTAGTGTTTAGATTAGGCCTGTCCAACTCCCTGATTCCTTCTTGTAGTTTCAAGGTGGGTTTTTTTACTCCAAATTTTTCCAGGCATTTTCCTACTGTGGTCCACATGTTTGGCCTTAGCTTTAGGAGTTCTGCTAAAGTGATTTTGCATGCCACCGGGGTGGCTAACAGCTCAATCAATCCTTGTGAGTCCATCACCTTGTTAGAAGAAAATCTTTGAGATGGAATTGCCCTCACTTCCGACTTAGCTTCGTATTCTCCTAGGTAAGAGGGTAAAGTTCTCAAAGAGTCTGGTTGGCTGTGTCCCGAACTAATAGATCCTTGGTCTCCCCCTTGTGAATGCACCTCAAAGTTTATTTGTGATCTTGCCTCAAATTCTTCAATAGGAGGTAGGATCACATTCTTTCCTTTTCTCGTGCTATTCATGTGGTCATTCATTCTATTAGCCTCGTTGGCCTCTCTGATTTGCTTCCACAGATCATCTAGATCATTACCGTCCTTTCCCATCTCTGCCGATATTCTAGGACGGACCCCGTCACTTGCCCCTTCGGTGGTATTGGGCACTATGATAGGCTCTCCTCTGGACTCATATTCATTAGTGAGTCTTTCCTTTGTTTCCTCATGTTTCTCTATTGTTGGTTGGATAGGGGTTGGAACTGGCACATCATGGCAATTTTCCGGTTTTCCCAACGGGTCTTCCATCAATGATTGAGCCGTCTCGATCATCTTTTTACACATATCCAATCTTTGTTTTTCTATTTCCGCATATGGATATGTCATCCATCTTTGCTCCTGGGTCTGGTTTTTTTAAAGCCAAGCTTCATAAGCTCTTAGAAGCGCATCCAGCTGCTCGTTTACTTTGTCTACTAGCACAGATCCTCCTGATCCTGCACTTTTGGGCTCAGCTATTTCCTTTGGTGCTATGGCTGATGTGGTGTGTGAGCTTAGGCTGGCTAGATCTTCTAACCGCTCCAACCTGTTCTTTGTATGTTTCAACTCATCGGATAGGGCGGTTTTCTCTTGTTCTTTCCTGGCTTTCCTACGCGCCTTTCTTGCCTTCCAAGTGCTTCTCGGATTTTTCGTTTCTGAACTTTGGGCATCCGTCTTTGGTTCTTCTATTATGGGTTCATTCGTCCTTCTTTGGGCTTGGGCCCATGTCACCGCCTGAACAGGTATGAATGTTTCACTTTCTAATACTCCACTAGAAGGTACTATTTCCAACAGATTCAAGGTGGTTTTTGCTCCTTTACTCGGGTTTTTAGGGCAATCGGGAATCAAATGAGTAATTCCACATTCTAGGCAATACGCATTGACTCTAATGATTTTATCATGGGGACAGTCTCTCAGCTAATGGTCTCCGCCACACTTGTAACAGGGGCCCTTGGGTTGTTGAGGTGCTCCTTGAGCTCCCCGTTGCTGGTAAGTCTGTCTCTGTCTGCCCATGCCTCCATTGTCTATGAACAACAATTTTCGTTCATCTAAGTTATATCTTCCTTCTCCTGCGGCCTGTATAGCAGTTGGAGGTCCTTGATTCCCCATCATGCTCCATGGATCTGGTGTCAAGGGTTCCTCCGGTGGATAATAGATAGGGTTTGCCACATATCCATTGGGATCCTCATAGTATGCATGCATAGGCACCAAAGCCTTTTCTTCTGGTTCAGTTACCGTTGGGGTGTATCTTACACCAACTGGTCGTAATCCTGGTAGGGGTGGTTGTTGCCCCAACACCGGTTGTGGTCTCTCTACACCTACAGGTCCTGGCAAGTTTCCTGCTTGATATCTAGGCATAGGTGGAACTTGAGGGGAAGCTACAGGAGCTTCGGGAGCATAAGGTCTCTCCCTTACATATCCCTTGTTATAGTAACATTCCTCGGTCCCATGGTTTGTCCATTTTTGTTTAATAGCACACCACTTGGGCGGTTTAGCCTGGGGTTTGGCGTACAAGTTGATCTTTTTTAGCACTTCATCTAAAAGCTGTTCTTGGTTTACCACTATTTCTCCTTTCAGTGTTGTCTTGGAGGACTTGCTCCCACTTTGCTGTGAAGATGAATCGTCATCAAGGTCCTTGAACTCCCCTTCTTTGTAAACCGCACAATTATCCACAAGGTACAAGGCTTCCTCGGTCAACTCATTCAATGTAGTGCTCCTCTTCATATGTAAGTCTTTTTGGAGATCTGCATTCCTTATTCCTTGGATGAATATCAGCATAAGTCTGGACTGAGTTGGCAGTTCTTCAACGGGACAGAACTTAACATATCTCTTTAGTCTTAGGACTGCCTTCCGTACAGATTCTCCATCTTTTTGTTTGAATTTATGGATTTGTGAGACGGTATTATGAGCTATTCCCCTTTGAGAGAATTCCTCAATAAACTCGTCAAACACTTCCTCCATCGACTCAAAGTCTCTACGCTCTACAGATTCAAACCAAGTTGCAGCATCATCCTCTAGGGTTAGTCCAAACCCTGCGAATTGGGTAGGAAAGTCTAATACCTCTTCAACTATAATCACACGTACAAAGGCTGTTACATGATCTCTTGGGTCTCTGTTTCCTGTGTATTTCCTGTTTTCCCATTTTTTCACTTGAGAAGGTCTAATTCTGCGATGGTCTACAAACCTCATCATGGGATCACCCCTTCCAAGTCTATACCCCTCCTTAGGCCTTCTGTAATAGGCTGGTTCCTCGCCTAACGGTGCTCCTAAGCCATAATTTCTAAAGGTTCTCGCCTAAGTCTATGCTCCTAAGTCTATACCCCTTCCGTTAGGCTGGTTCCTCGCCTAACGGTGCTCCTAAGCCATAATTTCTAAAGGTTCTCGCCGGAGGTGGTCCTTCTCTTCGAACTCGTTCCATGGGTGGTCCTCCAAGTTCGGTCAACCCTTGTGTCTTTGGCTTACTCTCTGCTTGATACCTTGAATAGTGTGGAGGTTCTTGCAAATCCCTGAGCCCTCGAGCCGCTGGATAACCCTCTCGGTTTTTGTCTGGTTCCATTGTCGCACTTTGTCTAAGCCATGCCTGCAATGATGGCTGGTTTACTGGTTGGTCTTGGTTGTTGAATGCTCGCGGTCTGGGGGAATGTGATGTAGCGTCATACTCATCTGAGAATGGATTCGTTGACTTGCTTGGGGTGTGGACGGCTCTTGGCATTTCCTCACGGGCATATGCTGATGCTCCTGGACCTGTTGCTCTTTCTACTTCCTCTGGGAGAATACGTTGGTATTCTCGCCCATATCTATCAAAAAAAACTATGCCCTTCCCTGTAGCAGTTTCATAAGAGAATAAGTAAAGAACTTTGTCTTTGCTTAGTTCGTCTGCGTATGGTTCTTTACTGCGAAAGTAAGAGACAATACCCTCGCTCTCGTGTTTGTAGATTCCCACATTCTCGTTATAAGTTGGAACCCTGATTGTTTTCTTATCGTACATGAAAATAGCTCCATGCCGATCAATGTTTGGTGGAGGCTCTTGAGTTTCTGAAATCATTTTCCCTTTAGCCACGTTGTCTCCATATCTGTTGTAATCTTCAGGGTTGCTAACTATTAAATAGTGGTTTCCCTTTTCGTCTCGGAATCTATCTCCATCATCATACACGTGGATTATCTCCAATCTTTGTGCTGGCCTCTCTTCAATACAAATGCACTTGCGACCTCGACAGTCAGAATAGACTAGGGCTCCTCTTGAGTTTGTTCCCTCCAAGAAGATCACAGTAAGCCTGGAATCATTCGAAGGATTTTGGGAGGTACTTCCTCCTCGCATAGGTCCCTCATAGGCAAAACTTCCTGGCTGTTGGCTCCCCATCATGAAGAAAGATTTTTCTGACGACGTGTCAGTATCACTACCTTCCTCAATAATCGGTGCTAGCGGATCTAACCTTGCCTGAGTTACACTCTCTTCAGTGGACACTACGCTAACTTGGTCACCTGCCACTTTCTGGTCTCTAACAATGTATCTTCCTGATCTTAAATTCATCAAACTTATCAATGCAACTTATCACAAGTTCAACCACTAACCTGGCAATGGATCAGTTTCTGCATAGCGTCTTGCTTTGTTGCTAAATATACCTGTACACAAGAGTTTTAATTTCGGCAATTGGATAAACGCATTTATGTGCTGGAGGTGATCTTAGTAATGATTGGTATAACTGGAGAGTTAATCTCAACCACTACTGTATTCTATACACTGTTGATGTTCCTGATTAGGTTGCTAATCTGAAACAGTACCCTTCCTTGATGTTGGCCAATTTACGTGAAAAAGCTTGAATTCAGTATTTGCTTTGTCAAATGGGCAATCACGGTCCAATTTTACCTCTGATAGAAGTTCTAGAGCCCTTAAGCCAAATAGAACCTCACTGTCTAGGCCAAGTCAAATTTTCTCTCCAGAATGCCCCAATAGACATCCTACGCATAGGATGTCTCATGCTGCATTTAGCCTAGATTTCTGCACTGTATTTTCCCCTTGTTGTGCTGAGCTTACAGCTGTTTTTACTTTTTGATTTGGACTTCTAGAAGCTGGTCAATGAGTCAGAAATCTGTTCTGACGGCCTGATGATGGTGTTGATCAGTCTAATCAACTCCAAATTGGACCAAAATTGACTAGCAAGATTGCCTTAGGCTATATAACCCCTTACAATGCTCAAAGTCCAATTATGGCTTCACTTTCTTGCATTAGACATACTACGTGTAGAATGTTTTTTTCTTCAAAATGGCTTTAAACTCAAGACTTCAGCTCTTATTGAGCTGCTGATCATCTTGGTATACTCAGATTTCAGTTTGGAGTCCTAAATCACTCAGTAGACATCCTACGCGTAGAATGTCTTTTTGGCCTGCTTGACCCCAGATTTGTTCCACAGCTTCCCCCTGATGTCAGTATCCCAGTGGTATGCTTAGATCTCAGTTTGGATGTCAAAAGTCTCAAACTTCTGCTGTTTTTCTTCTTTCAGTCAAAAGTGCTAAAGTCCACTTTGAACCCAATTTTCTTACCCGAATGAGGTGAAGACCCTTTCAGACACTCAATATATCATGCAAGGCACACTCATGCAGCCATCTTAAGGTTTTGGTTTCAAGTTGATGCTTTTGCACTAATTGGGTAGGATGTCCAACAATTTCAGTCTATCTGGCCTTATCCTGTCAAGAGAAGGCCAAATTTCCCCTTTGCAGTTGAAATTAGGGTAAACCCTACCTTCAGAACACACTGGTCACCTCAAAATTCCAAAATTCCTCCCAGATTGGCCTGTAGACATACTACGCGTAGGATGTCTCCTGGATTAAAATTAAAGTTTTTCCTGACAGGAATGCTGCTGATGCTCTTTAGGCCTATCAGAAACACTCACAGTATTCTTTGGACTTCGATTAGGCTTTCAACCACACTTTTGCGTCTTTTACAAACTTGTAATGATTCTACCAAGAAAGTATACATGCATGAAATGCTCTAGATCTGAATCATGATGTTCTACTTACTCTACTCCTACCTACCATGAAGAAATGGTGATAATTGGTGTTTTTGGTTGCCTTTTGGCCTCTCCGGACTCTCAAGCTCTCTTCACACCGCTTCTCCCACTCCCTGTTCCTACTCTAGAACTCGACTACAAACTAAAAAACTTCCTATGTGTACCTCCTCTACCTCAGTCGAAGGATCTAGGCCAGACACACGCTTCCTAAACTCCCTCTAAGACCTAGAGAGTCCTCCACCCTCTGATCCTATCTAAATGTAAAGCGAGACTCTTGGCAAGACAAAAATCCCAATCCTCAAGGATTAGTCTCGGTCACCTACCTAAGGTTTTCATCCCCGGCAGCGGCGCCAATGTTGGACGGATACGCCGCGACGGACGTCAGCACATCGAGAACTCACCTAACAAGTTATGTCAGCTAAGGACGAAGCTCGACCTGCAGGCGCGTGGAAGCAAGCATAAGGTTTCAACTTACACTAGACCGACTCCTAACTAGTTCCTACAGAGGCCCCTACCAATTGTCTAAGTCACAGTCTTCAAGAGAACAAAAGAGGACGCTTCCTACAACGCTTGCTAGAGCCGAACACCTATCAAACACTTCGGAAACACCACAGAACTTGAAGGAGACCCTACGAATACCTATAGGCCACTCTCCCTAAGGTCTGTGAACCAAAGTCACGACCCAAAACACCCGGTGCAGAAACACGTAGGATGTCTGGCCAAAATCTGCAGGTCTTCGTTTCCGAAATCTGAAGTGCCTAATGTGTGGTTCTACTCAATGTGAACGTGTGGATATTATGCAATGCAAAATCGGACAACGTATGCTCACCCAAACAACCGATGAAGCTCGTAGAAGAAGCTCCCGAAGCCGGACCGTATGCACGCAATGTTGGTATCGGCTCGTAGCTCTAGTCGGGGGCAACACGCTGCACTTCTCCGCACTCGATTCCGACCACCGTAGCACACGTAGCGTCAAGACAAAGCTCATACTCTCTCTCACTTACACAGTACGCTCACTCACAAACTTCAACTTGTTTAAAATGACAAAAGGTCTTTCATTAAGGTCAAAAAGTGATATATATACCTTACAACTTCTCAAACCCTAAAGTTCCAAAATCATCCATCTACTCCTTCTAACTATCAAAACTGGGATACAATCTGGAAACTTCTTTAAGTCCCAATATTTACAAGGTGAAAAACCGGGTTTTCCTCAATGAATGACTAATTACAAAAAATAATAATCCACCGAGTAGTTAGATGCCGTGGGGTGTGTCCAGCTTCTAACAGGCACCTTCTTTAGGTCGGTCTTTCCACTTGATTTGTGAGAGCGTACTATATACCATCTGGGTAGCATGCCTTGCATACAAAAATGAAAGCCCGTGGCTACCGTGATAACCGTTGAAGTCAACACCCTAAGTGCCTTGCACCGGTTAGACTGGTAAGGATTTGATGATATCCTGAATAATGTAGGTTCCCCAAACTTGGTTGCCAACTGCTCTTGTCGCCGAGGTAATCGGAGTACAAATTAGAAGCCTTACGTCATGTAAAATGGGCCAAGCATTTGGTTTTTCATAATACTGTCCAAAGTAAATGCAAAACGTAAGTTGTAGGACACGTGTATCATATACACCCTAATTCAGTGATCTTGCATGCATCTCAGAATGTTTTCGGCAGATCATATAAGCCGAGATGATGTGACTGGTCATACCAAAAATGACTGTGGCAGAAAACAATTGGGGTTTAACAATACCCAATTCAAAAAAACGTATATGATACGCTGAAAATTCCATATTGAAGTATGAGAAAATGGCTACGCCCAACATATTCAAAAAGCCATATAACTACCGTGCCATGCGCCAAAACTGGAGTTTATGTCAAAGCACAAACTCATGCATCATGCTTAAGTTTTTCGACATGTGAGCACTGCTTTTTTTGATGTGTTCCTAAGCAAATAAAGAATAATTGTTGACTTTTTGCACGTTGAAATTCGGATGGTGATAGGCGCTTCTTGACCACGTTGGTCGTGCCCTGATTTGTTTCGACAACCGAATTATTGTGGACATGTTGGACCTCTTTGGTCATAACTAGTAAATTGGCAACCCCCTGGGTTGCTGGCAAGTGGAGAGATGATTCTGGTAGCATTCTGTAAATTAGTTGTGTAAGATTTTCTACTTGTGTAACCAAGATTCGAACCCTGACAGCGAGCTTGCGAAATCGGGCATCTTCCAGTCCTGTCGAGTGACAAACTCCCTGGCATCTGGCAATTGACTGTCATCCTCTAGAATATCCAACACGCTCTGTGGAGGAGGGGTTGATAAACGAGGAGACAGAGATTGATCACCTAGGTTTGCACCATCCATCCCTGTTGCCACGAGGGTACTCTCTGTGAGAGTATCTGGCCCCATGACATCCACAGGTGGAGCTCATTCGATATATTCAAAGTCAAACATGTGTTGATCATCAATTTCCGCACTCATGGAGAATTTGTGTTGTGCGAACAAAAGAGAAAACAGTACCTTGGAATGCAACAAAAACTCGTAACCATATCTAACACAAAGGTAGTTAGCCGTGCTAACCTCGCCGGCGGTCGTAAAGAAGGTGAATTTCCAATCTTGGTAGAATTGGCGAAGAGGTGAAATCACTAAGGAACTTCATCACTAGCTCGTAGGCAGGTGCGATAATTAACTGGGTAATTATGTCTTCAACTGAACTGAACGTCGAAGTTGAAATTGGATTGTAAATCCCAAGCCACCACGAATTCAACACTTGATTTGCAGCCGAGGATGCCTTTGCAAACACTGATGTATGCTTCGTAGCCAATACGTGGATTTGCCTTTGAATGACTCTTGAAGTTGTTGCTAAAAAATAGTAGGTGCTGTAATTTTTGTAGTGAATTTTTCTTGCTCGGCTTGCTTCACCGGAGGCTTACCGGAACACGAAAGTGCTGCCTTGCCAGTGGGAAGGGCTACTACCAATGGCCAAATTCAATAGCCATGGCCAATAATCCTCCCATGTGAACTCACGGGTTTTTATTGAAGCCAAAAAAGCTCACAGTAGCGAGCAGCTAGCGAGCGACCATCTGCGAGCAGGGGAGTAGTGATGGCAGGGGAAAACGAGGCCGGCTACGGCCCTTCAGTGATGGCGCATAGTTTCATCTCCCCTTGGCGCCCCTTCCAAGACTAATAGCTCTGCATATCATGCACCATAGCTCCGCGTCCAAAACAGGAAGCTCTGCCCGATTTGGCAAGTAGCCTGGCTAAAAACAGAAAAGGAGCTTAAAAAGCAACGGTTCTTACAAAAGGAGCATGCTTTTAGGGGCCTAAAGAGACCATGCCTAGAGAGAGAGAGGAAGAGAGACCGAAGCTCTGATACCAGTGTAAGAAAATAGGAAACTAGGCTCTCCTGGATCCTCCTCTCAACCTCCCTTTATAGGTGGGCTAATAGCCCTTCCCTAGACGGATGCCCTGTCCACACTGCCTAGCCTGGCCCTTGGCCGTAGTCCTTGCCTAGCCTAGTTCTTAGGGTGCAAGACCCATGTCCTGACCGCAAAACAGGCTTGGGATATTCTGGCTGGTCGTTATGAAAGTCGTTAATGAGGCTAAAATTGCATTGCTGCATAAAGAGATGGAGTCAAAGATTATGCATGAGGAAGATGATATGGACACTTTCCTTGCCCGTGCCAAGGATATCAATGAGCAAATTATTTTTATAGGTGAAGTTATTTCAGACGGTTCCCTTGTGCAGACTGTTCTTGATGCCTTGCCAGATTCTTACTAGACTTTCGCTAGTACTTGGAGACTTATGACCCAAGGAAATCTTGAAGTTGTCAAGTTTGATGCATTATGCACATTGCTATTTCTAGAGTAAATTTCTAGAAAAAACAAGACTAGATAGTGTGTAGTTGAACATGCCTTTATTGCTACTCAAAGCAAAGGTGATAATAGTAATGTAGACACATCTCATGGTTCTTTTGCAAGCGATAAATCACATGTTCCTAATGCTTCTACTGGCAGCAATTTGTTTGGGAAGTTTGGTGATAAGGGAAAAAATAAGATGCATTGCCATTATTCTAAACTAATGATCACTTGATCAAGAAGTGTCCTAAAATGAATGCCAAAGAGGCTAAGAAGAAAGAGGGTGGTTCCACTGCAAATGCTAGTTACATTACAAATGAAGCTATTGTTGAGTCTTTTGCAAAAGAAAATTGTGATGCTAATGTTGATGTAGAATGGGATTATATTGCAGAGTGTACCTATAATCCTATTGTTCATGATGCATGCATGTCAATTGCTGTAGATTCACATTTGTCATATTTTGATAGTGGTGCTACAAAGCACATTACCTCACATCATGATTTATTCACCTCTCCCGAGTCTGTCCCTCACGAGAATTCAAGTACTTGTGTCAACAGTGCCTCTTATCCGGTTCAAGGAGTTGGAAAGATTGTACTTACCTGCTACAAATGGTAGTTCTTTCACACTAGTTGATGCACTTTATGTACCTGGGATCAAGAAGAATCTTTTTTTGGTATCTGCACTTTTCTAGACTTGGACTTGTAGTCAAATTTGTGCATGACAGATGTACAATACATGATCTCAGTTCGGGTGAGATGAAATTGTTGCATCTGGCATTTTATGTTGTCAGCTATATAAGCTCACTTTGTATGACAAGTGTGGGCAAACTTTTGCAAATGGAGTTATGGACTCAAAGGCTATTTCAGATGCAAAACTTTGGCATGGACGTTTTGGCTTTGCCTCTTAAAGAACTTGTCAAGCATATTTGTGAAGGCTGTATTTTGGGTAAGATGAAACGTTCAAAGTTTCGAAAGGATGGTTTGGTTAGAGCCACATGTATTGCAGCTTATGCATCGTGATGTTTGTGGACCCATGCAAACTCCATCCTTGCAAAATTACCTTTACTTGTGACTTTCATTGATGATTTCTCCAGCCATGCATGGGTATTTCCGCTTAAAGTGAAGTATGAAGTATTTATGTGCTTCAAACAATTTTTGGTTATGGCTGAAAATGTCTCAAAATGTACTATGGGCACCCTCCATTCGGGTCGAGGGGTGGAGTATATGTCTCATGGTTTTAATGCATTTCTGGCTAGTCATGGGATAGAACATGAATGTACAGTGCCTTATACACCTCAGCAAAATGGTGTTGCTGAGAGGAAAAACATGTCACTTATGAAAATGGTAGAAGTATGGTCAAAAGTCATGCTTTGCCACATTTGTTTTGGCTTGAGGACATCATGTGTGCCACCTATGTACTAAATAGGTGTCCTACAAAATCTTTGCAATCTATTACTCCATATGAAGCATGGCATGATAGAAAGCCTTCTATTGAGAACATGCGTGTTTTTGGTTGTTTGGAATATGCTTTGATTCCTTGAACACAGTGCATAAAATTGGATGATAAGGCTATCACATGTATTTTTGTTGGTTAGAGTGTTGAAAGCAAAGGTTAAGGGTTGTATCATCTGCAAACAAAGTGTATCTCGGTCTCATGAGATGTTGTGTTTGTGGAAGATTCTATTCAGCCGTTGTCGGCGTGTACTAGAAACAATAATGTCAGCTCACAGGAAATTTATGACACTTTGTTGCCTCTTTTTAGTGGTGGAAGTTTGAATGTAGCTTCCAATGAGGCAAATGTATAGCCTACAGGGGTTTTTAAAGATGTTTCAGATCAACATATTACTGATGCAGTTGTACATGATGTACTTGATGAGGAAAGGGATGAGAATAAGTAGGCTAGATGTATGCCTAAGATGGTGCATACTTTGTGTGATAGTAAATTGGATGCACGTTTGTCTAGTCGTACTCGTTCAAGTTCTCTCAATGCATCTTATGGATCAGATTGTTATGCTTTCACTGTGCCTAACTTACATAATGTTGAGGAGCCTATCTCTTTTAATGAAGCACAAAGTTTTGAAAATGGGATGGCTACCATGCAATCAAAATATGATGCACTTATAAAAAACGACACATAAAATTTATGTGATTGCCTCCTTGAAAAACGTCCATTGTTACAAAGTGGGTTTACAAGTTGAAATGCAAGCCATATGGTGAGATTGATCGCTATAAGGATCGACTTTTTGCAAAGGGTTATGCACATCAAAAAGGCATAGATTATGAAGAGACTTTTTCTCCCACTTGTCGTATGACTACTATGTGTTTTCTACATGCATTGGCAGCTCACTTTGGTTGGGATGTACATCAGTTAGACATTGTTATTGCTTTCTTGAATGGTGACATATTTGAGGAAGTTTATGTAACTCAGCCTCACGGTTTTGTTAAGAAAGGACAAGAAGACAAAGTGTGCATATGTAAGAAAGCTTTGTATGGGTTGAAGGAATCTCCTCATTCTTGGTATCAGAAGACTGACACTCATTTGGTCACACACCCAGACAACTCAACACCACACAAGGAATTTACTTAAACTCCAACCCACACACACCACCACTCAAGAGATCAATAATAATACTACCCACAAGATCAATTCAAACTCCAAACGCCTTGACTTATAAGCGCTTGCCTGCTTGCAGACACTACAAGGTGAGTCGAGTTGATCAACACTTGAAATCACACTTGATGGTGACCAAAATATACAGAAAAAACGATAAAAATTTCAAAAACTCCAGCCACAAAAGGCCACTCTCAAGCCATTGCAAATACCTCACCAAACTCCATTCTGTTGGACTCTTTGGAGTAGCGCCAACCCTAATGCCACCGATACAGGGTCACATAGTCTTGTAGAAAGCCGCACCTTCTTCCCTCAATTCCTTGCACACAAACACCCATGGAAACCTCAGAACTTCCATAGACTCTCCCAAGTGAAAATTTGGAGATAGAAAGCTCTTATTCACTCTTCCACACACTCGAAAATAGGACGCGAACGCGACGGGACTACACTAGATCAGGAACCCTGCTTCCTCCCACACACAGAGAGGTGAAAGTGCCAAGACTTGGCTTCAAAAACTCTCCTTCAGATGGACCATCATGGCACCGTGAGTGATGTGGAAATTTGAAGGCTTTTCACACCTTTTTTTACCATTTTTTGACCTTTTTGGTCCAGTTTTGGCCAATTTTGACCCCCAACGGGCATTTTTCGCGGGGAAAACCCCAAACGGACTCCAAAATTGACCAAATTTTGGATGCTTGATCCTTGATACCCAAATCACTTTTCCACATCCCCACATTCTATTTTTGACTACTTCTAGATGGCACATGTATCACTGCAGATCACGTACCATAAATAGACAGTTACTGTAGGTGCCAAACTTCTTAGGTGCTCTTGAGGAACATGCTTAAAATGTATTTTATCAAAATCATGCAAAAGCGTCTTGATGCCATACAACCACTTCTTCAAATTGTCTTTGTTATAACATTCCACAAACCAAGCAATTGATTCATGAATAGCAACACATCCCCTTTTGCAATGACCATCTTCAATCCAAACTCAATAGACTACATCAACCGAAGGAAAAGCGTGAGATACTCGGCCTCATTGTTCCTTTCAGCTTCATCAAGATCGTAAGCTCTAGATAAGATTACATCGCCTTTTGGGTTCTTAATGACTACCCCACCACTTTCCTTTTGAAGAACTTTCCTGTATGAACCATCAAACATCATTGTGTACGCATATATGTCATATTTGCTTCTTCTTCACGATCATCCTTGTCAACCCTTGGGTAAGATGGAAGCTCGCCTCCCTTGTGTACCACTATGTCCGCCAAGTGAGCTTTAATAGAATGATCCACTTTAAACTCAAACTCATACTCTTGAAGCTCCAAATTCCACTTTAAGATGTGCTTGCTAGGCTTTAAATGTTGTGCTACATCCGGCAACAAGTTTGATGTGGTGAGCACATAGAACTTTTGGGGCAATAGATAGGTTTTTCACCGGTGACAAGCAAGAACCAAGGCGAAGACCAACTGTTCCATTTCTATGTAGGAGAACTCGCTTACATTTTTCATCTTGCTCTCAAAATAGACTGGCTTGAATTTCCTTCCCTGCTTCTGTAAGAGCACGGACCCAAAAGCTATTGACCCCACACTAATAGATACATAGAAAATCGATTGCAAGTCAGGAGGACTCACTGTTGGTAGAGCACACAATACCTCCTTGACACCATCAAAAGCCTATTGCATGTCTTAATTCCACTCAAACCCTTAAACTCTTTGACTCAATTTTTGGAGAGGATACACATATTGACATAGCATCCATAAGAAACGTGACAAGTACCTGAGCTTATGCACAAATGGTGCCAAATCCTTTGTGTTGCTGGGTGGATCCATAAGCAATAAAGCCTTAACTTCTCTGGGTCGGATTCTATTCCATTTTGGAAAATCACATGTCCTAGCAAATGGACTCTAGCATGAGTAAACTTACACTTCTTTGGGTTGAGTTGCCCACCCTCTTATTGAAGCCTTTCAGAACTCAACATTAGCTTCTCCAAATGTGTGACCCTGGAGCTATAACATCCAATGTCATCCATGAAAACTTGAATGAACTTACCCAAGTAGGGACCAAACACTCTATTCATCCATACTTGAAAGGTAGCATATGCATTAACTAGCCTAAAAGGCATCCTTTTGTAGGAAAAACAACCCCAAGGAGTAATGAAGGTCGTCTTCAATCGATCTTCAATCGCTATCAAGATTTGAAAGTAGCCAGCAAATACATCCATGATTGAGGAACATTCATGAACTGCAACCTGATTGAGGATTTCATCTAGAAAGGGTAGTGGATAATGATTCCTTTTTGTGGTATCATTCAAAGGTTTGAAATCAAAACATATCCTAAATCTTCCGTTCTTCTTGGGCACAATAACAACTCGAGAGACCCATTCAGACTCCTCCACTCGAAAGATGAAATTTGCTTCCAAAAGCTTGATCACCTCTTCACGAAGTGCCTTCTCATGAATGACCCCCAACCTCCTAAGCTTTTGAACCTTTGGCTTGGCACCTTCTTTTAGATTGATTATATTCTTGACCCGTTTAGCTCCTTGCAAATCTGTATATTCAGTGGCAAATAGCTTTGGAAACTCCGTGAACATGTCTTCATACTCCTTCTTTTATTTCTTTGTCAAGTCCTCTCCTAGCATGCTCCTTGCGTTCACTTTGGCAGGCTCTACAATTGCTTTTGTATTGTCCTTCTCGTCCTAGACCTTCACATCATACATGTATTCTTCCTTTTCGACACTTATCCAAAAAGATTAAGACATAACTGCATCAAGCCTTCCTCTACACTCTCCTCTGATGATGTAGATGAAGCATCACTATCGTATGACGTAGTTTGTGTTGAATCTGTATCTTGCATCTCCAATAGGGGCTGTGTACGGCTCTCGTGTGTCTTCATGTTGTAGACAATGGTACTTCATTTCTCTTGGTTGGGGATGGTGATCAAGCCCGTTCCCCAATCCTGCTTAGCACCAAGGGTTATAAGCCATGGCCTTCCTAAAATGATTGGATAAGCATTGTCACCCTCTTGCATCACGTAAACCAAACACTCAATCCCCAAGACTATTATCTTCACATGTTTAGTTATCCCAAGACACCTTTCCTTTTTGTGGTTGGCCATCCTCATACGGATCAAAGCATTCACTGACATCTTGGAACGTGCTTCCTTCATGATAGCCTAGGTCATGACACACACTTGGGCACCACCATTCACATATGCTTGCATTTCCGTCTTCTTTCCCAACATAGCTTCAACTATTGGCACCATATCCACTGGGTGACCAACACTCAAGGAAGACACCATGCTTTGATGCTTTTCCTTTTTTGAAGGAAGCGGCGTACTCACACACTTGGTCCACTGCCTCCTCAATTTAGCATTCAAAGCCACCAACTAACCCAAAGATATATTTGCCTTTTGATTTTGTATGTAGTTGACAATATCATAGTCTTCAACACCTTGGCCAAGGGGGTAGTCCTTTGGATCTATTTTCCTTCTTCGTTGCCTCTTGCTACTCTCTGGGTTGTCTTATACCTTAGACTTTCCTTTCCTTGCTCTTGTTTCCCTCTCTTATTATGTCTCTTTCTCCCTATCATGCATAGCTCTCTTATTGGCCAAAACATCCACATATTGATGCTCAAGGGTAATGATGTTAATAGCTCTACCTTCTCCATTTGCAGGCAAAGGTTGTGGTTGTTGTTGTGGCGGTGGTATATCCCTCCTATTCTCCCTCAACGACGTCCATATAAGGGGTATATCCCTCCTCTCTCTCTTATACCCTCCTCTCTCTCTTGGCCGCTCAGGACAATCAGGGACGCATCTACCTTGTAGCCTTCGTCCCCTACCTCTCCCAGCTGGCCGCTCTTCTCTTTGGTTCCTATTCATTATGTTAATTCTTAATTCTTGCATCTAACCAGCAAGATCATGAAAAACCCGGGCTGTAATGAGATTCGGACCTTGAACCACTCGCTCCACTCTATCATCCACTACCACAGGAACCATTGGTTGCAACACAAGTGGCTCAACATGTGCCATGCCTTGCTCCCACCTTCTCTTGATCTTCTTGCTCTTGGTCTCGGCAATTTCCACAACTCTTTCAAATATAGTAGGCTCCTCTTGATCAAACTTCTCCCTTACACTTGGATGGAGACAATCCATAGACTGACACACTTTAAAGAAATCCCCTAGAGGTACTTGGGATGCCGCCTCTAATTGCACCCAAAGTACTTTGAAATGTTGCAAAAACTCTTTAAAGTTAACGTGAACATATTCATGTTAGGAAATAAGACGTAGCTAAATAGATAATTGAGTAGATTACTTAATGGAGAGAGACAGATTTACATACATGAAATTATAGAGTAGAGAGAGAGAGAGAGAGAGAGAGTACACACGATATACGTGGTTCACCCAATGTGGGCTACGCCCACGGGAAAGCAGCCACTCAATGGCTTTAGTAATTCAAAACAAGAAGTAATTTACAAAGGGATTATACCCTTAATGGAGCTCCCGCCTTGCTTCACTCTCACCACCTCACACTCACCTTGTTGCATCAACTTCACACTATGAAATGTGTGTAGAAATGGCCTCCTTTTATAGGCCAAAAGGGCTGCCCTCTCTTATGAGAGACAGCCATGTGTAGCCGCCCTTGTGCGAATAAGTCCAAATCGGACCCTCCAATCCGCCCATGTGTGGCCACCCTTGAGAAGACAAGTCCGCTTTTGAATTCGGCCACCGGCCATTGAATTCGGCTACCGGCCACCGGCCATTGACTTCCGACCACCGACCACCGGCCATTGACTTCCAACCACCGGCCATCGGCCATTGACTACCGGCCACCGGCCAACCGACCGGTTGTTTTCTGACCACTTTTCGGCTGCCGTCTGGCCATAATATTCCGGCGAAAAAGAATATTCCGGCCTTTAAAGTTGCCCCTAATTCTTGTCCGTGAAAATTTTGGTTTCCGGTGAGTGATTTTCCTTCACGCACGATGGCTTCTCCTCATAATGGGGGCCTTACAAATGTGCGCTTTTACCACAGAAAATTACAAGGGTAAATCAGGCTCCATACTTAACAATCTCCCACTTGGAGACTGATCTCCAAACCAAACCTGTGACTGCTTTCCATTCTGGCTTCTTATCCTTGAATGCCGATTGAAGATGAGCAAAAGCTCAACTTTTCCTTGTTGACCACCTTTGTAAACATGTCTGCAGGATTTTCACTTGTATGCACCTTTCCTAGCTTTAGCTGTCCCTCTTCCAAAAGAGTGCGTATGAAGTGATATCTCACCTCAATGTGATTTGTCCTTGAATGAAAGGCTGGGTTCTTCGCAAGATGGATAGCGCTTTGGCTATCACTCTACAAGACACAATTGTCTTGTTTGAATCCAAGCTCTTCTAAGAATCTGTGAAGCCACATAATTTCTTTGGTTGCCTCCGTCATTGCTACATACGCTGCTTCCGTGGTAGAAAGTGAAACCACTTTCTGCAGCTTTGAAGCCCAGCTTACTGCTGTGCCTCCAACCGTGAACACATAGCCAGTAGTGCTCCTTCGAGTATCTTTGTCACCTGCCATATTTGCATCAGCATAACCTTCTAGAAAAATATCAGTTCCTCCAAAATACAAAGCATTTGTTGTTGTCCCTTTTAGATACCTAAGTATCCACTTCACAGCTTGCCAATGCTCTTTACCTGGGTTGTCCATGAACCTACTCACAACTCCCACTGCATGTGCAATGTCTGGCCTTGTCCAGACCATAGCATACATTAGAGAACCTACCGCTGCAGCATATGGAACTTTAGACATATAGGATATCTCCTCTTGTGTCTTTGGACACATATCCTTCATTAGTTTAAAATGACTAGCCAAAGTTGTAGAAACTGGTTTTGCATTTTGCATTGCAAACCTTTCTAGTACCTTCTTGATGTAATCTTCTTGAGATAGCTTTATTGTCTTCTTCGTTCTGTCCCTTGATATTTTCATACCAAGTATCCTCTTTGCAGCACCTAAATCTTTCTTTGAAAAAGATTTGGACAGCTCCTCTTTTAGGTCTTTGATGTCCTGCATGTTAGCACTTGCAATCAACATGTCATCAACATACAAAATTAGGATGATGAATTTCCCATCTCCCAAATTCTTCGTGTAGACGCAGTGATCCGAGTTGCATCTTGTGAATCCATGATCCAACATCCATCGATCAAACTTCAAGTACCATTGTCTTGATGCTTGCTTTAAACCATACAAGCTCTTCTTTAATCTGCAAACCATTTTCTCCTTACCTTTTACTTCATACCCCTTTGGTTGAAGCATGTAGATTTCCTCCTCTAAGTCACCGTGAGGGAATGCCGTATTTACATCCATTTGCTCGAGATTTAGATCATGAGCAGCCACAAGGCTTAAGACAAGCCTAATTGAGTTCATTTTTACAACAGGAGAAAATATTTCATTGAAGTCAATACCTTTCTTTTGAGAAAAACCTTTTACCACAAGCCTAGACTTGTACCTTTTCTTCCCACCTTCTTCTTCCTTTAGCTTGTACACCCATTTGTTTTGAAGTGCCCGCTTACCTTTAGGCAACTCAACCAACTCCCATGTTTGGTTGCGATGTAGTGAGTCCATCTCCACTTGCATGCTCTTCGTCCATTCTTCTTTGGATTCATGTTGCATAGCTTCTTCATATGATTCGGGCTCTCCAGAATCTGAGATCAAGAGATGGTTGAAGGAAGGAACAAACCTTTCTGGAGGTCTACTTGCTCTTGTAGATCTTCGGGGAATAGGTTGAGGCTCCTCATTTGGTTGACGTTGTTGCACATTGTCACTGTTTGCAGTCCTTGAGTCTTCACCATCCTCAAGATCCATGTACTCATCACGTGTTTCTTTTGTTTGTTTTCTTTCCAAGTAATCTTTGTACATATTTTGTTCGTTAAAAATTACATCCCTACTCCTTAAGATTTTACCATCTTCAGGATTCCATAGGTGATACCCAAAGTCTCCTTCTCCATAGCCAATGAAGAAACACTTTTTGGACTTTGCATCTAACTTTGATCTTAGGCTTCTATCTATATGCATGAAAGCCTCACACCCAAACACTTTGAGAAATGCATAATTCACCGGTTTACCTGTCCATGCCTCTTCTAGAACTCCCCCATCCAATGCCGTTGAGGGTGACCGATTGATTAAGTACACAGATGTACTTATAGGTTCCGCCCAAAGCTCAAGCGGTAGGCCTACATGTAGTCGCATGCTTCGTGCTCGCTCCATGATTGTCCTGTTCATCCTTTCCAAAATCCCATTTTGTTGAGGTGTCCTTGGGGTTGTCCTTTGCCTCCGAATGCCATTGCTAGCACAAAAGCTTTCAAAAGCTTGGCTGCAATATTCGCCTCCATTGTCGGATCTGAGGCATTTAACCTTGGTACCTGTTTCATTCTCCACAAAGGCTTTCCACCTTTGAAATATGGAAAATACATCGGATTTATTCTTTATGACATAAACCCATGTTTTTCTAGTCGCATCGTCTATGAATGTTACATAGTACAATGAGCCACCAAGTGATGGTGTACTTGCAGGACCCCAAACATCAGAATGAACCAACTCAAGTTTTTTATTTTTTCTTTCATTTCCTGATTTTTGAAATTTTACCCTCTTTTGTTTACCATAAACACAATCTTCACAGAACTCTAAGTCCACTTCTTTCAAACCTAGTAGAAGCTTCTTTGTTTGAAGGATTTGCATTCCTTTGGCACTCATATGCCCAAGTCGGTAGTGCCACACCGCACTGTCAACTTCTGTAGTTGCTGCACAAGCTGAAGGTTGCGTGCTAACAGTACACAAGTAAAGTGTACCGACTTTTTCACCCTTGGCAACCACCAAAGATCCCTTTGAGATCTTCCACCGTTTGTTTCCGAATGCAATGTTGTGACCTTCATCGTCCAATTGTCCTGTAGAGATCAAATTTTTGCGAAGAGAAGGAACATGTCTAACATCTTTAAGCTTCCATTCATCTCCATTAGCAGTTTTGACAGAAACTGTACCTTTTCCGACAATCTCACAAGCTTCATCATGTCCCAAGTATACATACCCAAAATTACCTTTGGTGTAGTCTTGGAAATGTTGCTTGTGTGGTGTCACATGGAATGAAGCCCCGGAATCTACTATCCAGGAATTAGACACATTGTCTAATGAGAGAATTAGAGCATCTTGCTCTACTTTACCTGCCACATTGGCCTCCGATGTTGGCTTATTGTCTTGAGACTCTGTCTCCTTCTTCTTCTTGGACCAGCAATCCTTCTTGACGTGGCCCTTCTTGCCGCAGTTCCAACATTCAAGAACTGACTTTGTGCGTGACTTGCTCCGCCTTGAGCGATCACGACCCTTTTGGTTTTTGAACCTCTCCTTAAGCCTTCCTCTTGTTTCCACTGATAGTGCAGCACTTGATGATTCTCCTGTGCTTCTCCTTCGCATTTCCTCGCTTAGGAGAAAACCCACAACATCATCAAACTTAAGAGTATTTGTGCCAGAGATAGAATTACTTACAGCCATCACAAGGCTGTCCCAACTATCCGGTAGAGATGATAGTATAAGGAGAGCTCGCACTTCGTCATCGAAATTTATTTTCACTGATCGAAGTTGACTTATGTTTGTGTTAAAGTCATTTAGGTGTTCTGCAACTGAACCATTCTCTGCCATCTTTAGATTGAACAAGCGCTTCATAAGAAATACCTTATTGGATGCCGATGGTTTCTCGTAGAAGTCGTCAAGTGACTTCATCAAGTCCTCCGTGGTCTTCATCTCCGAAACATTGAAGGCCACCGTTGACGCCAAGCTTAACCGGATTGTTCCCAGTGCCTTTCGATCAAGGACAATCCATGCTTCATCTGCCATTGTTGCGGGCTTCTTCGCAAGACCGCCTAGTGGCAAATAGAGGTCCTTCTGGTAGAGATAGTCTTTAATCTGCATCTTCCAATGTTGGTAGTTTTTGCCGTTGAACTTCTCAATCTTGAGCTTCCCTTCCTCCGCCATAACTCCCACTCAATTCAAGGAATCCTTTCCTTGAGATAATTTAGCTACGAGCAAACCTTGCTCTGATACCAGTTGTTAGGAAATAAGACGTAGCTAAATAGATAATTGAGTAGATTACTTAATGGAGAGAGACAGATTTACATACACAAGATTATAGAGTAGAGAGAGAGAGAGAGAGAGTACACACGATATACGTGGTTCACCCAATGTGGGCTACGTCCACGGGAAAGCAGCCACTCAATGGCTTTAGTACTTCAAAACAAGAAGTAATTTACAAAGGGATTATACCCTTAATGGAGCTCCCGCCTTGCTTCACTCTCACCACCTCACACTCACCTTGTTGCATCAACTTCACACTATGAAATGTGTGTAGAAATGGCCTCCTTTTATAGGCCAAAAGGGCTGCCCTCTCTTATGAGAGACAGCCATGTGTAGCCGCCCTTGTGCGAATAAGTCCAAATCGGACCCTCCAATCCGCCCATGTGTGGCCGCCCTTGAGAAGACAAGTCCGCTTTTGAATTCGCCACCGGCCATTGAATTCGGCTACCGGCCACCGGCCATTGACTTCCGACCACCGACCATCGGCCATTGACTTCCAACCACCGACCATCGGCCATTGACTACCGGCCACCGGCCAACTGACCGGTTGTTTTCCGACCACTTTCCGGCTGCCGTTCGGCCATAATATTCCGGCAAAAAAAGAATATTCCGGCCTTTAAAGTTGCCCTTAATTCTTGTCCGTGAAAATTTTGGTTTCCGGTGAGTGATTTTCCTTCATGCACGATGGCTTCTCCTCATAATGGGGGCCTTACAAATGTGCGCTTTTACCACAGAAAATTACAAGGGTAAATCAGGCTCCATACTTAACAATTCATGCAAACCTCTCAATTTTGTCATTGCTTCTGTTGCGGTTAGTTTCTTTCCAAACCTATCAAAAATTGCCTACTTCACCAGCTCCCATGTTTTCTTTTTGTCTTCCTCTAAACCTTCAAACCACTCGCAAGCTTCTCCTTTGAGTGCAAAAGGAAATATATGAAGCTTTGCTTCATCATTCAAAATAAGCATACCAAGTGTATGCCGCTCGAAGTCAGCAATTCAGTCCTTTACATCCTCCTTCCCGATGAACACTAGCTGATTATATGCCATCCCTTCGAAGTCACTTCGCCCTTGCTTGAGTAATTTCACAAAAGTTGAAGTCTTGTACCTCAATCAAACCACCACTTTTCTTCAATGATGTTCGAACTTTACAGCAAAATCGCTTCACTTGGGTGCACAACCGGTAAATTTCCGCTCCCCAACGGGATCGCCAAAGGATGATGGAGCAAAAGACATCGTGCGCACATTCACACACCCAGACAACTCAACACCTCACAAGGAATTTACTTAAATTCCAACCCACACACACCTACACTCAAGAGCTCAATAATAATACTAGCCACAAGCTCAATTCAAACTCCAAACGCCTTGACTTACAAGCCCTTGCCTGCTTGCAGACACTACAAGGTGAGTCGAGTTGATCAACACTTGAAATCACACTTGATGGTGAAAAATATATACAAGAAAAACCATCAAAAATTCAAAAACTCGAGCCACAAAAGGCCACTCTCAAACCATTGCAAAGCCTTCACCAAACTCCACTCTGTTGGACTTTTTGGAGGAGCTCCAACCCTAATGGTACCAATACAGGGTCACATAGCCTTGCAGAAAGCCGCACCCTCTATCCTCAATTCCTTTCACAGACACATCCATGGAAACCTTAAAACTTCCATAGACTCTTGCAAGTGCAAAATGGAAGAGAGAAATCTCTTATTCACTCCTCCACACACTCGAAAACAGGACACGAACGCGATGGGACTTCACTAGATCACCACCTGTAGGAACATTGCTTCCTCCCACACACAGAGAGGTGAAAGTGCTAGTACTTGGATTCAAAAATTCTCCTTCATCCTGGACCATCATGGCACCATGAGTGATGTGGCAATTTGAAGCCTTTTCACACCTTTTTTGATCATTTTTTGACCTTTTTTGGTCCAGTTTTGGCCAATTTTGACTCCCGACGTGCATTTATCATGGGAAATACCACAAACGGACTCCCTAACTCACCAAATTTTGGAAGCTTGATCCTTGATACGAAAATCACTTTGCTACATCCTCATATTCCGTTTTTGTCCACTTCTAGGGTGGTGCACGCATCACCGCAGATCAAGCACCGTAAATAGGCATTGGCCAATTCTCTCGGGTGGGATGAGATTGCCCGCACTTGGCGCTTGCATTATTTACATCCTAGAAAGATCAAGAACATGTTCTAGAGCCAAAAGAGGCCACCAAGAACCATATCCAAGGTCGGGATACCCTATCCAGACATATTTTTGTACATATGACCATGTAACACACCAAAAGCGGTCTATCAGTGGCTTTTGTAACAATCCAACAAAAATCACATTGTATGTAAAGCGTGAGGGTGATGTACTTCTCATTGTGGTTCTCTATGCACATGATTTACTGATCACTGGACCAAACGATAGACCTATTTTTGAATTTAAGGATGATTTGAATGCTACTTTCAAGATGAAAGATTTGGGGTTGTTGCATGATTACTTGGGTATACAATTTAAGTAGTGTGATGGTGATATTGCCCTGTGTTAGAACAATTACATAGAGACATTGCTATGTAAGTTTGGAATTGAGATTGCAAACCTATTGCCACTCCCATGGAAATAGGTTTGCAATTGAGTCTTCATGATGATGGTGATCCTACAGATGTCACTCTTTACCAAAGTGTTGTTGGATGCCTCATTTATGTATGCAACACGAGGCCAGACATTTAGTTTTCAGTCTCACACGTCAAAAAATTAATGCATAGCCCAAGGTCTAAGCATTGGCAGGATGTCAACAGGATTTTTTTCTACTTGAGTGGAACTTTACACCTTGGCTTGTTTTATCCCAAGAGAGATCATTTCCACCAGACTTATATGCTTTTTTGGACTCAAATTGGGATGGTTCTTTTGACACGCAAGTGTCCACAAGTGGTTTTTGTTTCATGCTTTGCAGCTCATGTATATCATGCTTGAGCAAGAATCAACCTATTGTGTCCAGTTCTAGTTGTGAGTCTGAGTACAGGGAAATCTTCACAACTATAGTTGAGTGTGTATGGCTTAGATGCCTTATGGATGATTTGGGTGTTAGACAAGACATTGCCAACACTATCTACACTAATAGTCATAGCGCATTGGCAGTTGCGAGGAACCCAGTTTATCATGCTCGCACAAAGCACATTGAGATGCATTACCACTATGTCAGGGAGAGACTCTCAGTAGGAGAGATCAGCTTGGCTTATGTGCCAACACAGGACAACCTTGCAGATCTTTTCACAAAGGCATTGTCTCGTGAGAAGTTTGAATCTTTTCACAAAGATTTGAGCTTACTCCCCTTTTTGGACTGATCATGTCCTCATGGCATGTCACTTTCCTTTACTCTATGTGCCAGCTCTCATTCACCACATCACTCCAGAGGGGATTTGTTATCATATACATGTGGTAGTGATGTGTGTAAACACACTTAGGACTGTCGGGGCACTTTTTCCCTCAGTAAGAGGTTTATTCCCCCTTGCATTGTATATACGCCCATCATTCTAGTGCTATTGATCTTTCCCTTGCACACTAAGTAATACACTCTCTATTGTGTGCCTTGAGCTTACTTTGTCTTCTCCAAGCTGTGTGTGTTTTCTGGCAACCCTAATTCTTACAGTAACTTGGTAAAAATTGATTATAAATCAATATTTCCATTGCACACTAAGTAATACACTCTCTATTGTGTGCCTTGAGCTTACTTTGTCTTCTCCAAGCTGCGTGTGTTTTCTTGCAACCCTAATTCCAACAATAACTTGGTAAAAATTGATTATGATTTTGTCTTGGTTATTTCTACAAAATGATTCAAAAAGGACACTGTAATGCTTGATTGTGAAACCAAACTATTGTGAACACTAGTTTGGTACCAAAAAGGACACTTTAGTGTCCTTTTTAACGAATGTATATAAGATGGTAGATAAAATCTAGAAAAGATCTCAAGAAATGCTTTTGAAAACTTATAAAATGTTGTCCAAAGTACTCATAATAATAATCCGTCACTCTTGTGCACAAACTCAATAGTAACTACACTCATGAAAAGCACCTACGCAAACAACAGTCAATGTTTCACTAAATCTCATACTATAGTCTAAGAAAAAAATGAATAGTGTGCATGCAATAATGCATGGTAAGTCGCATGAAAAAAATAAATCTTTGTGACTAGAATTAAATATAGAAAGTCGTGTGGGTCAAATATGTAGCGTTTACAAATTCAATCAATAAACACATAAAACCTTTAGTTCATCTAAATTTGCAATTTCTTATCATGCATATATTTTAATTCTAGGACCCCATTAAGGTGATACTATTTGATGGTTATACAAGAAACATTTGGTGATTTATGTCATATTTCAAAAACTATGCATGTTGTAATTCTTATTTCTTAGTTATCAATCTGGATTTTTCCATTCATCCCACCCATTTGTATACAAATACCTCATATGGACACAATTTGGGAATCTATATGCACACTTCCCTTGGTTTTTCGTAGCAATTTTTCTCAAAAAACTATGTACTATATTTTTTTTTAATAATCTCAAATTACAAGATGTTTGTGAGTTTGAAAACTTTTAAAATGCTTAGTTGATGGGTATTGGCCTATAGATACATTGTAGACCTTAAGTTTTCCTACATTACCTCATCATGTCAAATGAAAGAGGCCTTGAAAGACCAAAATTTTACTCTTTGTGAGGAATCCTAATTCTCGAGAAAGTTTTTCGAGCAGACAAGAAACCAAGCAAGCACATACAATGAAAAAGACTAGATCTAAACCTCAATGATTACTCTATAGAGGATAGTATAGCAAAGTAAATGCAAAACCCAGCATAACAATGGCACAAACCCCCTAGGGCTCAACCTAGATGTAGGGTATTTTTGTGACTCCAAAAACATGGTGTGGAAACCCCATGCTTAATATCACGTGAGACATCATCAATGAATTGTACATACCTACTTGAATTTTTCTAGTTGTCCACACCATCTTTACAACATTTACCTCGGGCCAATATTCTATGTGTCTCTATGTGTAGATGCATATCCTCCCACCAATGGGTTTGATGACTATAACAAGATCAAGCTCCTCCTCCAATACCACACTTATAATCACAAAGATGAGCCTTTTCTTCATTCACAACCTTCTTGCTTATATTTGATCTATTCATCTCTGTCTGGACTTTGAAAACTCATTTCTGCCATCCACCCTGAGTGAGATTAGCCAAATTTCTAAAGACGGGCCAACAGATGAATGCTTTAACAATGTCTGGGAAAGGTCTTACAAACCATGGCGATTGCTTGTCTTTTCAACTTTAAGGTAGACATTGTACTTTACACTCCAAAGCATGGCCATTGCCGTATCTATCTAAGAAACCTCATATAGTCAAGCTTGTGGCAACATCATGGTCCATAAATGGCTATGTGCCTAATCATTGTCGATTGCAAGGTCACTCAAATGGGTTATTGGAGCTCCAAATTGTCTAAAACACAAAGATAAACCAAATTTTAAAATGTGAGATCCTTAATTTTAAAGACATTAGAAAATATAAAAATATAAAGTAATTTTTAAATTGGGTCCGCCCGATCTGCCTTCAACATGATTTTGATTCAAATTACGTTGATCTAGTTAAATGTGTCAATTGTGAAAGTTTCTCTCATTAGTTATATGTTAGCACTTGGTCTGTGTGAAAGTGAAAGAGTACTTTGAGAGTGGGCAAGGTTTGTGAGAGAGATTCATGTTTCATAGGTTTAAGATGCTTCCTTTATAGTCAATGCTAAAAGAAACTAGGTTCAATGTAATCCCATTGAGTAGCGTTAAACGGTAACCTTGCATTTGCACTACATTTCTACTCAAATGTATATATTTTTATCAAAGTTTTAACGTAGTGCTCATTCTCTCTTTCCGTAATAGCATTTTTCTATACAAACACCTTACCCTTCTTAGATCTTTATGCATTTACATCATATTTCTCTCTTCATGCTAAATGTAAATAGTAAACTTAATTCTACTCTCCTAATTTTTTACTGCATATTATTTTAACTAATTACCTTTACTAATTTAAATAGCTATCTACATCCCATAATTTGTAAATAAATAATTTATGGGCACTTATCTACCCATCTTTTCTCAAGGGTAGGGTTAACCTTGTAGGCCTTCCCTTCCCCACCACTATGTGACCCAACTCTTGGATCATTTACTTGTGTTGGTCAACAAATCTTAAATATAATGTATATCCCCAATAAATAAAACTTTATTGGAGCCTACCTCATTTGTTTAAGGTGGATTCTCTTTTGAAAAAAACATACTACACCTTGGATGCATACTAAAGGGTCCCCTACAAGGAGACTTGGTACAAAAGGTGTTTTGGATGCATCTTGAACGCCTTAGCTCGTGGATATACTTGAGGAACACTCCAAAATCAGCTTAAACACTTTGAGAAGGTCAACTTTGCCTTTTATAGCACCTAATTCTGACTTACAGGCTGAAAGTTAAAGTGAAAACAAGGTGCTGCGGACACTGTTACTGCAGGTTAAAGTTACAATCAGATAAACCACAAAGGTGAAAAGTTTTCTTGACTTCTTCAACATTCTAAAATACCAATGGGGAGTTAAAAAAACACTTGCATGTGGAGGGGTCGGCTCAAGATACTTCCAGAGACACAACAAACCGGATGGGGACACCCTGTAGGAGCCACTGGAGGGACATCATGGTGGGGCCCACATACATTATCAACCCTTATGGATCCTCCATGACTTAAAATGCTATTTTTAATGAGAAAATAAGTCCCTTATTTGCATAATTTAAGGAATGGTCAAAAGGGAACCTAACTATGGTTAATCACCTATCCTAGTCAAGTTTAACCTAACCCAAGTTCTTGTACAGCTATAAAAAGGCCCTTTGGCAAGCACAAAATATACACACCTACTCCATTGCTACAAATAAGATCCTCTAAGGTTAGGGAAGCCCTAATCTCTCTCTCCTCTCATCTCCCTATCCATTTCCTAAGCTCGCTATCATAAGCGTTGCCATAGAGAGAGCATCAATATGCTATTGCTACCATTCTCTTGCAAACATTTCTCTTACCATACTCATCCCTAAATAAGGATTGTAGCTTATATATGAGAGCAAGGATAAAAAGTTCATTGATCTATCTCATGGTTTGATCAACAAACTGCTGCAATTGGGGTGTCGTCGTCACACTATTGCTCTAAACGATTGTGAAATTGGTAAACATATCTTGGCAGCTTCTCATATTTTGTGCTCATTGGGTTGCTTGTTTTTGTTGAGAAAGTTTTTTGTGCACCATGGTGTCTATTTTCTTGGCTTCTCTCCTTATGTTGTATGTAAGTAACTCTTGGGGATGCATAGATGGAGAAGAGCTCTCTATGCATGCTGCCTTTTGTGTGTAAGTAGTCTCTTCTTTTGGGAAAGGAAAGGAGTTGTCAAGTATTTGTGCATTATGGTGTTTTGAGCTTTGCTAAGAGGTTGTGTGCTTGATTTTCTTAGAAGTATATGAGCACTAATATGGTGAAGGTCACTCTTTGCATGTGAGTTTGTGCATTGTTCAAAGGGATTGCTTAAGGAGTGTGTGTTGAATGGTTGAAGGGCATTTTGTGTTGAAGCACATAAGGAAGGTGTGAGTGAGTGTGTGTGTGTGTGTGTTACATATGGTTTGTTTTGGTTTCCTTCCTTCTCCATAAAAGAGGGTGATTCCCCCTAAGAAATACGCATGTGTAGGTCCTCACATATAGTGGTTTGTCTGGTGGGAGACTTGAGTTGAGCCCCATCTCAAAATTCCGCCCTCACCATTTCCGCCCTCACCATCTCTAAATTTTGAGACTTACCTCTAAATTTATAGGGTGAAAAAATCTATACATTTTGGATAAATCTAGTGTCATTTAGTGTAAAAGCCTTCAAATTTAATAAATTTACCTCTAGTAGGGATACCCAACTACAGGAAAATCAAAAACCCATGCAAATCTCACCAAGATACATGTTTGGAAAGCAAGAGCATGGACACGAGGGCTTGGGCGAGGGTAAGGACAATGGAGCTGGGTTCTATGAAACCTTTTTTTTAAAATATGGTTTGCTAGCCATGTCACAATCACCCAAAGGGTGGCTTGGCTATGAGAGTCTCTACAAGGAGCAAGGACCCAAAGCCCGGGAGCGTTCGAATCCCTTGCTCTCTTTTAAAAGGCATTTGTGCAGGGCTATGAGTTCCAATGTTGAATTTGAAGGAATCTCTGAATGAATGAATAAAAGTGTGAGCCAGTATATGCCCCCCCATTTCAAAAAAAATTATGTTGATGGCCAATCTTCAAAAGATATTGGGATGCAACTGCAAGAAACAAAAGTGTGACACTGCATGGAAATGGATATACTGAAGGCCTACATGTTTTGGAGCATAGTGACTGTGAGTGTGGCCATTATAACATCACACACACACATATTATTAAGAAGGCTCGTCACTCCTTCTCTCGCAACAAGTTTCGGGCAGCGGTAGTAGTGCTTTTATGCTACTTGTGTGAAGTTGTTTCATTCTCTCTCTCTCTCTCTCTCTCTCTCTCTCTCTCTCTCTCACACACACACACACACACACACACACACACACACACACACACACACACACACACACACACACACACACACACACACACACACACACACACACACACACACACACACACACACACACACACACAATACTAACTAGTAGTTAACAAGTAAACTTCTCTCGCTCTTTTTTAGGTGTGTAAACACTCATTACATTCCAATTGTTGGCCACAATGTACTATGCATGTTAGGTAGATAGAGTACATAACGTTGTTACTCTCCTACGAGCTCAACTGGATGTCTCCACATGTATGAGATTAATGAGAACCACAGGCCTTAAAGGATCAGAGATCCTAAAGTCGGAGAACAAGCTCAAGATGTAACATGCTCACACTTTCCATAGCGTATACCCCCACTTGTCCAACTCGCTAGTGCTGTTGGCTTCTTCCTTCCTACTCAACGCATGCCATCGAGGTTTTTTTTCTTGCTCAACTTGAGCATGCATGGACCCACACACATACTGATTACCCACCATACACACACAGCCATGCATCGTTTGCACATTCAACATTGAACCTACTTCTATCAAAAAAGAAGACAAGGCCTTCAATACTAGTCATATTTGTAGGTCAACCCTGCTGGAGTACCACATGGTTGTTTATTACTGGCTACATACAATGTTTCCATACTGGGTCAGATTTTGTTAATTGAAACACCTTATATGCAAAGGTGCATCCTCCTTTGTCTCTGACTCTCGTGCTCTCTTTATCTCTCTCATGCTCGTGCACATGCTTGATTACTTATATACAGGATAAATGTGATTTCATCCTACGTTATGCTTTCTCTCTCTCAAACACACACACACGCACACACACACACACAATTGAAACACATTGGCTCGCCCTTCACAAGGATGCGAGCTACCCTCCCTATGTTTCCTCTCTCTCTCTCTCTCTCTCTCTCTCTCTCTCTCTCTCTCTCTCTCTCTCTCTCTCTCTCTCTCTCTCTCAGACACACACACACACACACACACACAATTGAAACATACTGGTGCGCCCTTCACAAGGATGCAAGCTACCCTCCCTATGTCTCCTCTCTCTCTCTCTCTCTCTCACACACACACACACACACACACACACACACACACACACACACACACACACACACGTGGGAGATGGGTTGTGCTACACAGTCTATAGGAATTGTTTTCTCTGAGCCCTCTATGCTAGCCCTTGCTTTGCTTGCGAGTGTAGCTATGGGAAAAACCTTTCGAATAATTCACTGCAAGCTGTGCTGATGGTGGTCCATAATTGGCAGTCCTTCTAGTTTGTGCTCTTCTCACCACCCCCTCATCTATTCTGGCTTCAGCCTCACAGTACTAAGTTTAATATGCCCCTCGCCCTTTCAATCAGTTCACACAAACACACACACACACACACACACACACACACACACACACACACACACACACACACACACACACACACACACACACACACACACACACACACACACACACACACACACACACACACATGCACTCATACACACATCCCTTGATCCTCGTAGATCTGCAAAAAAAGGGGGACAAGGACTCAGCTAGGATAATCCTCACCCTTGCCGGCTATTGTCATTTGCTAGCAGCTTCAATTTTTGGAATACTCAAGCCAGTGAAGGCAACATCATAAAAGTCAATCATCAAGGTTATATGGGAGCAAGAACACACACATTAGGACATTGAGTGATTGCGGCCGCTATGATGTGAACTTTGCCATTAGAGGCTTCAATGGAAATTCAAATCTGGGAATCAATTTTTACAAAATACATGGTCAACTCCATGAACAGGTAGGTGCCCATGGACCTACTTAGAATCTAAACATGATCATATCAGTATTTTTCTGGTTCTTCTTTGAACTATTTTTGCAAGAACAGGCTCGACCTAACAAATTAAAAACAATAATTTATGTGTATGAAATCTTTAAATTTTTGCATAAAGACTATTTTGTCATTGTTGAGTGCAGTATCGAGGATTCGGAGATTGTAATACTTGTTGTGGGATGGTAGTATTGTAGATTCACGATGGTACATATGTCCTAATGGTTTTTTCTTTATTTTTAATAAGAGCTTTGCTTGGAAACTGAGGATGGTTTAAATTACATATCACCTTATAATGGCATGACATAGATTAACAAAATCAGGGATAATTGAGAACGTTAATACGCAACACACTTTTTAATCTATTATTGAAAGTTGACATGGCTGTGATGAAGTTATCTGACATAAAATGATGAATATGAAGGATAGGGTAGGTGGAGAACTTTACAAGTATACATTTTGATCTAGACTTGATGGATGATACTTGGGAAGATTCTTCTTGAAGTACGATGCATGTTTATACACGGTATATTTGTTGGTTGTGTTATAGTAGCCTCAAACCTACTGTGTAGGGTCTCTTTGTGAGATGGCATATACTGTTTCTTTTGAAAATTTCCCCAAAATATGAACAAGACTCTACCAAAATTTGGTCAAACACCAATTATCATATTGACTTATAGCTCAGGAAAAAGGGTAATCATCATGAGAAGGGTCCTATTGAGAAACCTTTTAAAATTTTTCCCAATGGTTTTTTGGGGATGTTTTCGTACATGCTTCTCTAAGACTCTAGTTATTCTAAATTTGGATGACAAACATCATTAAGGGATGTGGTAACTATCTTATAGCTTGCTTACTTGATCGTGTGGGTAAACTTAAAGAAAATATGATTCCTCAATCAAAGTCATTTTATTCATAGTCTTACAGGGTGTTTATGATACTACAGGTTTGTGTTTTTCTTGGGATCGATTCTCACTGCATAATATATAAACATAAAAGGAATTGAGAATATGTTTTTTGGAATCCTTTTTGAGATACAAACAAGATGCTACCAGACTTTTATAAAGATGGTTATATGTGATAGTGACATGTGATGTATTGCTAGGTTTTGACACATGACATACATGGTTTTTTCATTAATGAAGCCATAAACTTCCTGTGAGGGTCTCGTAGAAAGATGGCATAAACTAAGTATTTGAAATACTAATCAAATCACAAGGCAGATGCTGCCCAATTTTCGTCAGGAGGTCTATAATGATCTTTGAACCAAAAATACATAGCTATCTGCATCATATATGGTAGTAGTCATTAACATCATTTCTTTGGGGAAACTCAATGAATATTGGGACACACATGCTTCGACAATCAAAGGTTATCTTACTTAAACGCCCAACTTAATGATCAATCCTAAGGGTTGGCTGTAAACTAGGTCTACAGGTGTACATGGATGACAACTAGATCTAATGTTGACACCTGCAATACGCACAAACATAGCAAGTTCTAACTAAATGTTTTTGTATGGATGCAGGTAAGAGCTGGATCCTTCTCGATGTAGATGTAGTGGAAGCTCATCCCAAAGGGTGGACACATAGAGATACAACATTAAGATATCAAATTATAAAGTTCAAAGATCAAATTTTTGATCGAAAAGACTGTATTATCCATTAGATATAGAATGTTGTATTGGTGTATATGAAATGTTAATCGAGCTTTATGACATCTTGTTTTAATTTTTTTGTTATTTCATATATTATCGATACAATTGTTTAAGTATGGTTCAATTATGAGGGGATTTTCATACTTAAACAAACACACACACACACACACACACACACACACAATATCACTTGGAATATATTATAGTAATCAGTACGTGGCTCCACATGATTTGATTTATACAAGAGAGTTCTTGCTCATTGTATGTTTCAAAAGACTTTTAGAACATTGTATAGTTAATATGTGAGGCAACCAAAATTTATAAGCGTTGTCTCCGACTTTCTTTCTTAAAATTGGATCACATGCACTGCTAGGGTACACAACCCATGTTTTGACACTAAATCTCCCCCCCTCCCCCCCCCCCGCAACACACACACACACACAAAATATAATGACGATTAATTCATTAAGGCTCACTATTTGTAATAGGACTTGCATACATCCGCATATACTTTCACACAATTGCGTAGGGGAGACATGCTTCAGCCTATGATCTTCTTGCGCATACACCCTTTCTTGAAATTTCTCTTGCCACAAGTAATCTTCCTTGCTTGATAAACCCTAGAACCCCAAAGGAATACACTTCACAGTTGGGTCTCTTTTGGTTTAGCGAAATCTTTGAGCTGGTGGTGGAATTGATTGAAATAACTCACATAAGTGGATGCTCATAATGAAGCCAACAATTGTATGCGTGGGTACTTAAAAACGGCCCCTCTATTTATGGAAGTAAGTTTCTCATATTTACGGGTGGTCCTTCTCTCCATTACCATATGCCCTTTGTTAGAGGCTTGACACGCTCAACGGAGGATGATTGCCCGGCGAGATACTAATCCCCTTTGTAATCATTCCTTAATTGAGAAGAAAACCGTCATTTCACCTTTGTAAATAGTGGGGCTTGCAGAAGCTTCCAAATTGTATCCCATTTTTGACATTTAGACTTAGTAAATGGTTAAATTGGAACATTACGGTTTGAGATTGTAAGGTATTTATACCACTTTTGACCTTAATGCAAAAAACCCTTTTGTCATTTTCATAAGTTTGTCTATGTGAGTTGAGCATACTCTGTGTACGAGAGAGAGTGAGAGTTTATCTTGACGGGACGTACACACTGGTGGTCGGAATCGAGGGCGGAGAAGTGCAGCGTGTTGCCTCCGGAGAGAGCTACGTGTCAACACCTACATTGCGCGTGTACGGCCCGGCCTCACGAGATTGACCCGCAAGCCATTTTTGGTGATTCGGTGAGCATATGATGTCTGTTTTTGCATTTCAACATATCCACGCGTTCGAAATGAGTAGAGCTACGCATTAGAAATGTTAGTTTCAGAAAATATCGATCTGTAAATTTTGACCAAACATCCTAAGCGATTCTGCACCGGGTGTTTAGGGTTGGGATTTTGGGTCACGGACCTTAGGGAGAGTGACCTATTGGTGTTTATAGGATTTCCCTCAAGTTACGTAGTTTTTCGAGAACGTTTGATGGGTAGTTGGCTCTTGAAAGCGTTGTAGAAAATCTCCTCTTGTGTACTCTTGAAGGCTATAACTTAGACATTGGGTAGAGACCTCTGTAGGAAATAGTCAATAGTCGATCGAGTGTAGGTTGACACCCTATGCTTGCTTCCACGTGCCTGCGGGTTGAGCTTCGTCCTTAGCTGACAAATATTGTTAGGTGAGTTCTCGCTCTCTGACGTCCGTCGCGGCGTATCCGCCAACATTGGCACCGCTGCCGGGGTCAAAAACCCTAGGTAGGTGACCGAGACTAGTCCTTCAGGATAGGGATTCTCTGGCTTGCCAGAGTATTATTTTACATTTAGAAAGGATCAGAGGGTGGGGGACTCTCTAGGTCTTAGGAGGAGTCTAGGGAGCGAGTGTCTGGCCTAGATCCTTTGACTTAGGTAGTATTAGTGAAGTGGTCCGGGGCGAGCAACAAGAAGAGCAACCTCTAGACACCCTTCAAGGCTCCTGTGCTGCTCAATGGGGCTGGGGCACAACACAACACAAACCAAAACAACAAAACCCCAGCCAAATCCCAACTACACAAGGGGCACCACCTAGTTTAAGAGCGAACTAGGACGCAAAAGAGGAGAATCGTTAGAGCAACCCACAAACAAGCAAGGAATTTACACTAACCCTAACACCAATGGAACACTCTCATACACTAAAACACGAGAGAGAGAGAGAGAGAGAGAGAGAGAGAGAGAGAGAGAGAGAGAGAGAAAGAGAGAGAGAGAGAGAGAGAGAGAGAGAGAGATGGTGCTCGGGCTGCTTTGAAGTGTATCATTATTGATCAAGCAAACATAAATATATATATGTAAGAAAGAGAGACAAGGGGGAAGGGGGTGCTTGTTGCACTAATGTCTTCTTACAAATCTGTCATGACCAATCAAAGTGAGATTAGTATTTGTTCAACATAGCCTGAGTAAATTACACCACAACACATCACAAGAAAAAAGCCACCCCAATCACTGTCTTAAGGCCAAGGGAGTCCTCTCCACCCTGTCTCCCTCTTACAGCATGTGGTATTTATGGATAAATTGATAACAGTACCCGGAGACAAGCTATCAAGAACTTACATAAAACACCAAGACACTTACACATCATTATTTTCCATGAACTCACGTTGGAAGGGAGACAAGGTATCCATGCTTAGTCCAAATTCACCCTCCTTGATTCAGCAAATGTTGGGCTTACTCTAGTAGGAGAAATGATAGATTTCCTACTCTCAATTTAATGATCACTCTCTCTTACAATGGCATAGAGTTCCCTTGCTAATCACCCCTAATACAACACATACATATGCCTAATGCCAATGAGATTCCACTCAAGAGCTCCTTCTCAAGAGGTTGAGCTTGGCTTCTCAAGCTATAGCATAGTGCTCTTTCTTCTCCCCCCTTTTTGTGCTAGCTACACCCTCCTTTTATAGCAATTTTGAAGGCTAGGGTTACTCCTCTAACCATGGTTGGGTTAGATTTTCAGCAATTTATCTAATTTCTTTTGCTTGGAATTATCAAGAAAATGGTGGGGAAAGAGGGAGGAGAGAAATGGAGGTGATAGGACTTTTCATAGTGGGTTAGTGTTAGTAGAGTTAGTATTAATTTACAAATGGAATTGGATATTTACAATGGGAGTATCCATGTAGGATAAAAATAAGGAAGAAAAACTCTTAAGAGGTAAGAAAAGGTGGATTTCTTACAAGGTTGATGCTCCAAGTGTCTTGAGTAGGGCCAATTTTGACGCTTGTTGACGGTCCACTAGCTTTGACGATAAATTTTTCCTCCACTCTTGACCTTCCTTGAGAGACAAGGTAATTGAAGCTGAGTAATCAACCACCATGATGCTGTCTTTTAAGAGAAGAGGCTGAATTTTGTGGTTTTTTTTATAGATATGCGTAATTTGGAGGAGGAAAAATGAGACTAGGTGGTCAATTTTGGAATGGAATTGTGTGTGGGAGGTATGAGTTCACCATGGTTTCTCTTATTCTTCAAGGTTGAGGAGAAGGTGAGTAGGGTGCAGAGAGGAGTGGTGAGAGAGGTGGGGATGATGAGTGGAGAAGTGTGTGTGAAAGAGGAAAATGATAAAGTGGAAGAGAGAGAGTGGCTGCATAGCATGGGAAAACTGGGGTCCACTAATAAAATCATAGCTCACAGCTCGTAGCTCAAAAAAATATGAAAACATTTGAGACAAAAGTTTTGCCCACGAGCTACAACTTTTGTTTGTATCACCTTTTCAAATTCGGAGAGCAAGTGAAGTTTAAAAATTCAGCAAAACCGACCGTTTTTTTCCACTGCACAAGGTCCTTGTGGGGTCCTTCTTTGGATGATTCTTTTGAATACCTCCAAGAGTGAGCCGTCCATAGTGCATGTATGCATGCCACCTACCCTTGACCTTATTTGGTAGGTCTATAATTGAAGATATTGTTGAGATCATGATATAAGTGAATAGTACAACTAAGAAAATCAAATATTGAGGGGTCTAAAAAATATGTACATGTCAAATATAAATAATATAAGTGGAAAAAATATAAAGGGGTCAAAAGAAATATCTCTCATTATGAGGCTACCATAAAAAGATAAATATTTTTGGTGTTCTAATTTTTTAGAAAAAAACAAAATAGATGTAGGAAGGGAAAAATCACAATAGTGAAAAAATATACACATAAATAAAACTAGTTTTTTTGGATTTTTGTTGGAGTGGAGTTACACCAAATATAAGAGAAGCTTACATGAAAATATTTCTATATGGAATAAAGAGTATGAAAAATGGTAAGAAAAATTGTGGTAATGGTGAGGCAATGTACAGAGCATAAATAACACACACCTAGATAAAAATATTTAAATAAATACCAAAATAATTATGAAAAAATCTTTTATTTAGGCCCTATATACAAAGAAATATTTACATACGCATGGGCCATAATATACTTATATTTTTTATTTTTTTGGCTCAACTAGCCCAATGACTAGCTAATTGAGGGTTTTTTATTTCAGTAAGGAGATATGGGAAAAGTCCCCTAACTCACACGCACGTATATACAGTGAAAGGGTGAGGGTAACCACAGTGTTTGAGTGATTTGATAGGGTGAGATAACTCACTATGGCAATTATAGAGAGCCAAAAAACGGCTATCATTAGCCCTCCCCCAGGATGATGGTATATTCATGTACCATCATAAAGAATCTTTTCCAAAGAGAGTGCTTCAGAGTCCTTGACAAAATCTTCATTGTTTGGCCCCTTGGAATTTTTGTTTGTGTTACACTCATGCTTCATGGAACAATACTTACATGGGATAGTTGCCTTTTGCTCTGGTAGATCCTTTGGTAGAAGGCGACTCAAGTAAGGCTTCAAGGGATAGCCGTTTACCTTCCAGGAGTGCTCTTTCCCATTCAAGTCCATAAGTTGATAGTAACTTGAATTGAAAGCCTTCTTGAATATGTATGGCCCCTGCAATCTTGTTTCAAATTTGGCATCAAAATGATTATCGAGTCGATTGTCATACCTTGGCACAAGATCTCCTTCATTGATGCCTTTGTCCTTCAGTTTCTTGTCAAGCTTCTCCTTTGTCTGTGTGGCTTTCCTCTTATAGCACGCGTATGCTGCTCCTCTTTTCCACTCAAGCTCAGCTAAGGTAAGAAGTCGATCCATCCATGCTTCTTGATCATCTTGTGCTGATTTACCATGAAGTCGCATTGTTGGAATGTTTAGTGCAATTGGCTGTAAAGCCTCTTGACCATAGACCAAGTGAAATGGTGTGAACTCCGTGGCTTCCCTATATGTGGTTCGATACGCCCACAAGGCACCATCCAAGAAGTTATCCCACAACTTTGTCTTGTTTTTTACCATCTTTCTAATGATGCCTGCAATGACACCATTAGCTTTTTCTACCAAACCATTTGATTGGGGATAGTAGGGTGTACTGTGACGATGTAGAATGTGAAGTTCTTCACAGACTTCTGTGAGCAATCCCTTTCTAAACCCTGGACCATTATCAGAAACAATCTCCAAAGGTGTGCCAAATCTACAACAAATGTGAGTGTAGACGAATTTGCTCACTGTCCTCTCATTTACCTTTGCCACACTTTATGCTTCCACCCACCTAGTCATATAGTCTACAGCCACTAGAATGTAGAGTTTACCATTTTCTGTCCTAGGCAGAGGACCCATAGCATCAATGCCCCACTTTTCAAAGGGTCCATTTGCAAGCACGATTTGCCTTGGACCATAAATCGATCTTCTATTCCCATTTACTTGACAATTGTGACAACTTTTACACCAATGTTGGACATCCACATGCAGACTTGGCCAAACATACCCGCAAGCAAAATCTTCTTCACAGTTAATTCTTGGGAAAAATGACCACCACATGCCTCTTCATGCAAACCTTTTAGAATGGCTGGAATTTCCGCGATAGTTGGTACTCTTCTGCACACTTTATCCTTCCCTCTTTGATAGAGGGAGCCTTCTAGGAAGAGATACATGCTTGCCTTCTTCATGAGTCTCCTCTTCTGAGCTTTTGTGAAGTCTAGTGGAAACTCACCCTCCAAAATGTAGCCAATGATGGGAGCCAATGACTCCAATCCTTGGTACCTCGGTTGCTTCACAGCAGCCGCCACCATGATGACCTGCACTTCTTTCTTTACACATGCAACGGCTTGTTGTGCAAGTAAATCAGCATCTTCATTTTGTTTCCTAGGAATATGATATAATTGCACCTCCTCAAATTGATTAAATAGCCTATGGATGGTATGAACTTTGGCCCTTAGTCTTTCATTTTTGCATGCCCAAATGCCTAAAATCTGCTTCACAATGAGAACTGCATCCCCTTTTACCATGAGACGTTGTATACCATGGCCAATGCATATTTTTAAACCATGAAGTAGTGTGTCATATTCTGCTTCATTGTTGCTAGCTGAACTTGGTAGATTGAACTTCTCTTTCATGACCACCTCTCCACTTGGGTTGAGCAACACTAGCCCTCCCCCTGCTTTTCCTGTGGCTTGACAAAAAGCTCCATCAAAGAACAAGGTAAAAGCATTAGGAATACTTTTTGGTGGTGGCAATGGTAGGGTCTTTACTTCAGGCACCTTAATCTCCTTTTCATGCACCCTATAAGTGAGAATCCCTGCCAATTGTGCACGCACACTATCTTCTACCTTGAAAGAGTATTGAAACTCTTGCAACTCCATAATCCACTTTGAGATCCTAGTACTAAGATTCATTTGAGATGACACCCAAGGGAACAAATTCTCTACGGTGAGGATTACAAAAGGTTTTGGGAGCAAGTAGGATCTAAACTTCCTTATCACAAACATGAGAGAAAGCATCATGAGTTCTGCCTCCGTGTAGCCTCTCTCTAAATCATTCATGACCCTACTAGCAAAGTAGATGGGCCGCATCCTGGTACTATAGGGATCTTGTTGTAGCAAAACTACACCAATTGTTTCTTTCCCATCACTAGAGCTAACAAAGAATGTGTACTCCCAACAAGGAGGCATGAGTGTTGGTAGCTCTGACAAAATGGTTTTAATGTTACAAAAGTACTCTTCAAGCTCATCAGACCATGAAAATTCTACTTGTTGTGTCAACTTTTGCAAAGGGTGAAGTAACTTCGAGGCTAAGTGAATGACGCGTGACGTATACTTCACCTTTTGAATGAATGAGATGACCTCCTTAAGACTCTTGGGTGATGGTAGCTCAATAAGAGCCTTTGCCTTTGAAGGATCCACTTCAATGCCTTTGTAAGAAACTTTATGACCAAGCAAGATTACTTCATCCTCACCTATATGGCACTTGTCGGGGTTGAGTTGACCTCCCATGTCGTAGAGCTTCTTTAAACCTTCTTCTACCCTTTGTAGATGCAATGATTTTGAGCTATAAATACAGAAATCATCAATGAACACCCTAATTGACTTTCCAAAGAATGCTTGAAACACCATATTCATGAAACGTTGGAATGTTGCAGGAGCATTTGTCAGACCAAATGGCATGACTCTAAAAGCATAACAACCCCAAGGAGTGATAAAGGTTGTTTTCAATTGATCCTCCAATGCAATCCCTATTTGAAAGTAACCTGAGTAACCATCGCACACAATGTACTTCTCATGACTAGCTACCTCATTTAGTATCTCATCCTGGAATGGGAGGGGAAAGTGATCTCTCTTTGTTGCCTCATTGAGAGGACGGTAATCCACACACACCCTCCACTTACCATTTTTCTTAGGAGTGACAACAACAGGAGAGACCCACTCTGAATTCTCCACTGGATAAATGAAACCTGATGCTAGAAGCTTTCTTACCTCCTTAACACTAGGTTGGTAACAGGACAGATTTATGTCCTAGGACACTTTTATGTCCTGTTAACTCGTAATTTTGCCCGAATTAATTCTAAAAATATAAATAGGACTAGTACATGGGACCAATCCTCAAATTTCTCAAAAGACTTGAAAAAAACTTGGAATTAATTTCAAACCGGTTGCATGCCAGCAAGGTTGGGTAATTAACTCAATCAATAATTCAATTGATGGATTTTATGACAATTGGCCAATTGTCCATGGCATGTCGTGCAGGAAAAATGCTTCCATGCGCGTGCCTAGGCTCTAAATTGGGGGCGGATCTTGAGCGTAGGTTGAAGAGGGGATCCAAGGGTTGAGGGTGAAAGCCCCAAAACCCAAAATTGAGTGAGCCCTTGAGCGTGGTCTGGCAAAAACCGATTTTTCCCCTCTTGGAGCTGCCGAATTTTGCAACGTAGATGGCGTAAAATCAGAGGCGTTATGCTACAGGGGAAGTTGGTTGCAGATGCGCTGGATTCTACCCACAGTTTTTTCAAGCCCAAGAAGGTGCACTCTTGCAGGTCCCGGCAGTTTGGTTTGGGGCATCATGGGCTGAGCAAGAATTTGGAGAAAAGCATACAGAGGTCTTCTTTTTTGGTGTCTTGCAAAAATACTGAGTTAAAAAGCAGAAGTTCTCTTGCCGATTTGAAGGGGATTCAAAGGATTATTCAGCTTCATGGGATGATGTTGCAGAATTTGTTGTGCGGAGCTCTCAACGGGTGCATTCTCCTCAAAGAAACTGTGAGGTAAGACAAGAATCTACACCTCCACCTTCTTCATTTGGAATTGGTGAATCAAGTCATGCACCTATGCTATCAAAACGTAATTTGGGGGCTGCAAATGATTTTGATGCCCCGCTTGTTGGGGGGGAAGAGAACATAACGCATGTTGAAGAAGAGGCTAAAGAGACTCCACTTGACCCAACCCCACTTGGTAGGCGTCCTGGAAGACCACCTAAATCACATAAGCGGGGTAGACCAAAAGCATCATGCATGCCTGCAAATGGCACACCTGAAAATGTATCACCCGAATATAGTAAATCTGCATGTGGTGGCCGACCTAGAAAATGTAAGCCTTCTCATGCAGGGGGCAGACCTGGCCCTTCAACCAGCCCATTTGATGTTGCTAATGATGATGAAAGTGATGATGAGGATGCATCAGAAGGTGAGGGGGTTGAATGTGGTGACAATGAAATATTGGAAGCCGAGGGTCCTGTACTTGATGACTCTCCTGATGGAGATGCACATTTTGTTGATGTGATTCCTCCACGGTGGAAGAGTGGTGATGAATTAGAGCAAGAGCCACATGGTACATTTCGGGCTCTTCCACCTTTCAATGGTGTCAAGGGACCAGACTTGGGACACATGCCACGTGAATTTTGTGAGTTTCATTTGTTTTTGATGCTCTTTCCACTTGACCTTGTTGATCATGTTATTAGTGAGACTAATGCATATGCCGAGAAAGAGAGGCAAAGGTGTGGCCGGTTGCATGACTCCATGCGAAGATGGGCTCCAATAGATCGGCATTCTTTCCTACGCTTCATGGGTGTAGCTTTGGGCATGGCACTACACTACATGCCGTCAAAGCAACATTATTGGAAAGATGAGGTAAGAGGCTCCCTTCTATTTCCTAATTTTGGTGAAAAGATGAGTCAAACTACATTCCAGCAAATCAAAAGGTTTTTGCATTTACGGGACAATGCACAAAGACCACCTCGCGGAACTAGAGAGCACAGGTTATGGCAATTGCTTGAGCTAGAGGAGAGGTTGAATTACACTTTTCAAAAGCATTATAATTTAGGTCAATGTGTGACTGTGGATGAACGCATAATTCCTTCTAAGTGTAAATTGAATCCATGTAGAGTTTACAATCCCAAAAAGCCTCATAAATTTGGTATCCAGGTTTGGAATCTATGTGACTCCGCCACGGGGTATAATTTTGCATTTCAAATCTATGACAAGATGCCATGTACTGAATTGTCTTTTTATGTTGTTGCAAATTTGGTGAAGACATTGCCAAGAAAAAGGCACCATGTATTCTTTGATAGGTACTTCACATCTGTGAAGCTTTTGGAGCACCTAAGAAGTGAAGGTCAAGGTGGCACCGGCACTTATGTATGTAGCAGGAAGCACTTTCCCGCCACCCAAATGTTGCATTTGGGTAAGAGAGCACGGGGTGCTTGTCGGTTTGCTTATTGTAAGAAGCAAGGTCTTGTTGCTTGTTCTTGGATGGACAAAAAAGAGATTCTTTTTGCTTCTAATTTCTATGGTGTGCAAAAAGGTGAGGTGTTGCGCTTGGTTGGTGATAAGAGATTGCCTTTCTCATGTCCGGCACTTGCCGTGAAATATAATGCATGCAAGGCTGGTTGTGATGTCTTTGATAGCATGGTTCTTGGTAGTGGCTATAGCTTCCAAAGTACAATGCATGGTTTTAAGTGGTGGCATGCAGGTTTTTGGGGTCTCATGGATTCTGTTTTTACAAATTGCTGGATTATATGGAAGGAAATGTATGGCAAAAAGGATGTGTGTAGATTTGACTTTATGCTCCATATGCATGAGCAGTTGGTGGACAATGCATTTCGGCCTTATGTATGCAAGAGGCCAGTTGTTGAGGATGCATACAATGGTCACTTTCCTATCCGTTTGCATGATGTAGCCAGCAAGTACTGTGTCGTTTGTTCAGCTAAGCAAAAGAAGCTTCTTTCGGAACATAAGGAGGTTGATAGCTCAAAGCCATCACGCACCATTTGGGGGTGTGGTAAGTGTCAAAAGGTTATGTGTGCTGACCCTTGCTTCAAGGAATTCCATGCAAGGGTTGTTATCGACTTTCTTTATGATGGGCGCTCAAGAGTCTCTAGACGACGTCATCCGCCCTTATGTAACTTCTCTGTATCACTCTCTGTTTATGTGTAGGTATTTTTTTCATACATGGCTGGTTTTTGTGCTCATTGACTCCTTTTTTTGTTTGTTTGCAGGAAAGCTTTTGCAGGTGGGATGCTATTGTCTGGTTTTTGATGTAAAATGCTGGTTTTTGCTGCAGAACAGGTTTTGTGCTCATTGACTCCTTTTTTTGTTTGTTTGCAGGAAAGGGTTTGCAGGTTTCAAGCTATTGGCTGGTTTTTGTTGCAAAATCCTAGTTTTTGTTCATGGCTGGCTGTTGTTCATGGCTGGTGTTCGGCGATGGTTGGTTTTTGTTTATGGCTGGCTTCTTATCATGGCTGGGTTTTGTTAGGTATGTCTATTACTCAAAAACCTTTTGTATTAGCTTTCTTCTTGCTTGTATGGATGTATCATCATGGTTTTTTCCCACTTGTGATATGGTTATGGCATCATAATCCTGCTCACCTTTGCGTCATGTTTATGGTATCCTGTAGGCAGCGACTTATACCTTCCTTTTGGTAGCAGCGGATACACATGTAGTGGCTAAAGAAACTATTACATGGAAGATTGTGTTTTGATTGTAGTGGTAGCAGATAGTGATGATAGACATTTTGGCCAGTTTTAGTGCGACATGGATATTATGTATCACCTATATGAGGCATTTTGTCAAGTCTTTTGTCACTTGGAATTGTGCTTTGCATTGCTGTTTTTGCATCAGACTCATGACATGCTTGGTTATGGAAGGGATTCTAAATTGTTCCAGACTTGGTGATTAGGTCTCTTCATGTCTTTGCCTTGTGAAGTGTGTTTCACCATGTATATCTTTGCATCAAGTTTGTGAGGTGCTTTATGCGTATGTATTGAGATGATAATTTATCTTGCCATGTATTTTGAACATGGAATTGCAACATGTGCTAAGCTATGGTTATTATGGCTTTAGTCGTCTTGGTGCATAGCCCTATCAACTTCATCTTTGTTGGTTTAATTCTTCTATCTAATGCGACGTGTTGATAGGTGAATAGCCCTATCAATTTTATCTTTGTTGGTTTAATTATTTCTATCTAATGCTTTTGTTTTATGATAGGCTTGATCATGGCCAAATCTACCCTTCATCTCTAGAGCAAATGACAGAAACTTGGTTCGCAGAGTTTCGTATGGGTGTATGCTCATGGGTGCATGCGTGTGGGGTGTGTGTGTGTGGGAGTATATGTTCATGCGTGGTAGTATTTGTGGATACTATGCATGATGTAGCTAAAGGGTTATATCGTCTTGTGGTTCACAACCATGAGCTTATAGCTGCACTTTTTTGTTATAGGTGAATTTGATCTTTTCCTGGATTCATCTAGGTATATATTAGTCATCTTGGTCTTTATCTTGCCTTGTATTTTTGTCGGCTTTTATGTTTTTGTTGAAACATGGAATTGGAACATGTGCCAAGTTATGGTTATTATGGCATTGTTGCCTTGTTATGGCTAGGGCTATATTACAATGCAATGAATAGTTTTGAAGATGTTAGAATGATTATTATGGCTACTATTTTGGCCAATGTACATATGGTTCTTTTCCAAATGGTTGTATGCTATTGTTCATTAGGTCTATCTATCCTTGCGACTATGTTCATTGTAACTTACGTTGGTTGAAGAGTGGTATGTGCAAGTTTGTGGAAGTGTGGTGGTAATACCAACAGGTTATGCATGTTGAGATGGAAGCATTTGTTTTTGGTTATAGGTTGGGGCCTTGACATGTTATCTTTGTGTTACTTTGAACGGCTCTACTAAGAGATTTCTTTATCTTTGAGGAAGAAAATACTTTGTTTTATAATGTTTTTTAATTGCTATTGTGCATATTATTTTCATGCCATCTCTTTTTCATTGTGTATTATATATACCTTATCATTAGAGCTTGATACAAGCCTCCAATTTTTTTCCTCTGCAATATAACCTACTAGTATTACAGTGTTTTGTAGTTGGGAAATAGAATGTCGTGAATAATCTCCTTCTCATTATGAATGTAAAAGGCAAATAATTGGCTTCTTTGTGTCCATGACATCTAGGAAAGAGTTATAGTTCTCATGAAGTGGATGGTATACTAAATTGAACTCTCATTTAGGTATTTGTAGCCCGACATGTGCGTACACCCCAAACTGTCTAAAAAACATGCTAATTTGGAGTAAAATGTAAACCATCTAGTAGAATTTTTGAGGTAGTGAGCACTCATTTATTTGAAAGCTATAATATTGTAGATCCCTAGAAAAATTTCAGAATGGCTAGACCAATTTTTATTTTAGAATACCAAGTGATGTACTAATGAGATTCCCTGTTTTTTGCTGTTTGTTCAAATGCACTTACTTTGAGAGCTCGGTTCTCCCATTGGATTGTACATTTTACCATACTTATAATTTTTCCAAAAGCACACGGGTATTGTGAATGTGCTCAATGAAGGGTTTTGTGAATGGAGTCATCTTCTAGGAATTGTAAATTTTTTCTTAAACCCTGCAAAGGACACTTTTATGTCCTGTTAGGTTACCAACCTAGTGTTAAGTAGAGCCTGTTCCTTTATAACTCCTAGCCTTCGTAGCTTCTGAGCTTTAGGTGTGGCCTCAGGCTTTAACTCAATCTTGTGTTGAACAACATCTACCCCACGCACGTCGGTGTAGTCTTTAGCAAAAATCCTAGGAAACTTCCTTAGCACACATTTGAACTCCTCTCTTTCATCCTTTGTAAGTGTTGTTGATAGCATACCTTCCAGCATCCCTTCATCTTGAACACCTTCGTTCTCTTGAGGACCTACCTCCTCCAAGCTTTGACAAGAGGTCTCTTGGTTGCTTGGCTTAAACCATACCCCCATGACTTCGATGGAAGACTCCTCTTCAGTAATGTTGCCGCTACTTTCTTCTTCTGAAGTGCTATCGGTCCAACCTTCTTCCATCTCACTTTGAGATGATTCTTCATGGAGCTCCTCTTGGCGTTGCTCCTTCATGTCAAAGACAACCTTCTTATGATTGTCATTCCTGAAAATTAATTTCCCACTCTCCCAATCCTGCAAAGCTCGCATTTTCATTAGCCATGGTCTTCCTAGGATAAATGGATAACCACTTCCCTTGGTCGACATAACATAAAAATCCACCGCTTTCTTAATGCCAAAGGCCTCTACAAAGACATTTTTACAAATGCCTACACACCTAGCCTTGCTATTGTTTGCCATCTTGACTTTGATTTCAGGTGTCTCATGGATGTGCATGCCTAGTCTTTGCATGAGTCCCTCTGTCATGATGCAAATTTGTGCACCCCCATCCACTAGACCTTTCCTAACCAATCTTCCTTTGATGTAACTGTCTAGCACCGGTGTAATGTCCTCATTCATTTCAGCTTGTGCAATTTTTACAACAGGCACACTCTCTTTTACCTTTCTCCTAGTGCTAACTGCCCTTGTTAAATCCCTCCTAACTTGTGGACATAATGCAAGAAATTGAGGCCATGAAATATCAGGACCCTTACCTCTCATGTCTTCCAACAAGTTGTACGGAGCCATACCATGTCCAAGAGGGAAGTCTTGGAGGTTGATATGACGTCGAGTCCTCTTGGTTTCCTTGGTTTCCTTTGCCTTCTTGCCTTGTCCATGGTCACTCTGTGATGTGACTCCTTCTTTCTCTTTACCTTTTCCTCGGCCACTCTTAATGCCATTGGCTTCCATGTCAACCTCATTTGAATTTGTCACCTCTACCACATTCACATTTGGATCTGGCAAAGGTGGAACTCCTTCTACCCCTTGTGGAGGTGGTCTTGGTCCATTTGGCCTTTGTAGAAGCCTTGGTTGTTGACCAGCTCCTTCTCCTGCATTCATCACTGGGTAATTCAAGTTAGGTCTCCTTGGCTGTCCACGGGGCTAAGGACAATTATACATCCCATGTCCAGACTCTCCGCAATTCCAACATTGCAAGACTCTCCTAGTTCGTGGCTCTCTCTCTTCTGACTTCTTTGCTTGTCCCTTTGGACCTACAGCTTGTGCAAGGTGAATTGACAGGCTGCTTAAAGATTCATTTAACTTCTCAATCACTTCAGCCGTTACCTCAGGAAGCTCCCTAGATGTTGATGCTTGTGACTTACCTTTGGGTCTAAGACCTTCTATTGGAACCTCTCCCCTTAAGCACATGAGTTTCCTATACTTCTCAGCAGCCCTAGTTTCAGCTGCATCAAAAGTAGCAGGTGTACCCGCCTCAACTTTTACCTTAAGGTCAAGAAAGAGTCCAGCTATGAACCTCTCCTTCTTTAAAAATTCTGCACCATCACCAGGGTTAGCAACATTTCGTATCCATAGAGCCCAAAGACGTAGAAACTCTTGCTTGTACAAGTAGTAGTCATCTAAGTCTTTTTTCTTATGAGAAACAATGTCTTGCCATAGTTTTGAGTGTTTTTGGGATCAAAGAAGTATCTCTTAAAACGATTCAAAACTTCTGTGTAATTCCCCTTAACTTCCTCAGGCAAAGAGTCAAACCAAGTACTAACATCTTTCCTAAGGACCACCTCAAACATTTCTACACGTTCTTGATCGGTTACTATCCTCTTGATACGACAAGACATCTTGAAATTTGCTAAAAATAATTCTGCATCCTCTCCAGGCTCTCCAAAGAAAAGAGGATATCCAGACATTTGGCGTTGGCTCTCCATTATTATGAAAGATTACAACACGAGTTACAATAAGGGATACAATAGAGATTTAGAACCACTCGCCTGCAAATGAAGAAGTAAGAAAATACCACTCTAGGTTTTCTTCTTCAGCTATCCAAGCTTCAATGAGGTCTCGATTTGTTTGATCAAAACAAAAAGGTAGACTATTGATGAGCTCTAAGAAGGGTTGAAATTCTTCAAAGCTAAGGCGATAAACAGAAATCTCTAGAACTTCATTTTCTGGATCCAAAAGAGCAACCACGTCCCAAGTGATAAATTGCACTTGCTCTACAATTCCCAACGCACAAGCGGTTTGTATAAAAACTAGATCTTCATGCTCGTCGAAGGCCGTGAGAAAGTAGCAATTTACTAGGAGCTGCTTTCCTTCGAGTTCCACACAGTCGGAGTGAGGCAACCTTCTCACAATTTCATAAAGAACATCCTCATCAAGTCCAATCAAGTTTGCAAGATTTAAAGACTCCACTTGTGCTACAAAATTCCTGGACAAAAACTCCTTAAGATTATGGTTAAATCATTCAAAAGCATAAAGAGATTTACAATGTCTCTATGAACAAAGTGTCATAGAAAGTAGAGAAGGATGAGAATTTATACAAATTTGCAATCTTCTCTATGCTCTCTTTATTAAGACAAGCTCTGAATAGCTCCCTATCTCCTTTGTTGAAAGCGAAAGGAAGACTATTAATAAGACGCAAATGAGGGAAAAATTCACCAAATGTGAGTCTATGAAGCATGAACTCTGGCCGCAAGTTTTCTAAAGAGTCTTCCTCAATGGTGAAATGCACTCGCCAAACGCCAAATTTCACTCTATTTACCAATCTTAGGCCACACACTAGTTGGATGAATGTGCGGTCTTCCTTAGTGCCCAACAACAAGAGGAAAATGGAATCCACGCGTAGGACCTTTCGTCTTAACTTCACCACCCTCTTGTTATGAGGGAGACGCCTTACTACTTGCTCCTGCAACTCAATTGGTAATAGAGCTAGATCTCTAAGGATTGAACTTTCACTGCACACACATTCCCTGTTAGAACAAATGATCGTTTTTTGTTTCTTGTAACAACTTGGACAAAGAAAAAACAAACATACACACTATTTTGCCGGGCTGCACTTCATTTTAAAATAAAATGAACACATGTACATCAAAAGAAGTGTGGTAGTTGATGAGAGGTAGAATGACAGGGTTTGGTGATGCAAGAATTTCTCCTACTCTTTGGGCACCAAACATGAACACCATTCGTTGTTGAAAATGGATCTTTCTACTAATTACAACGTTTATTCTAATGTGTGGAGTAAAATGAAAGGGAAAAACCTCTATTCCTGGGACATTATCCATGGCCTATGCATGTCCTAATGCTTAAAATAACACAAAAATATAGACGTCCAAGCTAATATCGTACCTAATGAGAGGCAAAATAAAAGGATTTACCGAAGTGTTTATCTCGGCTAACCTAAGAGGACCTAAAATCCTACGAATTAAACGTTGAAATTGCAACTTAGTACTAACAATAATGTGTATCTTTTGCCTTGCAATGGGAATGAAAGGATCATACAAACTCTCGTGATTCATGCAAACTACTTGACTATGCTAAAAGTTGATCCTACACAAAAACATACACGAGTTGTTTTCCTCAGTGGGGGCACCAATTTGAAGCGGTCCGGGGCGGGCAACAAGAAGAGCAACCTCTAGACACCCTTCAAGGCTCCCGTGCTGCTCAATGGGGCTGGGGCACAACACAACACAAACCCAAAAAAAACCCCCAGCCAAATCCCAACTACACAAGGGGCACCACTTAGTTTAAGAGCGAACTAGGACGCAAAAGAGGAGAATCGTTAGAGCAACCCACAAACAAGCAAGGAATTTACACTAACCCTAACACCAATGGAACACTCTCATACACTAAAACACGAGAGAGAGAGAGAGAGAGAGAGAGAGAGAGAGAGAGAGAGAGAGAGAGAGAGAGAGAGAGAGAGAGACACAGAGAGAGAGAGAGAGAGAGAGAGAGAGAGAGAGAGAGAGAGAGAGAGAGAGAGAGAGAGAGAGAGATGGTGCTCGGGCTGCTTTGAAGTGTATCGTTATTGATCAAGCAAACATAAATATATATATGTAAGAAAGAGAGAGAAGGGGGAAGGGGGTGCTTGTTGCACTAATGCCTTCTTACAAATCTGTCATGACCAATCAAAGTGAGATTAGTATTTTTTTAACATAGCCTGAGTAAATTACACCACAACACATCACAAGAAAAAAGCCACCCCAATCACTGTCTTAAGGCCAAGGGAGTCCTCTCCGCCCTGTCGCCCTCTTACAGCATGTGGGATTTATGGATAAATTGATAACAGTACCCGGAGACAAGCTATCAAGAACTTACATAAAACACCAAGACACTTACACATCATTATTGTCCATGACTTCACGTTGGAAGGGAGACAAGGTATCCATGCTTAGTCCAAATTCACCCTCCTTGATTCAGCAAATGTTGGGCTTACTCTAGTAGGAGAAATGATAGATTTCCTACTCTCAATTTAATGATCACTCTCTCTTACAATGGCATAGAGTTCCCTTGCTAATCACCCCTAATACAACACATACATATGCCTAATGCCAATGAGATTCCACTCAAGAGCTCCTTCTCAAGAGGTTTTTGAGCTTGGCTTCTCAAGCTATAGCATAGTGCTCTTTCTTCTCCCCCCTTTTTGTGCTAGCTACACCCTCCTTTTATAGCAATTTTGAAGGCTAGGGTTACTCCTCTAACCATGGTTGGGTTAGATTTTAAGAAATTTATCTAATTTCTTTTGCTTGAAATTATCAAGAAGCTGGTGGGGAAAGAGAGAGGAGAGAAATGGAGGTGATAGGACTTTTCATAGTGGGTTAGTGTTAGTAGAGTTAGTATTAATTTACAAATGGAATTGGATATTTACAATGGGAGTATCCATGTAGGATACAAATAAGGAAGAAAAACTCTTAAGAGGTAAGAAAAGGTGGATTTCTTACAAGGTTGATGCTCCAAGTGTCTTGAGTAGGGTCAATTTTGACGCTTGTTGACGGTCCACTAGCTTTGACGATACATTTTTTTTCCACTCTTGACCTTCCTTGAGAGACAAGGTAATTGAAGCTGAGTAATCAAACACCATGATGCTGTCTTTTAAGAGAAGAGGCTGAATTTTGTGGTTTTTTTGATAGATATGGGTAATTTGGAGGAGGAAAAATGAGACTAGGTGGTCAATTTTGGAATGGAATTGTGTGTGGGAGGTATGAGTTCACTATGGTTTCTCTTATTCTTCAAGGTTGAGGAGAAGGTGAGTAGGGTGCAGAGAGGAGTGGTGAGAGAGGTGGGGATGATGAGTGGAGAAGTGTGTGTGAAAGAGGAAAATGATAAAGTGGAAGAGAGAGTGTGGCTGCATAGCATGGGAAAACTGGGGTCCACTAATAAAATCATAGCTCACAGCTCGTAGCTCAGAAAAATATAAAAATGTTTGAGGCAGAAGTTGAGCCCACGAGATACAACTTTTGTTTGTATCACCCTTTCAAATTCGGAGAGCAAGTGAACTTTAAAAATTCATCAAAACCGACCATTTTTTTCCACTGCACAAGGTCCTTGTGGGGTCCTTCTTTGGATGATTCTTTTGAATACCTCCAAGAGTGAGCCCTCCATAGTGCATGTATGCATGCCACCTACCCTTGACCTTATTTGGTAGGTCTATAATTGAAGATATTGTTGAGATCATGATATAAGTGAATAGTACAACTAAGAAAATCAAATATTGAGGGGCCTAAAAAATATGTACATGTCAAATATAAATAATATAAGTGGAAAAAATATAAAGGGGTCAAAAGAAATCTCTCTCACTATGAGGCTACCATAAAAAGATAAATATTTTTGGTGTTCTAATTTTTTTAGAAAAAAAACAAAATAGATGTAGGAAGGAAAAAATCACAATAGTGAAAAAATATACACATAAATAAAACTAGTTTTTTTGGATTTTTGTTGGGGTGGAGTTACACCAAATATAAGAGAAGCTTACATGAAAATATTTTTATATGGAATAAAGAGTATGAAAAATGGTAAGAAAAATTGTGGTAATGGTAAGGCAATGTACAGAGCATAAATAACACACACCTAGGTAGAAATATTTAAATAAATACCAAAATAATTATGAAAAAATCTTTTATTTAGGCCCTATATACAAAGAAATATTTACATACGCATGGGCCATAATATACTTATATTTTTTATTTTTTTGGCTCAACTAGCCCAATGACTAGCTAATTGAGGGTTTTTTATTTCAGTAAGGAGATATGGGAAAAGTCCCCTAACTCACACGCACCTATATACAGTGAAAGGGTGAGGGTAACCACAGTGTTTGAGTGATTTGATAGGGTGAGATAACTCACTATGGCAATTACAGAGAGCCAAAAAACGGCTATCATTAGGTAGGAGAGTAGGAGTTGGAGTGGTAGAGGCGGTGAAAGGATAGCTCGAGAGTCCGGGAGGCCAGGAAGCAACCAAGACACCAAAATTACCATCTCACATGATTTGTAGAAGTAGGGTAAGTAGGACATCATGATTTATGATTTGGAGCACTTCATGCATGTTATATTTGCTGTTAGGCTCATCAAAGAGCTGTAAAAGACAGAAAAGAGTGTTTAGAAGCTGAATTGAAGTTCAAAAGTTTCTGTGAGTATTTCTGAGAGAGCTCTTGAGCATAGGGAGTACTTCTGTCAGAAAAATTTTGAATTTTAAGACAGTAGACATCCTACACGTAGCATGTCTCTAAGGGGTTTTTGGCAGGGAATTTGGGGAAATTGAGGTCACCTGTGTGTTCAGAGGGTGGGTTTCACCCTAGTAACATATAGCCTTGAGTGTTTTTCCCTTATTGGATTGCCCAAAAGCTAAAGGAGGACTCATAAAATGTAAAAGTTCATAAAAGGTTTAAATTGAGAGAAATTTGCATATTTTTGCACTTGTGAGGCATATTGGCACTTGCTGAGAACATAGGGAAGGCAAAGTAGCACTTTAGTCTGAGAAAAGGAGCAGTAGACATACTATGTGCAGGATGTCTACAGGGTGTTTTGGTGAGAATTTTGAAAATCTGAGTTGACCATTGTATTTAGAAGGTAGCAATTACCCTATATTCATTTGGAAGGGGGAACTTGACCACATCTTGACAGGATAAGGCCAAAAGACGGAAATTGCCAGACATCCTATCCAAATTGTGCCAAGGAATTATTTTAAGACCAAAACCATAGGATGTCTTCATGAGCATGATCTACATGATTTATTGAGTGCATGAGAAAGGTTTCATCTCAATTGGGTGAGCAAATTGGGTTTTAAGCAGACTTTAGCATTTTTGAGTGAAAAAGTCTAGAACAACTAGTTTTTGGGTCTTTTGAAATCCAAACTTAAATCTAAGCATAGCATTGGGTTGCTGACATCAAGGGGAAGCTGTGGCTCAAGTTTGGAGTCAAACAGAGCACTTAGACATCCTACAAGCAGGATGTGTTTACAATGATTTAGCACTCCAAATCCAACTGTGAGCATACCAGAGTGATCAACACCTTAACAGGAGTCTGTGGATTGAATTTGGAGCAATTTTGAGCAGTTAGACATGCTACATGTAGTATGTCTAAGGCATGATATTGAAGTCAAAATCTGACTGTGGACATTGAGTGATGCTCCAATTGACTTAAGAGTTCCAGAACTTCTTTCAGAAGTGAAATTGGACCTTGTTTGACCTTTAGACAGAGAAAAGATGGAATTAAGACTTTACCTCTAGACTGACAAACACTCGAGTAAAGTACAGTTCCAGATTAGCAGACCTAATCAAGAACATCCTGAGTGTATAGAGTACAGTAGTGGTTGAGGTTAACGCTCCAGTTATACCAATCATTACTAAGACCACCTCTAGCGGTTAAATGCTTTGATTCGATTGCCGAAATTAAACGCTTGTGTAGAGGTATATTCAGCAGCAAGGCAATAAGTTGTGCGGAAACTGATCCCTTGCCAACTGAGTGGTTGGATTTGTGATAAATTGCATTGCTAAGTTGATGAATTTAAGATTAGAAAGACACATTCCTAGAGACCAAAAAGTGGTAGGTAATCAAGGTAGCTTAGTATCCAGGCAAGGCTAGATCCATTAGCCCCAATCATTGAGGAGGATAGTGATACTGACACTTCATCAGATAATTCCTTCTTCATGGTGGGTAGTCAACAGCCATGAGATTTCTCCGGAGAAGGACCAATGCTAGGAGGAAGTACCTCCCAATGCCCTTTGAACGATGCCAAGTTCACTATTATCTTCTTAGAAGGAACAAACTCTAGGGGAGCCCTAGTTTATTCTAATTATCGGGGACGCAAGTGTATTTGTATAGAGGAAAGACCTTCTCAAAGACTGGAGATAATTCGAGTCTATGATGATGGAAATAGATTCCGAGACAAAAAGGGGAACCACTATCTGATAGTTAGTAACCCTGAGGATTACAACAGATATGGAAATAATGTGACAAAAGGAAAAATGGTCTCAGAGGCTCAAGAGCTGCCTCCAAAAATTGATCGACCTGGAGCTCTTTTTATGTATGATAAAAAAACAACCAGGATCTCTACCTATAATGAGAAGGTGGGAATTTACAAGCATGAGAGCGAGGGAGTAGTCTCCTATTTTCGATGCAAAGAACCCTACCCAAATGAATTAAGCAAAGACAAGGTTCTTTACTTATTCTCTTATGAAATTGCTATGGGGAAGGATATCATTTTGTTGACAGGTACGGGCGAGAATACAAACGAATTCTCCAAGAGGAGGTAGAAAAGGCAACAGTTCCAGAATCATCAACATATGCCCCCGAAGAAGTACCAAGGTCCACCTATACCCCTAGCAAGTCAACAAATCCATTTTCAAAAGAGTACGACGCAACATCACATTCTAACCAACAACAGACATTCAACTACTAGAACCAACAAGCAACCCAACCGTCATTGCAGGCATGGCTTCAACAAAGTGCGACATTAGAACAAGACCGAAATAGAGATGGTTATCCAGACGCATGAGGGCTAAGAGATTTACAAGAACCAACACTCTATTCACAATATCAAGGCGAGAGTAAACCAAAAACTCAAGAGCCGACAGAGCCCGGAATACAACCCATAGAACGAGTTAGAAGAGATGGACCACCTCTTGCAAGTGTTGTGTTGCTCTAGTGCGTGTACGGAGTGTGTGCAAGAGAGGGGAAGAAGAGTATGGGGAAGGGGATGATACACAGGCAGCCTGTGTTGTGTTAGTGGAGAAGAAAAGAGAGAGATCAACCCTTCCTCTTTTTCTCCCTATATTGATTAGGTGAAATCAAGTGTACAAGGGTGGTTTCCCACGGCCACCTGGCCTACACCCCAACAACCTCCTACTTGAAGATCATGGTGGCCAATAGTGGCATTAGTATAGTTAGTCTATACAAAATTGATGAATCATTGTTGAGGCTTCATCCTAAACCCATAAGTTCTATACAATGTGTAAATCGCTCCGAGGCTAGGCTCTTTGTGAGAGCATCTGCGGGGTTGTCATCAGTGTGAACCTTGACAAGATCGATACTCTTGCCAGCCAATGCATCTCGTATGACATGGTATCTGACCTCTATGTGTTTTGACTTTGAGTGAAACACTGGATTCTTTGCCAAAGCAATGGCACTCTGACTATCACAATGTAGTACTAGAACCTCGTGAATGCCCAAATCTCCCACTAGACGAGCCAACCATATGGCTTCCTTGCTGGCGTCAGACGTAGCAACATATTCTGCCTCAGTGGTAGATGAAGACGTGCAATCTTGGAGACACGATCTCCAAGAGATAGCTGCTCCAGCAAACATGAACACATAGCCATATGTGGATCTTCTACGATCTACGCAACCCGCATAATCCGCATCCGTGTAACCTACAATAGATGCATCACTGTTTCCGAAGTGCAAACACTTGCTAGCTGTACCTTTCAAATATCTAACGATTTTCTTCACTGCTTCCCAATGCTTCTTGCCAGGGTTTGCCATGTACCTACTAACCACTCCCACTGCATGTGCAATGTCTGGTCTTGTGGCTACGATAGCGTACATCAAACTGCCAACTACTGAAGAATATGGTACTTTCTCCATTTCCTCTTTCTCAGCCACTGTCTTGGGAGAGTCTTCCTTGTTAAGTTTGGAGTATGCTTGCATTGGGGTACTCAATGACTTCCCCCCCTGCATACTAAAACGTTGCAAGACTTTGTGAATGTACTTTTCTTGAGATAATTCAAGAATTCCACATTGCCTGTCTCTCTTGATGTGCATACCAAGAAAGTGATTGGAATCTCCCAAATCCTTCATGGAAAACTGAGTGCTTAGCATCTTTTTCAACTGATTGATTTCATCAATTGATTTGCCTGCGATAAGCATATCATCTACATACAAGATCACGATGATTAAAGAACCATCGTTCAACCTTTTTGTGTATAAGCAGTGATCCTCTTGACTTCTAATGTAACCCTGAGACTGCATGAATTTGTCGAATTTTTGATACCATTGCCTTGAACCTTGCTTGAGGCCATAGAGTGCCTTTTTAAGTCTACAAACCAATTCTGACCTCGTTGGTTTTTGGGTTTCACATACGAATCCCTCTGGTTGTTTCATGTAGACATCTTCATCTAGATCCCCGTGAAGAAATGCTGTGTTCACATACATTTGGACAAGTTCCATGTCCTGGATAGCAACCAAGCCAAGCACGGTGCGAAGTGTTGTCATCTTGACTACTGGAGAGAAAATCTCATCAAAATCCACACATTTTTGCTGCTTGAAACCCTTGGCAACTAGACGAGCCTTGTATCTAGGCTCGGGATCTTCCGCTGTATACTTCTTTTTGTATACCCACTTGCACGGTAAAGCATTTTTGATTTTTGGTAATTCAACCAAATCCCATGTCTCATTAGCGATAATCAAATTGTATTCTGATTGCATAGCCTGCTCCCACTTAACGCTATCCTCCATTTGTATAGCTTCTTTGTAGCAAGTGGGCTCTCCACTGTCAGTGACCAAAATGTGGTGTATACTCGGCTCAAACCGCTCAGGCGCACGTGATACTCTCTCAGAGCATCTCAGTGCCTGACTGCTGGACTCTGCTCTCTCCGGAGCAATAGTAGTATCTTGCACTTGAGGAGTAGGTGCAACACTACTAAACTGAGTTGGTTCGGAGGCTACATCCTCAAAACGAACACGTCTGTACTCAACATCTTTGATGGGCTTCTTGTGCATTTTTTATTCATTGAAAATCACATGTGAGCTACGAATGTCTTTGTTTGATTCTGGGTTCCAGAGACGATAGCCCATCTCTCCGTTTGCACCATAGCCAATAAAAATGCATTTGTGTGATCTGGGATCTAACTTCCGACGAAGTTCTTTGGGCGCATGTGCATATGCTTCACATCCAAATACACGTAAATGCTCATAGTTTGGCCTTTTGCCAGTCCATAATTCCTCTGGAATTTTGAAATTCAAAGGAGAACTAGGTGACCTGTTGATGATGTGCATTGCTGTCAGAACAGCTTCCCCCCAAAATTCGGGAGTAAGCTTCGCCATAGACATCATAGAGACAACTCGCTCTTGAATCGTACGATTCATTATTTCAGCTATCCCATTTTGTGCAGGTGTGTATGGAGCAGTAAACTGCCACCGAATGTCTCTTCTATTGCAAAAATCCTTGAACTCTGTGGAGACGTATTCTCCACCATTGTTCGTGCGAAAAGCTTTGAGCTTTGTTCCTGATTGGTTCTCAACCATGGCGAGGAATTTTTGGAATGTCGAAAAAACTTCTTCCTTATGCTTAAGGAGATACACCCACACCTTTATGGTAGAATCATCTATGAATGTGAGAAAGTAGTTCGCCCCCCCTAGAGTTTTATGTGACATTGGACCACACAAATCATTGTGCACCAAGTCTAGAGGTTCGCCTAGTTTCTTATTCAATGGCGAAGATGTTAATCTAGTCTGTTTTCCATACAGACAATGCTCACACAATGGAAAGTCCGTGTAATCTAACACAGGTAAGTAGCCAAAATGCTGAAGTGTTTTCATTCCCTTTTGGCTAATGTGCCCTAGCCGGCTATGCCACAACTCAGGAGACGGCAGCTCGGCAACATAGATAGAGTGTTCGTCGACACTTGAAACAAACAAAGAGTACAGGGATCCGTTTTTATTGCCTTTCATCATGATAAGGTTGTTCTTGCAGATCATCCAAGAACGATTACCAAAAACTATAGTGTAGCCAAGATCATCCAATTGCCCTATAGAAAGCAAGCTTTTCGTAAGCTTGGGCACATGTCTGACATTCTGTAGCACAAAAGTAGTGCCATTATGCATCTGAAGTTTCACATCACCAATGCCAATAATGTCAAGCTCATAGGAATCACCAAGCTTGACTATTCCATGCATGGATGCATAAGAGGAAAACCACTCTCTATGCGGTGTGACATAAAAACTTGCACCAGAATCAAGGATCCAATTCTGTGCATAACCCTCATCCTGTGCAACCAAAGCATCTGGAGTGATATCTGAAGTGAAAATGAGAACATCTGAGGTATCTGTTGTCACCTCGGCATGAATCTTTGTGGGCATAATGTGCATCACTGGAGGAGGAGCATCCTCTACTGCAGTGGTAGGTATGGGAGACTCAACAATATTGAGCTCCTCAATCTTTACTGTACTTTTGCCTTTGCGAGAATTATCCTTTTGCATGTTTTTCTGATCTCTTAGGAAACTGCGACAATCCTTTTTGTAATGACCCTTCTTGTGGCAATAGTAACACTCGACATTTTTGGCATTGCGGTATCTACTTTGGTTCCTGTGTCTGCTAGGACTACGAGTATTTCGCTCTCTACTTTTGCTTTTGTATTTGTTCCTGTCACGGCCTCTTGGCTTTGTTGAACTGCCAGCCATATATGCATCTTCATGACTAGCATTATCGAGAGATTTACGACGAATCTCTTCAGTGAGCAACGCATCTGTGACAGCATTGAACTCTAGCTTGCCATTCGGAGCTGAATTGCTAATGGCTGTGCAAAAGATATCCCATGAACTGGGTAGAGAGCATAACAAGAAGATAGACTTGAGCTCATCGTCAAACTCCTTAAAGCCCTGAGATGTCAGCTGACTGAACAAGGAGTTGAACTCATTTAAATGACTGGAAACTGTGCTACCTTCTTTCATGTTGAGCTTCATAAGATTTTTCATGAGAAAAACTTTGTTGGATGCACTTTTGCTCTCCCATGCTGAACATAAGCTATCCCAAAGTTCCTTGGTTGTTTTCTTCCCGATGATAGTGAAGAAGACTGACTCGGCTAGATGTAGACGTATCGTAGCCATGGCTTTTGCATCCAAAAGCTCCCATTGAGCTTGTGTATAATCATCATCCTCTGCGCGCTCTTTTAACGGTTCTGAGAGGCCTTTGTTTATCAAAACATATTTCATGCGCTCTTTCCACATGGTGAAGTTGCTGCCATTGAACTTCCGAATGAAATACTCCTCCTTTTCTGAAGAAGAAGCCATCGCTGACAAGAGGGTTTGAGAGGTGCCAAACTATGGCGAGAAGCTGTAGAAATTTGGGTAGAGTAAACTTTGTATCGGGAGTAAAATCTCAACCGAAATAGACTCAAAAGTGCCAACAATGGAAGTCACGACTCGCGGGAAGTAAATCCGGCAGAGTTTCCTTTGTAAAAGGAGTCAAAACTCAACTGAAAATGCATATAAATGTGCCAATTGCACTAACTCGGCATCTGCTACACAAAACAACTGCTATGTGAGTGCCAACTCGGCGTCAAAAGCATAAATAACCGTCCAGATACATATCCTATGGCGAGGGTATCGTAAAGGGGAAGTCCAGCTACCTGTATCACCGAAGGTGTCTCAACATTCGAGCACACCCCAGCTCAAAGAAAACCTCACGCTATTGACCCTCCAAAATCTAATGCAGACACAAATGGACTAGCCACAGTCTCAGAAAGGGCTCTTCCGGTCCGAGTCTCAGAAACGGCCGGGAAAAACTGCCAAAATAGCCAAAAATGGCTCCACACGTAGTACAGTGGACAGTGTCTGCAACTCAACGTACATGAGTAAAACCGCGCTCAAATAGGCACCAAGAACTACTGCATGCAGTGAAAGTGATCCCTGCGGGGATATTTGCTCTCAAAAGAGCTCAGTAGCACTAGGTGTGCTCACAACAAAATGCATCTATCAACGCATGTGTCCGCAGAGAATCTGCTGTCAAAATGACTGCCAAATTGCCTGTGAAAGTGCTGTGCCTGGTAATCGGAGAGTCTGCGAGTGAATGGGGTGAAAAACCCCCCTGTAGCCTGTAACCTGCGTGTCGGTGTCGCTATGTGCCGATTTCTGCCGCCGGGAAGAAATATGCTAGTCGAATAGCCGCCAAAGGTGTCGTATCCATAAACTGTGTTGTACAAGGCGATCGGTGCGCTCGGTGCCGATGCCGGGTGTCACTCCTCTATGATAGAGGTACCTCACCCGCGCATGTCACAAGCACGGTCGTCAATCGCAGGAACGTGCTCGTGTGGTGAAGCGCGGATGTCGGAAATCCGCCGCAATGATGAGTGTTGAGCCGGTGCGCATGAGCGGTGTTGATGTCGATGTTGCCTTCTGCCGCCGGGCGGAAGTGGCTAGCCGGGTAGCCTTAAAATGCTAATGTTCGTTGGACTCGGTCGCTTGTGCTCGCTTGCAAGCACAGTGTCAAGCTCTCTATCTATCTCTCTCACTCTCTCTCAAGCTTGTCGGACTCGGTGTGCGGACGTCGAAGCCAGGTGACGATGTCGAAGAAGTCGATGTCAAAATCGGAGAATCGCTCATGTCTATGATGAGACCCTGGTCTTTGTCTCTCACTCACTCACATGCTCTGTGTGTTGCTTGGGCTCGCTCGCAAGCTCGGGAGAAACTTTCTTTTCAATAGCTCGAGGAGAGGAGTCGGGGGATTTAGTCGCAGGCTCGGTGGGAATGAGCGTTTGCACACACACTATTGTGGGAGTGTGAAATTAAATTTTTTTTTGCTGCTCTCTGTCAAAAGCTGCCTGCAGTCGATGACTTTGTGTGTGTGTGTGTGTGTGTGTGTGTGTGGTCTGGCAGCCTGGCTTTGCTCGCACTGGTTCAAGGCCAAGCATACACACAGTGAGTGTGTGTGCTATACACAACAACAATCAAGTGCTCTCGGCTGCCTTTCTTGCCCGATTCTGCCCACTGCTGAGACTGCCTGCTTTCCCCTATTCTTGGTTGATCTCGACCTGCTCTTCCCCAAGCTACTCAAGGCCTTCAATTCCCCCCATTTCAATGCTCTGTCTATGCTTTCAATCAAGTCTCTACTGCAATCGATGCCATCTTACTGTTGAGAACCTGTTGCCCGTAATTCCCAAGCTTGCTCAATTTCAGCTTCCAAGAGTGCCACAGACTCTTCTTTTCCTCTTGAGTCCCCAACCTGTAGCGCTACACACACAGTGTGTGTGTGTTTGTGAATGACACAACACCAAACCAAAAGAAATATTCTCGGTTGAGCCTTGAAGCTTCCCCCTTTGCTTCTTGCAACTCAATGTTCCAACCCTTCAAAGCTCTGACACCTGCAATGCTACCATAATTGACTCTAAATCCCCCAATTTCCTTCAAGCCTTTGCATCCAATTTCCTATTCAAGATCTAAGGATGCACACACAATTGAAAAGTTAACTTCTCAATTCCCCTTGCTTCAAGTTCTGTCGGCTTCCTGAGAGCTTTAAGGCTCTTTGATTTTGCTCTTCATCAAGCTTTATCCCCTTGAGCCCTCGATGCCTTTGCATGCAATGACTTCGACTGTCCTTTCTCGTCTTGTTCATTGTTGTCTCAACAAGCTGAATACACAAACCCTTTCTCAAGCTTCAATGCTCTACTATGTTCCTACAGATATAGAGTTTCTTTCAAGATTCCACCTTCACCTTGGAGGGATTGCACGCGCCGAGAAGCTGAGTGCTCCGATCTCCTCTGAGTGTGTCAATGCGGGTCGGATCTGCTGCCACCGCCAAGCTCAAGCACAAGCTCCAAGCTCCGCCATAGCCGGCGAGCTCTATTGCTTTCGATTCGATCGTCGGAGAGCGATCGCGCGCGCGGTTCGTCGTCGCAGCTCTGATACCAATTGTTGTGTTGCTCTAGTGCGTGTACGGAGTGTGTGCAAGAGAGGGGAAGAAGAGTATGGGGAAGGGGATGATACAGAGGCAGCCTGTGTTGGGTTAGTGGAGAAGAAAAGAGAGAGGTCAACCCTTTCTCTTTTTCTCCTTATATTGATTAGGTGAAATCAAGTGCACAAGGGTGGTTTCCCATGGCCACCTGGCTTACACCCCAACAACAAGAACCATCAGAAATTATGGCTTAGGGGTACCTCTGGGAGAGGAACCCTCCCAGTACCGAAGGCCATAGGAGGTATATCAAGTAGGACGAGGAGAACCAATGATGAGATTTGTAGACCATCGTAGAATTAGACCTTCTCAGGTGAAAAAATGGATAAACAAGAAATACACGGGAAACAGAGATCCTAGGGATCATGTAGCAGCCTTTGTGCGTGTAATTAGAGCTGAAGAAGTTTTGGACTTCCCTACTCAATTTGCAGGGTTTGGAATTACCCTAGAAGAGGATGCCGCTACTTGGTTTGAATCTATGGAGCGTAGAGATTTCGAATCTATCGAGGAGGTTTTTGACGAGTTTATTGAGGAATTATCACAAAGGGGGATAGCTCATAATACAGTCTCACAAATTCATAAATTCAAACAGAAAGAAGGGGAATTTGTGCGAAAGGCATCCCTACGTTTAAAAAGATATGTGAAGTTCTGTCCTGTGGAAGACCTGTCAACTCAGTCCAGACTTATGCTTATATTTATTCAAGGACTAAGGAACACAGATCTCCAGAAGGACTTACATATGAAGAGGAGCACGACGTTAACTGAGTTAACTAAGGAGGATCTTTACCTTGTAGACAATTGTGAGGTCTACAAGGAGGGTGAATTCAAGGATCTTGATGACAATTCATCCTCACAACAAAGTGGAAGCAAGTCCGCTAAGACAACACCAAAAGGAGAAGTAGCTGTAAGCCAGGAGCAGCTTGTGAAGGAAGTGCTAAAAAAAAATAATATGTATGACAAGCCTCAGGCTAAGCAGCCAAAGTGGTGTGCTATTGAAAAAAAATGGACAAACCATGTGACGGAGGAATGTTATTATAACAAGGGATATGTGAGAGAGCGACCTTATGCTCCCCAAGCTCAGGTAGCATCTCCTCAACTTCCACCAATTCCTAAATATCAAGCAGGCAACCTACCAAGACCTGTAGGTGTTGAAAGACCACGACCAGTATTGGGACAACAACCACCCATACCAGGAGTAAGACTGGTAGGCATAAGATACACACCAACGATAAACGAACTAGAAGAGAAGGCTTTGGTACCTATGCATGCATATTATGAAGACTCTAATGGATATGTAGTAAATCTTGTCTATTATCCACCGGAAGAACCCCCAAAGCCATAACCTTGGAGCATGATTGGAAGTACAGGGACCACCAACAGTTGCACAGGCAGTAGGAGAAGAAAGATACAGCTTGGATGAACGAACACTATTGTTCATAGCCAAAGGAGGCATGGGTGGACAGAGGCATGCGTACCAAGAGAGAGGAGCTCAAGGTGCACCTCAACAGCCTAAGGGACCCTGTGAGGTCCCCACCCCGCCGTATCAAACGGCGGATCTGATGGTGAACTTGGTGGCCACTAGATCTATAGCGGAAGCAAACAAAGCGGTTCAGGGTTCAGCTAGCGGACAATCTCTCATCACAAAGTGAGTCGAGTTCGAGCCTAAGTTCGAGCCTACTAGCAGTGAGATCTAGCTCCACCTCGCAGGGGAAGCGTACTTAAACTATCTAGCGATCCTAAGACCCATTTTCCAAGAGGATAGAAACCCCGAGTGCCTTTTTTCCCATGTTTCAGAGGCATGTACACTTGAGACTTTGCCACTCTAGGGGCAATGAGTATTACTAGTATCAATTTTAACACTATGGGGACAGAGAGTTCCCGACCAATCGGGACCACCCTTCTCATAGGCATTGGCAACCTGAGCTAAGCCCCCACTTTCCACCCCCACACTCACACTTCTTTGTGTGTCCTAATTACTATCACAATATTTGTTCAACAGAAACATTCCTTGATTAGATTCCGAATCAGAATGTTCGTTAAGAGAGCCCTTCAACTAGTATTGCAAACGGCACCAAGACAGTATTTTAGTAAAAATTCTACTCAAACTTATTCATTAAAATTCCAATGTTCTGGAGGTACAACATCCCCCCTCCAGCGAGAGTTTACTCCTCCCGTTGGTCGCCTAGTTGCCCATACAACTAGGTATGTCCACCGCATAGAAAGCACGACATGGACACTCCCACCGCATAGAAAGCAAGACGTCGGTTCCCACCGCATAGAAAGCAAGTCGTGGGTATCCACCGTATAAAGAGCAAGTCGTGATTCAAGAGCCCTTAACGAGGAACTCTGCCCCTATGATCAGTAGGGGGGCGAGGACTGATTCAACATTGGAAATAGAATGAACATGTCGAGCTAAATTTTTCCTAGCAGACATTCTTTCCTATTGCAAACAGCATACCCATCAATCATTTCTTTCCTACTTAGACTTTAATGTACAAATGAATTCAATGCCGAGGTTTCCGTCAGATTTCTCCAACATATTTGGGGATATGTTCATTCCTAGCTAAACGTGTGCAATGTTAAATTAAACAACTTGAATGAAATTATGACCTACCTCTTCCATTTCTTCATCAATGGCCCATGAGATGGCCAGTGTCCATGGGAGCTTTTCCCTTTTCGTTCACATTGCCCGTTCCCGCCTCGCGATCATGGGCACCACCGAAGCAAGTTCTCTTAACCGGGGCCATTTTACTCACTACTTTAAATGATAAACTTGAAGAAAAGAGCTAAAGTCCGAAAGCATCATAATAAACCAATTGGAAAATTAGAATCTTTAAAGAATGCTCCTTATGCAAGAGATTAGATTTTTCCTTCGAGACATAGCAATTTTATGGGTAGTTCTTTACTTGCCCTATGGGAATTGGCTCTAAAGTTAATCACTTGGCTTAGATGATTAAGAAATTCAGAATTTTACTAATTGATTTACAAGAGAGATGAAGTAATCAAGCTCAATCACTTTCCTAGAGCAATTTGAAGATGCAGAATTACCGTAGGCGTGTGTGATAGAATATTCTCTTCTTAATGGCCTAATGACGGTTTAATTTTCAGCCTTAATCACATCTTAATGTGGGATAAGATTGAGTCTAATTTAATTACAATACTATTGAATGATAAAAGAATGAATTCCATCAAATCTACGTTGTTACCGACTGACAATTTATTGACTATGCTGCCTAGAGAGAGAATCTATCCTAATCATGAATTAATCATTGATTAAGAATGATGAATGGCTGCATAAATTAGCTAATTGAAAGATGATTATGTAATGGAGTATAGCTATGTAAACTTAGAGAGAAGCTATTGGAAATTATAGCTGAAAGTAGGCATAGTAGACGAAGAATATGGGAGAATAATGATGAGAATTAAGAAGAGTCGGAATTAAACCATAATTACCGTGATTAGGGGCTGAGAATCCTCTGATTTTCCTGATCCAATGAATCCTCAAGATGAGAATTTTGGCAGCACCTCCCTCCTTGCTTCTCCTTCAAAAATTGTGTGTGTGCCGGCAGCACCTTCCCAAGGTGTGTGTAGGTGTGTGTGAGCATGTGTGTGTGTGTGTGTGTGTGTGTGTGTGAACACACTTTTAAATAGGCCCCCAAGGTGTGTGTAGGTGTGTGTGTGTGTACTGGGTGTGTGTGTGTGAGAGCATGTGTGTGTGTGTGTGTGTGTGCGTGTGTGTGTGTATGAGCACACCTTTAAATAGGCCTCCTCAAGCTGAAAATCGAACCTGCTTGCTATTTGCATCTGGGAGCTACTCCAGTTAAGCATGGCAAGTTCAGTTTCCTACTCACCAAGTGTCCAATTGGCTTGGTTAACTGGCTCTCACACTTAGTTGCAAGCTTGGAAACTCTCCCAAGACTCCCACAAGGACAAAAGGTGCCCCCTAGCTGCTAAAGCTGACCCGGAGTGGCCTGGAACCTGCTCCCACACAACCTCGAGCCCCCCTGTGCCTCCCCGGACAATTTTGGGAAAAATTGATTTTTGGCTAAAACGGGTCATACGAGTCGGATTTTGATGCCTAAAATTGCTATAACAAGCTCTAACTAAGGCGTACTGGCCCGAGTACCTGCCATATTTAGCAGCCCTCGGGGTCCGAAAATGCATTTTTTTCAAATTTGGGGTATGGATACAGTTTTTTGAGACGGTCAAAACTGGACGGGTCGGGTGACCAAAAACTTACTATTTTTGGAATTTTTTTACAAAAATGATTTTAATTCACATTTCGAAACTTTAAAACATTCTAAACATCATGGCACTGACAGAATTCAGAAAACTGCTAAAAATAATAACTTTTTTCATTATGTTCATTTCATGGTACAAGGGTGCTCTTTTTGATCGGGGTCGGAGACCTTACAGACCCTGCTACAAGTGTGGCGGAGATCATTGGCTAAGGGATTGTCCTCACGATGAAATCATTAGAGTCAACGCGTATTGCACCGAGTGTGGAATTACTCACTTGATTCCTGATTGCCCTAAGAACCCGAGTAAAGGAGCAAAAACTACTTTGAACATGATGGAAGCAGTGCCTTCCAATGGAGGGTTAGAAAACGAGACAGTAATACCTCTTCAGGCAGTGAGCCCCAAGTGCAAAAATGAAAAATCAGAGAAGCACTTGGAAAGCTAGAAAGGCGCGTATGAAATCCAGGAGAGAACGAGAGCAAACGGCTCTATCCGAGGAGTTAAAACACACAAAGGATAGATTGGAGCGGTTAGAGGATCTAACTAGTTTAAGTTCACACGTTGCTTCAACCAAAGGAGCCAAGGAAATAGTAGAACCCAAAAGTGCAGGATCAGGAGGATCAGTGCTAGTAGAAAAAGTAAATGAGCAGCTGGACGCACTTTTAAAAGCATGCGAAGCCAAACTCAAAAACAACCAAACCCAAGAGCAGAGATGAATGACTTATCCATATGCAAAAATAGAAAAACAAAGGTTGAAAATGTGTCGAAAAATGATTGAAACAACCCAATCCTTGATAGAAAATCTGCTTGGTAAACCTGCAAGTTGGCACGAGGTACCGGCTCCAACCCCTATCAACCAACTCTAGAGAAACAAGTAGACACGAAGGAGACACGAAGGAGAGACTCACGACTGCCTCTCAGTCTAGGAGAGAACCTATCATAGTGCCAAATACAACAGATGAGATAATTGATGGTTTCCAGCCTAAAACATTGGTAGAAATGGGTAAGGATTGTAACAGTCTAGATGACCTATGGAAGCAAATTCAGGAAGCAAATGAAGCTAACAGGATGAACCACCAAATAAATAGCACTAAAAAGGAGGAAAATGAGATCTTACCACCCATTGAAGAGTTTGAGGCAAAATCACAAATGAACTTTGATATGCATTCACAAGGGGGGACCTAAGGTTCAATTAGTTCGGGGCTTAGCCAATTAGACTCGCTAAAAACTCTACCCTCCTACCTAGGGGAGTATGAAGCTAAGTCTGAGGTGAGAGCAATCCCTTCTCAAAAACTTTCTCCTAACAGAGTGATGGATTCACAAGGGTTGATTGATTTATTGTCCACCCCTGTGGCATGCACAATCACGTTAGCCGAACTCCTGAGGTTACGACCAAACATGTGGACCACCGTAGGCAAATGCTTAGAAAAATTTGGAAGTAAAAGACCCTACCTCGAAGCTTCAAGAAGGGATCAGAGAATTGGATAAGCCTCAACTAAACACTAGGCCAGTACCTTTAAAAAAAGTTGGAGAATATTACGAGGGAGAAGATGGAAATACCACACTACCAGTAGAATTCGAGAGAGTAGTTTCCAAAGCTATTCTTGACAGTGGAGCGGGAGTCGCTATCGCCACCAAAGAAATCTGGAAAAAATGGGGACAACCAGCTTTGAGAGATACCAGAATGAAATTGCAACTGGCAGATAGGTTCATGGAAAAGCCTCTTGGACTTTTCGAAAAGTAATTGTCATCTCTTGCGGAATTGAGTATGAGCATACATTTGCAATAGTTGATTTCGACAAAAAGAATAATTACGAGATCATCTTGGGAAGACCATTCATGAGACAATTAGAGATGGTCCAAGATTGGGGTTACGACCACATATACCTCAGACGTGGGGAGACTACAACAAAAATATACCTAAAAGACCATAGTTACAAGAATGTGAACCAGACACCAGTGGAAGAGTTTGATTCAGCTACATTGGCAGGGTCCAAACTCCCAGCATGGTTACGACAGGAAAAAGAGCTATGGATATGCGGAGTTTCACATTGTGGGATCTTAAAAAGAGAGGAATGCATCTTAGAAAGAGCTATTGAGGACAAGGATTACATTTCGCAACCTTTTCCGGAAGATGCCTTAGAACCTCTGGAATGGGAACACATACTAGCAACATTGGATGTCTGTATCATTACAGATAGCCCAATGACAAAATTTTGCGATAAGGATGGCTATGATGTGCTACCCTATTACATGGTAAACCTTATACCAACAAGAGATGAGTATGTAGACTCACCAGAACAAGAAGAGTTTTATGACTCCTCTGAGCATTTGGAACTAAGTCAGGATGCAGATAACGAGTGTTCAAACAACTCGAGCGAGAGTAGGGAAACAACTACAGATATCAGATTTTATGATTTTGCAAATCAACACCATAGACGCTAGGAACGCTATAGGAAAAAAAGAAAAGAAAACAAAATTAGAGAGAACCTGATGCCCAGGATAAAAGATAAAACTCACTATCTAATGCTTGTCAAGGCAAAGGATTGTGTAAAAGACCAAATACCAAGAAGATTCTCAAGAGTTCAAAGGGAAAGGACACATGAGGAAATAAAACAAGCACAAAAGACTAAAATAGAAACAAAATCAAAAATCAAAACAAGAAAAGACAAAAGATCTAGAGTGGACCAAAATGGAGCGTAAAAAGAAATACCAAGAACTAAAACGGTCGTTACGAGAGGTATGGACTACTGAGGGAGAAAATGACGGTAAGGAGGATTAAAAAAAAGTAAACATGAATGTACCATCCCACTATAAAAAATTCACCATCCAAGACAAAAAAATCATAATGACACCACGAATAAGGGAAAGAATAAACAAGGAATCTTACGATGGGCCGGAAAATTGAAAACGGATAGACCTCGCTACGCCAGGCGAAGAGCCTCAGCCTGTCTATATAGCAACTAATTTAGAGCCTGAAGAAGAAGAAAGGCTAACACAACTTCTCAAGAAGTATAAAGATGTGTTTGCATAGTCCTACAAAGACCTCAAAGGAGTTGATCCATCGATATGCCAACATACAATTCCTTTGAAATCAGATGCCAAACCTAGCAAGTAGCGTCCTTACACATATAATGACACATTCGCTAAACGAATCAAAGAAGAGATTGACAAGCTGATGGATGCTGAATTTATCTATGAAATCGAGCATACAGATTGGGTGTCACCCATTGTGGTTGTCCCCAAAAAGAATGGAAAGCTATGTGTGTGTGTGTGAACCTCAAAAAAGTGAACACAGCCACAATAAGGGATAATTATCCCTTTCTGATCAGGAGAACATGTGCTTGAGAGGGTGGCAGGAAAACGGGCCTATTCCTTTTTAGATGGGTTTTCGGGGTATAACCAATTGGCAATTGCAATAGAGGATGAACACAAAACAACATTTTCCACAAAGTGGGAAATATATGCGTATAGAGTTATGCCTTTCGGCCTAACCAATGCCTCAGCTAGCTTCCAAAGGTTAATGACTCATGCGTTCAAAGAATACCTAATAATATTCTTAGAAATATATATGGATGATCTCTGTGTCCACTCTCTTATACGAGAAGAACATATTGACCATTTACAAAAGTTATTTGAGAAGTGTAGAACATATCAAATCTGTCTCAACCCGAAAAAGTGCATTTTTATGGTAAGGCAAGGCCGCATCTTAGGACATATTGTCTCAAGAAATGGCATAACCACTGACCTAGACAAAATTAGAGTTATAGCAGGCTTGCCCAGGCCTACTAATGCCAAACAAGTACAATCCTTCATGGGACACTGCAGATATTGTCAAAGATTCATATATATGTATGCAGTCATTGCACAACCCCTATATCGCTTATTAGCCAGTTTTGACTGGACTGAGGAGTGTGAAACTTCATTCCAAAAGCTTAAGGAAAACCTTGTATCAGCACCTTTACTTACAGCACTAGATTGGGAAAAGATATTCCATGTTCACATTGATGCCTCTGCATACACAATTAGGAGTATTCTGGCTCAACCTGGAGAAGGGACAATGGATTTCCCAGTTTGTTATGTGAGCCGACAGCTAAATAGTGCAGAAAAGAACTACACCACCACTGAAAGAGAGGGATTAGGAATGATTTATGCTGTAAAGAAATTTCGGCATTACTTGCTTGCAAACAAATTTGTGTTCTTCATAGATCATCAAGCTCTTTTGTATCTCGTAAATAAGCCATGCCATACTGGGAGAATTTTACGGTGGTTTATTATATTGCTAGAGTTTGACTTCACAGTGGTAGTAAAAAAGGGTAAAACTCATCTACGGGCGGATCATCTTTCAAGGCTAGAAAACGGGGAAGCTCCTGAAGGAGTAGATGATGACATACCTGATGACATACTTGATGCTTATCTTTTAAATATTGAAATGATACCCAAATGGTCTTAGGAAATTGTTAGCATTCTTTCTTTTGGAGGTAGATTTGATAACAAGGAAGACAGATCCAAACAACAAACATTTTGACAAAACAAAAAAATTTCAGTTGATTGCAAGACGAATGAACCATCTAGGCTCGCACCAAATTCTACGATTATGTATAAATCCAAAGGAATTCGAGTGTTATCTTGAAGAAGCACACATCCAGATTGTGCATTTAATTGTTCAACAATGAAAACACACCAAAGATTGAAACACTTAGGAGTTTATTGGCCAACTATGTATGCTGACACACATGCTTATATTAACAATTGTACTATATGTAGTGCCAAGCGACCGGTGGATCACGCGACATTGTTTCAGGTAACCATTGCACCTGCATGGAGTCAATATATCATTGATTTCTTCAAAACAAGGACATTTTGTGAAAATATAACAAAAGCGCGAAAAAGGGCTATAGAGTTGGAGGCTCGAAACTTTCATTTTATTAGAAGACAACTCTACAAGAGAGGAAAGGACAATCAACTTAGAATCTGTGCAAGTGAAAGTGAATACCTGCTGATTCTAGAACACGCACATGGAGGAATAAGTGGAGGCCATTTTTCAAGCGATAAGATGGCAAAAATTGTCTTAACCACAGGAATATGGTGGCCTACATTGCACATGGATGCTGAGGAGTTTGTAAAGCGTTGTGACGCATGTCAGCGCACTAAAGTGCCAATAAAGAGAGATGAGATGCCACTACGTCCAATGATGGAAGCACGGGAATTTGCAAAATTGGGAATTGATTTTGTGGGGCCTATTTCACCCCCTGCATATCACACCCATACCCATTATATCATTGTGGCTATCTCACAAAATGGGCAGAAGCCAAAGCAACACAAAAAGCAGACGCAAGAACCACTGCACAATTTTTGTATGAGAATGTCTTTGTACAATATGGATAACCAATAGAAATTGTCAGTAATCGAGGAACATATTTTCTTAATGAAGTCATTGAATACCTGTTAGAGGAGTTCATGGTCATACATAGAAAATCTTCTCCATATCATCCACAGGCAAATGGACAAGCTCAGGCCACAAATAAAACACTATGCACTATTTTGACTAAAATTGTATCAGAATCAAGGACAAACTGGGATCAACATTACACTCAACACTATGGGCATACATGGTAGCTTACAAAACATCAATCGGAACCACACCATACAACATGGTATTTGGACTAAATGCTATATTACCCATAGAGTTTTTGATTCCAACTCTACGAGTTGGGAGACGCTTAGAATGGACAGGCCATGAACTCTCTTCAAGAATAGATGATCTTGAAAAGCTAGATGAACTTTGACTAAGAGCTGTAGCTTCGATCTATACTAAAAGAGAAGACAAAAAGATTTTTTTGACAAGCATGTGCGTACGAAAGAGTTCAAAACAGGTGATTATGTACTTGTTTATACTTTGAAGCAACATGCCAAAAAACTTAAAAAGTGAGGGATGGGACCCTTTGTGATTAGTGACTTATCACAAAGTGGAGCTGTCAAACTTGCTACATTTGCAGGAGAAGAAATGCCAAATTGGATTAGTGGGTGTCGGTTAAAAAAGTATCATTTACCACTAACACATGATATGCTTCAACAAATCCATCAAGAAAAAAAACGGATGAAGGAGAAATAGAGGGTACGAGAAGAAGCACAAGCAGAAGCAAAAGAACTCATTGTAGAAGTAAGGCTTCTACGACAACAACAACAAAGTGGATCACCATTGCGAATAAATGCTATTCGATTAACAAATTTTGGTGAAGACACAGTGGAACCAATAATTGCAGTCAAAGTGGGTAGCAATCAAGTTGAATTGACGGCATTGCTTGATTCCAGAGCTCAAGAAAATCTGATCTCTTACAAATTATATAAACAGCTCAAGCTTGAGGAACAACTCCATCCTACTCAACAAGCCTTGGAAAGTAGTACATCAAATTCATTAAGCACATTGGGCTGGACGATATTGCATATACAAGTACATCAGAATTTTTATCCCCACAAGTTTTATGTGGTTGAGGATGCGAGCACACTACACCAAATGTTAATGGGACAACCATGGCAGAAAGAATATAATGTGCAGATAGGTTGGAGTTTGAATACAGTCATAATCCAACAAGCACAAGAACACCAAGTGGTAGCCTTTGCTAGGACAACTCAAAAGAACCCAATAATGGTGCCACAATCAATTGATCAAGAGAAGAATAGATGGGTGCCACTTAAACAACAAAAGATACCTACAAAGGATACACAAGAAACAACCAACTGTCTTCAATCAAAAAATGATATACCATAGACGACAAAGAATAGATCAAAGTCAACAAGAAGCAAACAACAAGTATGGGTACAGAAAGATCTACGTGAACGAGCCTACAAACCACAGTGCACTAGCAGACAGCCTCTAAAAAACCAGGTTAATCAAACACCAAACAGAGTCATCAAACAAATATGGATACCAAAGAACATGCTCAATCACCAAATACATGAGAAACGCGTTTGGATCCCCAAGGAGATGCTACAGGAACTCCCTTCAGTACAAGCAAAACCAGCAGCCAGACAAACGACATCGGCAAATCAGTCTGTGCGGATGGCGATCAACAGAAAAACCACCAAGACCAAAAAAGAGGCAATAAACCTACACATGAATCCAAAACAAAGCTACAAATGGCAAGAAAAAGAGAAGAAGATTATAGCCGCATCAGCCATGACAATTCTCTCCAAGGAGACAACCACGGCCATATCGATAGTAGCGGCAACCCAAGCAACTTTTGCAAAGAAGACGATCAAACAAAGAGCTATAGAGTTACAACTTTTACTTGCAAAGAAAAACTGCCAACCCAACCAAGAACAAATAGGAAACCTCGACGTCGAATGCCCATAAGCATCTTGCTTATTCCCTCCTCTCGCACAACATTAATTTTTCCATGCATTGAGTGAGTATGCATCAAATAGGGCCACATTACAAGGCCGCGCATTAGCACAATTTTTAACCCATGCACTGCACATACCCCGAAGCGATACCTTGTTGTCCGGGAGGACTCAGACTAAGAGGGGGGGAGGCATTCTCAATGCGGACCCAATGAAGGTGAAAAGAGAAAAAAAGGGCATGTTTTTCGACTATTTTGAAGGGTTTTCATTTGATTGCAAAATTTTCTGGACTAACCTAAGTACATATGTCCTTATACATCACGAATCTATAAGTATACAGGGCCAAATGCCAAATTAGGCCTTTAGGTGTGTGTATATTTGTAAAAATAGCCATTATTCGGGCAAAATATTGGTAAAACGGAGAAATCCGGCCATAAAAATTTCATGTGAGTGTACATAGTGTTTTGCGGTGATGTTTTTGAGTTATTATGAGTTTTGGAGATTTTTTGGGTTTATTTTGCTATTTTTCTTTTTAATTTTACTAATTATCGGCAGAAAAACTTCAAAAATACAAAAAGCAGGTGAAATAATGAAAAACAAAAAATATGGGGATAATCAATGACTATAGGAAAACCTATGGTACAATGGGGGTGCAATTATGTGAATGTAGTGGGAGGCGTGTTTTGGCCAGATTTTGACCGAAACGTCAAATTTCTCGGAAACTGTGCAAACGGAGTCCAAATCAGGAACTTTTCGAGCCTAAACCGCATCTCGCAAGAAGTTAGGAGCACATGTCAAATTTCATAGAAAGTGGTCCGGGGACCCCCATTATAAGATTTTTTTACTTCACTTGGAGCTCATTTCTACTATTTCTTTCTTGAGAGAGAGCTCTAGCCACCTAGAATGAACCGGACTTCCAGCTACTTCTACGATGCGCAAGACCACCCGACAGGCTCCAGATATGAGAGGTAGTTTGAGCACCTTGATCTTTTCGCGTATGTTTGATGTTTTATCGCGAAAACTAGTGTAGGGTTCACACGGGGAACGGGTAGTAGAGACCTACAGGTAGAGTTAGTAGAGACCTACAGGTAGAGGTAGCCACCTAGCGGCTAACCCAATAGCAATAAGTCTTCATAGGGGGGTTACCCTAGCATAGGAGACCACTCTTGAATGCACAAAGGTTGCAAAAAACCATTGGGAAAAACCCTGGCACCACAAGCCCTGCAAGAGGCCATCAAGTGGTAAATCGGTGGAAAGTCTCCCAAATGCTACCAAAACTCATGGGTAGGGGCATCTCAACATGCTCTACAAGGCTATATAGCTCACATGGCCATAAGGCGACCCGAAGCAAGACTAAGCTTCAGAAACGGCATCGGACACACAAAGCGTCAAAATTGGCTCTCACGGCCAAACCGGATGTCCGTTTGCCACCAAACGTCACGAGTGACTTGCCTAGACCATCAACAACCAAGTCCTATGGTGGTAGACCACCACAAGTCATCGATGGCATGCAAAATCAACCACCGGCGCTTCCAGAGCGACAAATCGCCAAACGGAGCTCCAGTGAAGCCAAAGCCAACAAAAACCATATGGAAACGTTCCCCAAGGAACCATGAAGCTATGGAGACTAACATCAAGAAATTTCATCGCCGAAAAGCACTCCAAGAGTCAGAAAACAACTCAGAGGCTCTGAAAGCCAAACAGGGAGTTTCTCTATCTTTTTGACTTTTTGTTGAAATAAGGCTTAAAGGGGACTCAGGGGGGCTAAGGGCATATACTAGTAGCACTTCTTCCAAAATAATTCCTCAGAAGACATCCTACGCATAGAATGTCTCAGGGCCTCTTTTGCAAGCCAAACTCAATATCTCACCTCATACACAGCTTCTGCATAGCTTATACATGCTAGCCATTAAGTTTCATCACATTTGGACAAGACTTGACCTCATATGCATTATAAAAAAAAACGGAAAGTCAGAGCATAGAGGCAATAAAGGGTCATAGACCTACCAAAACTAGTCCACATCACATGAAACTTGCACAATATACTCATTATCACATTACCAAGCTAACTGTGGAGTCAGATATGAAAAAATAGTGAAATAGACATCCTACGCGTAGGATGTCTAAATGCCCTATTTGACCTCCAGCTGGTGTTTTTGAGTTCCACATATCTTTATAACATCTTCACAAGCTCATATATCAAATTTCAAGACAGACCCATCACATTTGGCCCCCGAAACCTCAAAGATGCACTTTTCTGAGCCTAAAAGCACTAAACATGCTCCTAACAACACCAATGCTTATCCAAATCAAAATCTAAGAACAGGGCCATGTTCTACATGCTAAGGGCTACCCATAGAACCAAAATCAAGTCATTCTGAGATAAGAGACATACTACGCGTAGGATGTCTCTAGGGTCATATTGACCTTCTGGGCAGGAGTTGACATCATGGGAGTCTTTTACATGGTATAAGAAGCCTATATATCAAATTTAAATCCAATTGGATATCATCTGCCCATTCATATAGGACATACTACCCATTTTGTGAGCCAAAAGCCTAAATCTGCTCAAAATTGCACTTTTTGATGTCCAAACCAAATTCCAAGTACATAGCCATGTTGCACAGGTCAAGGGCCACAAGCATGTCAAGTTTCATCAAAATCAGAGGAAGTAGACATACAACGTGTAGGATGTCTACATGCTTATTTTTTAGCCAAAAACCTATTGTGGGCACATGCATGGCTTCCCTAGTCCCTTTTGAGTTCTTATTTCAATTTTCAAGTCATTTGGGTAGTCAGAACTCAGTTTACCAGCAAAATCTGTAAAGAACGCTAACTTTGGACTACTGAGTGCAACAGGATCCATGGCAGCCGCTAAGTCACCAGCAAAGAAGAAAAGAATGAACAACAAAGATTACCTAGATGAAGTGGAGCCATTTGTAATACCAGAAGGAACCATAAAGCCCATTACCACTTTGTTACAAAGCAACCTAGTGGAAGCAAACGACCTCAGAATATGCCAAAGCCTAGGACCCATAAGGCAATGCCATAGAGCTGCCAATGATACCTCAGGAACTCAATGAGTTCACGAGAAAGCCAGATATACTCTCTCTCTTGGAAAAGCTGGAATTACACAATTATTTTGAAGCGTTGCCAGCAAAAATTTACATCCAGAGTGTCTGGGAATTCATCACCACAATCAAAGAAAATGGCATAGCCAAAGTGACACATCTGCAAGAAAAGACCAGAGTATTGTAATCACGCAAGAAGTGGTCGCAAGTGCATTGAACCTCTCTAACAAAGGTGACAATGTCAACAAGAGGCGAGAAGAGGTAAAGGTATACAAAGAAATAAAAAAGAACTACACCTTTGAGGATGTTGTTGATCCAATGGTGGCAACCATGTGCCAACTTTACAACCAATATTTCCATATGTGCACAAAGAGACCTCAAAAGTACACTGCACCACCGGCAATCGGAACGACATTTACATGGGCAATGAATACAAGCAAGCCAAAAGAGATAGATTATGCGGCGTACCTATAGTACAACATTGTGAGAATGGGAACCCAGAATCCTACATACATTGCACCACGGGAGATGCTTACAAAGGTGATATATGAAGCTTTACATGCAAGGGGCGAGTGGCCTCTTCCTCCATCACAGAATGACTGGTTATAGCTAACAGAGGACAGGGAAGAGGAACAACATACAGCTCCAAGGGTAGCCACAAGGTTGAAGCGCCATTTAGAGACAGTGCCAGAAGAGCCGCCACAACCCAAGAAGGGGAAGAAAGAAACTCTACAAGTGCTAGTAAAGGAAACAAAGTCACAGAAAACAGCAAGGCTGGAAAGACTAATGGAGAGTTTTAGAGCTGAAAAGGGGATCTGAGCGAATTATGGAAGCCCTCACTTGAGGATATGTCTGGATCTTCTCAAAGGACTAAAAGGGATCGGTTTGAAGATTATATAAAGAATTTTGATATCTTAGATGCTACAACTGAGAATATCCCAAACATAGCTTTTACTGACCAAGAGGTTGATGGTGTGAGGCGGCAACTGCTAGAAGAGCAGGAAGGGGAAGAAAGAGAGAGGAAAACAAAAGCTAACCGGGATTTCAAAAAGAAAGCATCAACCTTGCCATCAAGCCGAGAGTCAAGTCCTCCACCATCACCACCTCCTCCTAGTCCTCCTCAACCCCGACAAACTCAGGAGTTGAAAAAATTTGATGGGCAACAAGACTCCAAGGAAGAGGAGGACAAAGAGAAAGAGCAGAAGGCAGAAATTGAACCAAAAGATGAGAAGCCAGATCTAGAAGCAAAAAACTATAGAATATTCCTTGATCTACTAGCTGCTGGATACTCTCGAGAAGAGGCAGCTCATGCAGGTTTTCAGTTGTCTAGGCCCAAAGAATATATGCTGAGACCTCGATTGTGGAGTTGAAGGAAATGGCCACAGATACAATGGATTTATAGCCACAAGCCAATGATTGGGATGAGGTGATGCAAAGACTCACTGGGCTCAAAGCAAGGTCTATGGCCACTGAGATTGAGTGTGATAATCTCAAAGTAAATGAAGTTCAAATCAAAGACGAGGTGGACTTGCTGCAAAAGCAGGACCAAGAGAACACACAGAAGCAAGCCCGGCTGCAAGCTGATCTGGACACGGTGATGGCTGATTTTTGAAAATCAAAGAAAAAAAAAACTTATTTTTCCTCTGCTGGAGCCTTGGCGACATTGTTGGAAGGCTCGATAATGCCTGGTAAACCTCACGACACCTCTACGGGCATGACACCCCCCCCTTCGATTGGCCGGCCTTATCACCCTCAGGCCCCCACTTGTCTATACCCTAGCCTAGCCGGTCGCCCTCGGTTTCAGATACCCCTTCTCTCTTCCCCCCGTAGTTTATTCCCCCCCGGCAGGCATCGGATGAAATAACCCCTCCCCCCCCTCTCTCTCTCATTTTCCCTACATACCTCTCTCTAATATCCTCTCTCTCTCTCACCCAACCCCCCCCCCCCCCCCCCCCCCCCTTACTGGCCACCCTCGGTCACGCGCAAGCCTCGAGCACTCACCCCAACCCCTCTCTCGTTTTCCCTCTCGTTCTCCCTCTGTGTCGAGCGCATGTGAACTCCCGTTCTCCCGTATTCTTATCTTCACCCTCTTCCTCTCTCACACTCTTCCCCCCCCCCCCCCCCCCCCCCCCCCCCCCCCCCTTTTCCCCACCCTCTCGCCTCACCCTCCCCTCGGCCTCATTACCCCCCCTCCCTTGGCCCGCTATCCCCACCCTCCACCCCCCCCCACACCATTGACTTCTCCCCCTCCTCTCATCCTTGAGACACCATGCAAAACAAATAATAGGACAACCCCCCCCCCCCCCCCCCCCCCTCACACACTCTTCCCCCCCCACGGTGGGAACCCACCCTATGGATTCCCTCTCTCTCTCTCCTATCCACGCCACCTCATCCTCTCTCTCTCTCTTCTGTTTCAGCCCAAAGGTGCAACGCAAGAAGCAGGGGCTCATGCTCTCCCACACCACACACTCACACCCTCATCCTCTCCCTCACTCACCACCCCAATCCCCTCTCCTTCTCTCGCACTCTATTTTGGCACCACCCGCCCGCCATCTCTCTCTCTCTCCCTCTCGGTCTGTACAGGTGTAGCACGACTTCTCTCTCTCTCTCTCTATACACACACCACACACTCACACACACACACACCCCATGCATACACACACACACACACACACACACACACACACACACCATTCCCCCCCACCCCCAAAGCACGCGTAGCTGCCGTTGGCCGCCAACACACAGAGAAAAAAAATATAAAAAAACATATAATATATATATATTATGTAGATAAGCCCTCGTTCCCACCACACACTTGCGCACACATACAAATACACACACATGCACTCACGCATGCGCACCCATATACATATATATATACACATCCGCCCACATGCACATACATACACACACACACACACACGCATATACGCACATAAAGATAAGAAAAAAACGAAGGATTCCACGACTACGACGACAATGAAAAAGAAGGAGGACCCAAGGCACGCGCCGCCAACAACAAAAAGAGGAAATGCACCAAAGGCATGGCCCAACCGACCCCGAAAAGAAGTATGCTCTACACCGATGCATCGGAAACACACCATTTTCCGATAACACGCAACCACGACGCCGTTTCTAGTAATGTATAGGGTATTTTCATCATTTCTTCAGTTTTCACCCGAGCCATTGTAAATTCCCATTTTTTGTAAATATCCTCTCTCTAGGTGATGGTCACAAAGGCCCACCTAGAGATTCTCATCTTTTAATAACCTCCCAAAACAAAGCAAGGGTCAACCACACTGGGCCCACCACTTGCTTTGTCTCCCCGATTAAGCTTACCCTAATCACCCTAGGATTACCATAATCCAAGCAGCCACCACCTATAAATTGGCACTGAAAGGTCACTATCGGGGGGTTAGCACTTGGTAGAGTGAAGTGGGAAGAGTTGACACTATCACCATCACGGGGGAGGGGGGGCTTGTGTGTTGGGCTTGCGTTGGGAATTGCACCATGCAAAGGGAGCCACGTCCACCTCTCGACTCCAATGGTCAATGCATACATGCACATAGGCTCTTGATAGCAAGCTTCACAATCATTGAGTCATCGTAGAGAACGCACCAAGTAGTTTGCACCACCTCCTCTCCCTACCTCTCTACGACCACGGCTTGCCATTTGTAGATACTGCAGAAATCATTCTCCCTCACACCCTTGAGGGTTTTCATCATTTGAAAATCTCTCTCTCTCTCTCTCTCTCTCTCTCTCTCTCTCTCTCTCTCTCTCTCTTGGTGTGTAAGTTTGCGGTGTTCATATCATCGTGGTTTGCGTCCTAGCCGCTCAAAGCTAGGTGGTGCCCCCTGTTCGCTTTACCGTGATGGGCTCGAGGTGCGCCATTCGGCCCCCGACGTTTTAAAGGCCGTCGGGGTTTGGGGTCCGCTTTGCTCCCGTCATTTGGTGCCCCAACGGAGGAGGGATTTCTAAGACCCTTCAGTTTACAATGCTGAAAGTGACGCCCACTATCCATCATGGACGAATGGCTGAAGGAATTTTTTAACTGGAGGACGGAAGAAGAGGAGACGAAGGAGGCACTAGCCGCCTTCATTGAGGTGCTACTGCCAGGCTGAAGTGTCGTTAGCATTCAAGAGGTAAATTCTCCATCTCGTGTTGCTCGTTCTAATCATAAATTGAGAGCATCAGGTGGGAGGTCGGTGAAGCGCCATCACTGTTGTCAACCAAGACACACTATCAATGAGTGCCAGCAACGAAGGCAGCGAAAGGGCTGAAATCGTCTACATCGACATTCATCGTGAAGAAGTCATTCACATCAAGGAAGGCAAGAAAACGGTGAGGCCTCTTTTCCCTAAAGAAACTGCAGTCAAAGTTATAACTCCAAAGTGGCCTAAAGGGACTGCTTGAGCCAAGGGTAAGGAGAAGTTAAGCCAATCTCGAAACACATGACCCCGAAGGGAGAAGCATCTGGCCAAGCAAGTACTTCAAGCTCAAAAAGCCGGATAGTACCCAGCTCGCCAAAGAGGAAGTCATCCAAAGCTAAGCGGCGGAAGGTCGCCTACCGATTTGAACGACGCATGCGAGTACTACCAATCCACTTCGACAATCTGGAAGAAGAATTGGTAAGAAGATTCCCATGTCCTAGGGAAGAGTGGTGCGGTTATTGCTCCCGCTGTTTTGGAAAGCGAGTGGAGGATCTTCCTCCTCTCCCTATAAAACTTATCTTGAAGAAGCTTTCAACCACGGGTGAAACCCAGTGGGCCGGGGACAATGGGCCGGGGACGAGTTGCAACTGAATGGAGTAGAATTCATGCAACACGCCGACTACGGAAATTACCTGCAATTGCTACTAGCCAAGAGGCTGGGAGTGGTCAGATGCGTTGCCATCACCCCGTACGTGCTGAGCAACGAAGGAAAGGTAGAGCCCATGAAAGGCGATGACCTCTTGTGGATGTGCCGACTCATCAACACTGGCACGGTAAGAGTATAAGTAAGTATTCCACCCTCTGTGCATGATCGAAAACGGGCCGACGACATTCCCGTTCAGATTTCTGCAGCATATGCATGTGAATATCTATGTAGATAGGAAAGTCTTCTACCAACAAAATATCGTATACCTATTCGGTGTGGCGGTACTAGGAGAAATCCTCAATTCTCCAAACCCTATCATTCTCCCCATATTGGATTACCATCATTCCTTTAATGTTTCTATCTTTATCTTGTTTTAACCTATCCATCCACCCCTGTAAAAAGACACCATGAGCCGCTACTGTTGTTAATGAAAAAAAAAAGGTTTGTAATTTCTGGAGTCACTACCATGGCAAGTGTTTCTTTCCCCACATTCAGTGGAAAGAAGGGAGAGGATCTTAGCACCAACTTTTTGGATGATTTCGACATTGCTTGTGTCGTCTCCAACAAAGATGACGATGCTTCATGACTTAGAATTTTTACTCTACTGATGAAAGTAGAGGCCAAGTCCTGGTATAATGCATTGCCCCAAGCCACCAAGAATGCATGGGGTGTGTTTAGAGCTGCTTTTGTAAAGAGGTTTGGTGGAGGCACAACCTCAGAGAAGCTATGGCAACTACTTATAGAATTAAAGAAGGGAGGTCTGCTGGAGTATGCCACCTACGAGTCCAAGTTTGTGGACTTATGGGAGAGATGGGTTGCCTCACTGGAGGAAGGCGAAGGAGCGCCTAACTTCCTAAAGAAGGACCGTTTCATTGTTGGTCTATGGTCGCCGCTCAGAGAGAAGGTGAAGGGAAGGTTTCCTGCAACAAATGAGTTGGGAGTCGAAGTAGCCCACCTTAAAGACAAGAAGCTATGCATGCAAGCAAGAGTAAACGAGTCAGAGGAAACAAGCTCCACCAGACCAACCCCAGTGATTGTAACAGCCAACCATAGAGTCCAACCATAGGAGGCATCCGAAGAGTAGCAAGACCTGCTGAGTCGCATCACCACCCAACTAGAGAGTTTATCTGTGCATCTGGTGTAGCAAGGGCATGCACCTAGCAGGAATCCAGAACAAGGAAGAGGACAACGAAGGTAGAACGAAGAGTACCACTGTTACAACTGTGGGGAAGATGGCCATGGAATGTACTACTACCCACACCTGAGGAGGCAGAATTTCAATAGAGGGGGGAGATAGAATCAGATCTCTCCGCCAAGAGCAAGAACACCACCACCTAGGCAACCAGGACCAATCCCACCGGTCCAAATCCTTCGACCACCTGTACAACAGCAACCACCACCCCAACCTCTCATTCCGCCACTACCCCCACCACTTGTTGTAAACCAAGCGGTGAGTGTTATTATCTTGGAGGCTAAAGGGAAGGCGAAGGTAGAAGAATCGGTTTGAAAGAAGCACAAAGGGAAAGCAAAGGTAAAATAAGTGGATGCTATGGGAGTGAAGAGTACCAGGAACGAGGAAGCATCTCAAAGAGAAGAGAAGATGAAAGGGAAGGCCGAGTCTAGCAAGCAAGCAGCTAAACCGCGGCGGAAGATAGACATCGTGGACTTCTCATTAGGTGAGTATGCAAAACCCTATGACTTAGTTCAATATGTGTTAATGTAGGGCCCAAAGATAACTTGGCCCCAATTACTGCACCTTGCACCCAGAATGAGGAGGCAATGGACAAAAATGGTAGGTACCAGGAAATCAAGGCCAGGGATAGCTGGGGCTATCTCTGGAAGGGATCTCGATGACATCCTACCAACCATGGATGCTCACATCAAGGGGCAACGAATCTCAAACGTCTACATAGATGGTGGCGTGCAAATATGCGTCATGAGTGAAAAGATGATGCACCATCTAGGTCTACAGGTAAGTAGGCCAGCAACCTGCCAAGCCAAGATGGCAAACAATGTAAAAGTGAAATGCGTGGGCATTGTAAATGCGATCAAAGTAAAAGCATTCAATACAGAAGTGGAGGTAGATATCTTTGTCATGCCACACAAAGGGGATGGCTACCCCATCATTCTTGGGAGGCCTTGGCTTATGGCTATGGAATCTAAACAAGACCGGAGCACCGGGATGATTAAAATGAAGGGTGCTAAAGGGAAGTCCATATTCTATGACATGAGGACTGGGAAGCAGCGCAACATGATCTTGGAGGCTTTAGAAGATGAGTCCACCAGCGACTACTCGTCTACCTCAGGAGAAGAGACGACCACCACCGACGGAAGTGACAATAGCATCGAAATGATGGGGGTCATTCTTAAAGACCCAAACAGATTGACACAATTTGAAACACCCCCGACAAACCAAGAGGGATCATCAGGTATGCAGTCCTTGGAGGATGCAGGTAAGTTACAAAAAATTCTCTCAAATGAGTTAACCAACGAAGAAAGGAAGGAGTATGTCTCCATGCTAGGTAGCTTCACTACTTTGTTCATTGATGGCTATGATAAGATCACATGAATTACAGTAGTGCAACACCATATAAAGCTCAAAGAAGGCAGTAAACCCGTGGTACAAAATCTCAAAAGACTTGGAGTAATCCAACAAGAGGCACTGCTTAAAGAGGTGAGATGTTTGCTACAAGAAGTTTCATCTACCCTGTCGAAGACTCAGAATGGGTCTCCCTAGTAGTAGTCACCCCAAAAAAAAAAAGGTAAGTGGAGAGTCTATGTGGATTATAAACCTCTCAATGCAGCCATGAAGCAGGATCACTTTCCCCTCCCATTCAAGGATGAAATACTCAATGAGGTGGAAGGTCACGAGCGATACACAGTGTGCGATGGCTACTTAGGATACTTCCAGATTAGCATTGTGGAAGAAGACTATAAGAAGACAACCTTCATCACACCTTGGGGATTTTTTGCCTACAAAGTGATGCCGTTTGGCCTCACTAACGCCCCGGCCACATTTCAACGCTATGTCACTTTTGTTTTTCCAACCCTACTTTGGAACATCAATACGGGTGTTCATAGATGATTTTTGCATATATAGTTCACAAGCCCTTCATCTAAGCAAATTCTATGATGGATTAACCAGGCTACAAACCTTGGGTGGCTAGCTCAACGTGGATAAGTGTCACATTGGTGAAAGAAAAGTCACTCTCCTTGGTCATGTAATTTCAGCAAAAGGGATCGAAGCTGACCCTAGCAAGATTCAAGCCCTGGTATCTTTATCATCACCCACCAATGCTAAGCAGCTAGTTTCTTTCCTTCAGAAGGTAAGATACTTAAGCAGGTTCATTTACTTGCTATCTCAAGTGGTCCTTCCCCTACAAAAACTCACCTAGAGGGATGTCTTCTCGTGGAGTGAAGAGAATGAGCAGTAGTTTACTGAGGTAAAACAAATCCTAGCTAAGCCTCCCACTATTTCACCTCCTATTATGTGAACCCTAGTGTGGGAAGTGATACACTCGGAGCCGTGCTAATGCAAAAGGACCCCCAAAATTCTTTCATGCGCCCTATTTACTTCTCTATTCGTGTCATGACCCCGTCAGAAAAGGGATTTACCAAAGTAGCACACATGGTTCTGGCACTAACGTTTGCTACCACAAAGTTCCGCTCCTATCTCCTTCCTAGACCCTTTGTAATCCTAACAATGGAAGAGGTTTTCCCATATGTAATGCGACACATGGATGTCTCATCTAAGATCTCAAAGTGATTGATTAGATTACAAGAGTTTGACTACACCATGCAAGTAGAAAACTCCACTAGGGCTAGTTTGGCAAGAATTCTCACTCATCGCCATTAAGAGAAGAAGTTGAAGGTCAACATGGAAGCAAAGGAAGAAACACCAATAGTAGAGAGTCCTAGTCTAGAAAGAGCTCACTCTCTTTTCTTTGACGGAGCATACAAGAGAACAATGGATCAGTCTTAGTCATTTTCAATGAACAGCAAGAAAGAGTATTCTCCATCGGGCAGTTATTACACTCCCACTCCAACAATGAAGCAGAATATGCAGCCCTAATTCTTGGGTTAGAAAAATGTATTTCACAAGGAATTCAACGCCTAAATGTGTTTGGTGATGCTTTGCGTTTGATAAGGCAGATAAATGGCACCTGGGATTGTAAGAATCAGGTTTTACTTGGTCAACTACGCCAAGTTAAGGACCTTCTAAAGAAGTTTGAAGCAGTGAAGCTATTTCATGTCCCAGAGCAGAAAATCAGGAGGCAGATGCTCTAGCCAAAGAGAGAATACAAGACGTTTCCGTAGGAGCAATCAAACTAAAAATACCCCTCTTCCAAGGTAGTGATGCTATGCCTAATGTCGTCAGTTTTTTAGATACGGGAGAATGTCCAGCAGGATACACCAAAGGCCAGAAACAATGGCTCGTAAGGAAGGCTACTAGGTACCACCTTGTAAACAACCACTTATATTGTAAGGGCAAGGATCAAATTCTCAGGCGGGTGCCAACCTCTAGTGAGATCACAGAGGTAATTTCAAGTTGCCATGATGGCGTCTGCGGTCGACGGTCATTTTGCTCTAGACATCACCAGTAGGAAGATTCTACAAGCGGGATACTCTTGGCCTACTTTGAACAGGGATGTACACCATTGGAGTAAAACATGTAAGGCCTGTCAAGTGGCCAACGATCGCACCTTAACCTACGAGCCAAAAACTCCTATCATCTCACATGGTCCAATTGAAAAATGGGGAATAGATGCAATCGGTCCTTTACCAAGGGCCCAATCAGGTAAATTTTACATCATAGTGGGTGTAGACTACATGACTCGATGGGCAGAAGCAACAACCACCACCAGCATTACAGTCCAAGAGGTAGAAAAGTTCATTTTTGAGCATATCTGTTGCTGTTTTGGCACTCCTCTTGAGATAATATCAGATAGAGGACCAGGGTTCATAGGTGATTTGGTGGGAGAACTGATGAAGAAGTTAGGCATCACACGTCGTCATTCCACACCATACTACCCACAATGCAATAGTTTGGTAGAGAAGGTAAACGGAATGATTTGAAAAATCGTCACAAAGCAGGTGAAAAATCACACAGGGGATTGGGATAAACATATCATGGCAGCTCTTTGGGCCTACAGAACAACGTTCCAAACATCACTAGCTTTCACCCCTTTCCATCTGGTTTATGGGAAGGAGGAAATTCTACCCATTCAGGTACAAATAGCCAGCTTACGAGTTTTGGCTAGCTAGATACATCGTCCGATTGTAAATCTCCGAAACCACATCTTGGATCTGGAGAGACTCCAACTAGATAGGGAAGAAGCAATCAATCACTATACAGTGCAGGCAGAACGACGCCGGGTCACTTTCAACCAAGGGCTTAAAGAAAAGGGACTAGAAAAAGGTATGTTAGTACTGAGATAGGAAAATAGATTTGACACCAACAAGGATAAGAAATTTCAACCCAGATGGGAAGGGCCATTCATCATCAAGAAACACTACGACAACAGCAGCTATAAGCTGATGGAAGTAGATGGGAGAATTCACAAGACTAGGGTCAATGGATGGAGACTGAAAATGTATTTTCTTAGGCTTGATCCAGAATTCATGTTAGAAATTCTAGAAGAGGGAGAACCCTCTAACTCCACAGCTGAAGATGCAGAAGACAGGCTAGAAGCATGAATGCCTCTAGCCAAAGGGAGAGGGCTAATGATGGCTGATTTTTGAAAATCAAAGGAAAAAAAAAATCTTATTTTTCCTCTGCTAGAGCCTTGGTGACATTGTTGGAAGGCTTGACAACGCCTGGTAAACCTCACGACACCTCTACGGGCATGACACCCCCCCCCCCCTCTCTCTCTCTCATTTTCCCTACATACCTCTCTCTAATATCCTCTCTCTCTCTCTCTCTCACCCAACCCCCCCCCCCCCCCCCTTACTGGCCACCCTCGAGCACTCACCCTGATCCCTCTCTTGTTTTCCCTCTTGCGCTCCCTCTCTATTGAGCCGCATGTGAACTCCCGCTCTCGCGTATTCTTATCCTCACCCTCTTCCTCTCTCACACTCTTTCCTCCCCCCCCCCCCGCCCCCCGCTCGCCTCACCCTCCCCTCTATCTCATTACCCCCCCTCCCTTGGCCCGCTATCCCCACCCTCCATCACCCCCCCCCACACCATTGACTTCTCCCCCTCCTCTCATCCTTGAGACACCATGAAAGACAAATAATAGGACAACCCCCCCCTCACACACTCTTCCCCCCCACGGTGGGCACCCGCCATATGGATTCCCTCTCTCTCTCCTATCCACGCCACCTCATGCTCTCTCTCTCTCTCTCTCTCTCTCTCTCTCTCTCTCTCTCTCTCTCTCTCTCTCTCTCTCTCTCTCTCTCTCTCTCTCTCTCTCTCTCTCTCTCTCTCTCTCTCTCTCTCGTTTCAGCCCGAAGGCGCAGCGTAAGAAGCAGGGGCCCATGCTCTCCCACACCACACACTCACACCCTCATCCTCTCCCTCACTGACCACCCCAATCCCCTCTCTCTCTCTAGTGCTCTGTTTCAGCAACACCCGCCCGCCATCTCTCTCTCTCTCTCCCTCTCGGCATGTACAAGCGCAACACGGATTCTCTCTCTCTCTCTCTCTCTCTCTCTCTCTCTCTCTCTCTCTCTCTCTCTCTCTCTCTCTCTCTCTCTCTCTCTATATATATATATATATATATATATATATATATAAATATATATACACACACACACACACCATACACTGTCTCTCACACACACACCATGCATACACACACACACCATTCCCCCCACCCCCAAAGCACGCGTAGCTGCCGCTCGCCGCCAACACACAGATAACTTTTTTATAAAAAAACATATATAGTATATACATTGTGTAGATAAGCCATCGTTCCCACCACACGCTTGCGCACACATACAAATACACACACATGCACTCACGCATGCACATCCATATACATATATATATATACATATCCGCCCACATGCACATACGTACACACACACACACATATACACACATAAATATAAGAAAAAACGAAGGATTCCACGACTGCGACTACAACGAAAAAAAGGAGGACGCAAGGCACGCGCCGCCGACAACAAAAAGAGGAAATGCGCTGAAGGCATGCCCCGGACGACCTCAAAAAGAAGTATGCTCTACACCGATGCACCGACAACACACCATTTACCGGCAACATGCAACCATGATGCCGTTTCCAGTAATGTATAGGGTATTTTCATCATTTCTTTCGTTTTCACCTGAGCCATTGTAAATTCCCATTTTTTGTAAATATCCTCTCTCTAGGTGAGGGTCACAAAGGCCCACAAGATTCTCATCTTTTAATAACCTTCCAAAACAAAGCAAGGGTCAACCACACCGGGCCCACCACTTGCTTTGTCTCCCCAATTAAGCTTACCCTAATCACACTGGGATTACCATAATCCAAGCAGCCACCACCTATAAATTTGCACTGAGAGGTCACTAACAGTGGGGGGGCAGTTCATGAGAAGTTAGCACTTGGTAGAGTGTAGTGGGAAGAGTTGACACTATCACCATCACGGGGAGGGGGGGCTTGTGTGTTGGGATTGCCTTGGGAATTGCACCATGCAAAGGTAGCCACGTCCACCTCTCGACTCAAATGGTTGATGCATACACGCACACACACTCTTGATAGAAAGCTTCACAATCATTGAGTCGTCTTAGAGAACGCACAAAGTAGTTTGGACCACCTCCTCTCCTTACCTCTCTACCACCATGGCGTGCCATTCATAGATATTGCAGAAATAATTCTCCCTCACATCCCTGAGGGTTTTCATCATTTGCAAATCTCTCTCTCTCTCTCTCTCTCTCTCTCTCTCTCTGTGTGTGTGTGTGTGTGTGTGTGTGTGTGTGTGTGTGTGTGTAAGTTTGCGGTGTTCATATCATCGTGGTTTGCGTCCTAGCCGCTCAAAGCTAGGTGGTGCCCCCTGTTCGCTTTACCATGATAGGCTCGAGGTGTGCCATTCGGCCCCCGGCGTTTTAGAGGCCGTCGGGGTTCGGGGTCCCCTTTGCTCCCGTCAGCGGCACTAAAAAGATGCCAAGAGTTGGAAAGTCAGAGTCAGGCAGCAGACCAAAAGCTTCAAAGAGAAGATGAGGAGTATAATAAAATCAGCAAATGACTGACGGATGCGGAGAAAGAAAGGGACAACTTGACACTCCAGCTTGCCGATGAGTCCAAAGAAGTGGAGACTTTAAGGAATGCTACGGAAAAATCTGAACAAGAGGCCAGCCAGGACAAAGTTATAGAGCTGAAAGATCAAATAAAAGTGAAAGATCAGACAATCCAGAGGCTAAGGGTATCTCCGCGCAGAGTCAAAGCCGCGGTCTCAGGTAGCACTGTTTCAGAGAAGGATATGTATGAAGAACAGATGAAGGAACTCCAAAAGGAGTTGACACTAGAGAAGAGACAAAGATTGATGCTATCCGAGGGCTCCCTAGTGATGCAGAGCCGTTTGGAGAATGAGAACAAGGCCATGAAAGATGAGCTAGCAGCCTTGAAAAAGAAGATGAACGAGGATCTCAAGAAGATGTAAACTGAAAATGAAGACACCAAGAAGAAGCTAGAAGAGGTTGAGAAAGCCAATGCTGAATTGAACGACAAGTTTAGTGACCATGGGGGATCAAGATGAACATGAAAAGAAAGCATATCAAAAGCAGATTGATGAGCTAAAAGGCCAACAGCAGACTAAATAGCCACAATTGAGCATAGGGCCAGCAACTATGGAAGGAATTGATATAGACAATGTGTCAGATCCAGTGGACACAACAATGCAAGAGGACATCCTTGTGGGACCATCCCAAGAGCCCCGGGATCATACACAAGAAGAAGAAGACAATCTACAAAAGGCAATAGAAGTGGCCATAAAAGACACCGCCAAAGAAGCAATGCAGTGGGAGCAGAGGATATTGAAGTCTATGACCATTCAAAAATTAGATGCAAATGTCATTCGACATGAATGGCTACAACCCTCTCTCCCATATCCTCTTCTCAAGTATGAAGCTCCTACACTAAAGAAGAGGATGAAAGAGGAGCCGGCAGTGCCACCATACAAAGAAGATATCACCAAACCAGAAGGTGTTAAGCTTATTGTGGACTCTTAGCCAAAATGGAGGAAGGCATGGCTAACTAAATACCCACAGTATTTAGTACATTTGGTAGAGGCACCTAAAATAATCAGAGACAACCTTAGCTTTTGCCCTCTACCAAGGATGCGGACCTGGAAAGAACAAGAACTGCTGAAGAAAAGCCACCCCATGTGGCTCAACTACCCAAAGCTACCAGGCTTGAAGGAAGGTGAGAGAATGAGTGAGCAATACATGGTGAAAACCCTAACGGGCGCCATTAAATTGTTCACTGGCTCACCTGACCTCTCTTGCATTATGCTTAGGAAGATATGTAAAACCCTTCTGGCAGTTTTTGAGATCTTTAAACCTGGACAGGCAACAGATAGCATATTTTTCTTCCAAGATACATATAGATGTGCGTATGAACTATCTGCTCAACCTTCCCATGAGGTGATACATGCCCTCTACCAGCGAATAATGTTTTTTCCCTCGTACCGTCTCCAGGCCTTTGAAGAAGCCTTCTACACCGGTTTCTTCACCATCGATACAGATATATGTGGCCCTACATTACTGGCCCAGCATGCATGGTATGAGTCTGTTTTGAAGATGTGCGAAAGCCTCCACTGAAGAAGTAGTTCTACTGTCATGTCGGGGACGACATGATCTAGGAGGGGGGGAGTGTTAGAGGTTGGACACGCTCAATGGAGGATGATTGCCGGGCGAGATACTAATTCCCTTTGTAATCATTCCCTAATTGAGGTCATTTCACCTTTGTAAATAGTGGGGCTTGCAGAAGCTTCCAAATTGTATCCCATTTATGACATTTAGACCTAGTAAATGGTTAAATTGGAACATTAGGGTTTGAGATTGTAAGGTATTTATACCACTTTTGACCTTAATGCAAAAAACCCTTTTGTCATTTTCATAAGTTTGTCTGTGTGAGTTGAGCGTACTCTATGTACGAGAGTGAGAGTTTATCTTGACATGACGTGCACACTGGTGGTCGGAATTGAGTGCGGAGAAGTGCAGGGTGTTCCCCCGGAGAGAGCTACGCGTGAACACCTACATTGTGCGTGTATGGCCCGGCCTCGCGAGATTGACCTACAAGCTATTTCTGGTGATTCGGTGAGCATATGATGTTTGTTTTTGCATTTCAGCATATCCACGTGTTCGCAATGAGTAGAGCTATGCATTAGGCATGCTAGTTTTAGAAAATGTCGACCTGTAAATTTTGACCAAACATCCTACGCGAAACCGGGTGTTTAGGGTTGGGGTTTGGGTCACGGACCTTACGGAGAGCGACCTATTGGTGTTTATAGGATTTCCCTCAAGTTCCGTAGTGTTTCGAGAACGTTTGATGGATAGTTGGCTCTTGAAAGCGTTCTAGAAAATCTCCTCTTGTGTACTCTTGAAGGCTATAGCTTAGACATCAGGTAGAGACCTCTGTAGGAAATAGTCAATAGTCGGTCGAGTGTAGGCTGACACCCCATGCTTGCTTCCACGCGCCTGCGGGTCGAGCTTCGTCCTTAGCTGACAAATCTTGTTAGGTGAGTTCTCGCTGTGCTCAAGTCCGTCGCGGCATATCCGCCAACACAATTTCTTGCTCGGTTCTTTCCCACGAGAGAACACGGGAAAGCGTACACACATGCACCCCAGAGGAGATCTCGTCACACAAGATCTCTCTCTATCTCTCTCTCCCTCTCTCTCTCTCTCACACACACACACACAAAAGATGTCACGGGACAAAAGAAAGCTTAGCTAATAAGCTTTACAGCTACATCTCTATTATGCCGCCAATCACATGATCACACAAACAGCTATCAGAGTAGAAGCAAGTATTTGGTCGCTCTGCCAAAGGCACGATACGAGTCGCCAAGGCTACCCCATACTCCCGAGTGTGGTGAGTATAGTTCAAATATCCTCGTAGCTGATGACCATAACTACGGTATAGGAAAATCTTCTGAGGAGGTAGAAACTAGGCTAGAAGATATAGCCGATCTGAAAAACTAGGCTTTATGGAATGCTCGATATAATAATACTTAGGCCCTAGACCCACTGCTTCAGTAAACATCGCCAATCGGATATTATTTTTGAAATTTTCACGACCCCAAAGTGTCACTCTGGTCACTCGATCCTGATATGTCCACCACTTTGTTTGAGAAACAGAGGTTCCTAACTGCAAGAATAGATGTTGTTCATAATGGAGTAATGTTGCTCGACGTATAGATTCATTTGACATAAAGAGATGTGCTGTTTCTATGAAAATAACCTGGTCACGACAGTAGGCCATAATACACCAAGGATGCAAAATAGATGAAGAATGCCAAACTCGAGAATGATACTCTATACTTGGGGTTTTATATTTGACAAACCATCTCTAATAAAAAACTTTTTTAGGAAAGTGTGCCTAAAATGGTGGTGTCTCTCACATTTTAAAAGGTTTTTTTCACATTATGGTGCGGGTGGAAGCCTTGCAGAGGGCATGGATAGCATGTATAAATACCTACAGTATACCCGAGACCCGATACAACTTACTAGATATGGGTCTAGAGACCTGGGTATGAATATGGGAATCATTGCTATTTAAATGTTACCTCGGGGTGATGAAGTCTGTCTGACCAGGCTTTACAAATAAATTGGTGAAAACCACTTACTTCTAAGGTCATGCTAGGATAGCAGATAAAAAATACCAACTGGGGTGTGTATACCCGACACCGTATTTAATCACGTCTAGTGAATAAAAACCGGGCTTTGTATGGGCATATATGCTATACCATTGTAGAGGTGACTGTCCGACTTGGCTTCACATTACTTGGTCTCAGTACAAATCCTTAAATTTCTGTAAGCGTGGCTTATGGTCCTTCTTGCATTCTCTGCACGCCACCGCGTAGGGTTTTTTGGAAAGGCCGGCAATGACAGACTTCCCCGCCATGTTTTCTTGAGCAGTAGGGCTGATATTGTGGAATCTTACCTTCTAAACCTATGGATTCTACCTCCGGGCCGTAGGCTATGGGGGATACAGATGTACGTACCTGGACTGACGTCCTCGATTGGGGGCTTAACCTGTCCAACTCAACTGTCGCGTCTGCTACAGAGGAGCATCAACTATTTAAACTTGACTTCTAAGGTGAGTTATCATACTCACATAGCTGCGTCTCTGTTATCATTTTCCTGCGTGTGTTATTTCAAAAACTTTACGTATTCATCTACTGGTGGCTGTGGCTCAAACATGCCGAAAAAATCGGAGAAAGCAAGTGTGGAGGCATCATCGTCTCCTAATCTTCAGGTTAACAGAAATTTTCTGTCTTGCTCTAAGGAATTTCTTTATACACTATGTAGCTTTGCTGAGACTGTTTTCTGGAAATTTCTTAAAAAAAACTTGCTAAATTATCTCCGGATACTGAGCTTTCATGTGAATGGTGTATGAGGAGATATATACGACTGGCTTGCCTTGTCATCAATGCAAGTTATGGTTTTGCTTTAACTAATGTGTATGGTCCGTGAAATCAGTGGATGGGGAAAGAAAAATCTGGTTTTTTATATCGTTTCTTGAGGGGTTTAGTCTGACACTATCGGATATGGAATAAAATGACGTGAGCATGTCTAAAGGCATGTTTATAGAGCGGACTGTAGTGGAAAATGTAATGATAAGCTGGGTTTGATAACTAGTTGATGTATGTCTCGCTGATCTTTACATAGAGCTAGAGATTCACAAAGTTCTAAAAAATAAATAAGAAAAAATAAGTGTGATTATAATGTCAGAAACTTATGTCTGTTGTAAATACTAAGGAGTCGGAGTACAGTTATTTACATGAGCTGATCTCAGACTGAGTAGACTCAGATTACAGGTATCAAATTTTGGAATGAAGAAACTTGGAATTAATTAAAGGATATTTTTTGATTTGCTGTTGGATACTGACCTTTTTCTTGTGACTAGCTGAAATTATCTCTAGAGTCTGGCATGTGTTATCCGTTTGACTGATGGTGTTTGTTTTCATAAAATAAACAACCTAGCTCTGGAATCTGACTCTTACTGGTAAGAGAAGAAGCGTGGATGGCTCAAGTTAAACTAAGAATTACCTCCTAATCTTCAGGTTAACAAGATTTTTTTATTCTGATACTTTGTTTAAAGAAAACCAGGTAGGTAGACGGCTTTTTCTTGCTCTGATGATTGTTCTTAAAAACAATTCATAGGGAGAAAAGTATATGGAATGGGGTTTTGCTTCGACCAAAGATGTGTTTTTGCTATGTAAAAGCAGTGGGAGACTGGCTCCAAAACATGGCTCTTCTTGGCATGAAGAATGCGTTAAAATAAACCAGTATCTACTAAATAATGTTTGATGGAAATAAAATTAAAAAAGAGGGGAGACTGTCTAACTGGTTTTTGTGTATGTCCTATATTTTTTTTTTTGGAAAAAAGCAAATAGCTAGGTGTATGTCTTATCCTTTGACTGCATAAAAATGAGGATAAAGGACATGAAGGGTATACAGTGTTGACTCGGGTAATATTGTTACTCAAAAGGGTAATGTACTCATGAATGGTCTACTATTGATATGAAAATAACATGTCTTACACTAAAAGAATGAGATGTTTGTAAGTGGTTGGATTAGTTTGGTGACTTTGCTGAGGTAATTTCGGAAAAAAGGACTTACCCAAAATTGAATCTGTTACTAAAATGGAATGCCTATTTTTTTTATATACTTTTTAAAACTACTTGAGAGGATTCAGAGTTCATTCGAAACTGTTTTTTCTAGAAATAGTGGCCAGGCATATTACTTTACAGTCGGGTATGATAGGTTTCGCATACCCGACTACAAGATTAAAGGAGTTTTTTTTTTAAAAACTCAACTTCGTTTTCCGGCAGCCTAGTGTACTGAAGCGGCTAAAAAGGTTATTCTGTGTACCGGCTTCGGGTATGGTGCCCTTGATGCTGACTTCACATACCGGACTAAGGTTAAATAAAATGCAAGTTTTAACTGGTTTTTTCAGCATTGTCATAGAGGTAGGTTCTGATTAACCTATAACTTAGTTCAAAGAGGTAACAGATTTCTAATAGCACAAGTTCGGTCGAGCCTTGGCTTCTCAAATCCTTTTTAACTTCTTCTGCTGGCTTCTTTTTCTCATTTAAAGTATATAGGCACTTGGACTTACCTAACATCTTACTAGTAAGTTTGATCTCGATACCACAAGGTAAAACATATAGTGACCTTAAGTGGATCCTGGGTGGTTAAATCTGATGTTTTTTATAGCAAAGGTTTTTTTTGGATTTAACTAAAAGGATACTCTGAATTTACAGATTACTTCAGTGTTACTACCCTAACTTCTGATAGTTGATAGGAAGGAATGCATGATATGATGTTGAGCATGGCATACAGTTCCCTCTGGCTGGGCATAACCTGAGATTGGTATTAAAAAAAAAATCCGGACCAAGTCTAGGTTGGCTCACTATGACTAAGTGGTCCAACATATTGTAGTATACATTTGTTAGCTGGCATATGGCAGCAGTAGGAATGACATAACATAAAAATAAGGAACTTTGGGAATAATGTTATGATTTTTCTCTAAAGAAGGGGTATCTCCGCTAGGTAATAAGTGGTTAAAGCTAAAAGTATTTTGGGGGATATCTCAGCCCGATTATAAAATAAGTCCCGAAGATGAGGCTCTATTACAAATGTTGTTGATAGACAAGGTAGTGGGTGTGGGTATTTTTTCAAATGGAATAATCTTGTTAAGGATGAAGTTCTGGAAATTTGTTTTACCACTTTTTTTTTTTTAAGATTGGTAATATTACGTTGTTTGAAAAAAAATAAAACAGAATTTATGGCTGCTCTATTGGGTTGGATACCGTCTGGATGAGATTGGCTGAGAAGCCAAGGATCTTCCCTCTTACCATTTTATTTTTTTAAAAAAAATCATATATTTAAAGTTAAGAACTATGTTTTTTTTATCGTGACATGGATAACAACTGGGATGCCCAGCATCACTTGCGTACAGTCACGTGCTAACGAACTGTTTTCTTTTGGCTATGGGTGCAAATGAGGGATACCTTCCTCGATTAAAACGTCCAGTTCTTACGAAATGGTGGATCTCGTAGTGTGATACAAGATTTCCTAGACTTTGGGCTTACGAATACTTGAGCTGTATTTTGTTATCTTCATTACCTTGTACATAATTTATTTTCAACTGTAAATAAATTACTGTGCAAAGGCACTGTACTTTTCTAGAATTGTTGTCTGTGAAGAGTTAGTGTTCGTTTGCGTATAATTTTATATATTTAGAATAGCTATACACACAATAAACGCAAAAGAGGGATTGACTTAACAGTTTTTCTCTCTCAGACAATGACTCTAGAAACTTTTGCCTATAATAGTATAAAGTTTATACTCTAATAGGCAGGGGTGCTATCACACAGTCTCTGTGGTTTTCTTTACCTGACTGGTGAAAAGGTTGATAGCACTACCATTCCACTTTATATTCATGCTTCTTACTTTACTTTAAAATACTATCATTTACATAATATATTACTTATATTGACCAGGTCGTGGGAAAGCTCACTGCAAGAATGAAAGTATGCTCTGACCCTGAAAAAAGAGCTCTGATTTCAGAGAAATTACATCTGGCTAAATAAATAGAAAAGACACTCCCTTGTATCTATCATAGGACTAGGCCTTATCTTCATAAGGCTGTAAAATTCAAAAAATGTAACATTGTGGATTAGATCTTCGGGTCTATACTCCTAGACTATGGAATTATAAATAATGATAATTTTGCAGATTGTTCACCTCTCCCAAGGACTGGCTCTTCCTGTGGAACCCCTTTCCCTAGCCTCGCTTCTTTTACTAAAATGTATACAAGATAGAGAAGCTTCTACCCTAATTTATGATGCTTCGAAGGAGTCTAGTCTATCTCTTGTCCAACTGATTTCATTTGACCTATTGGTTAAAGTACTAGCTCTTCTTGTAAAAAATAAATCGGATGGTATCAACCTTTTGATGGAATTTACTTCAAATCTCGCTGGACTTTCCAAAGCACACATTCAAGACTTAGCGTCTTTTTCTTCCAAAGGTTCAGAACTGTCAAATCTTCTTAGAAAATTTTGTGGGCTTAGTCCTATCTTTGTTACTGCTCCCTCTACGCATATTGTCCCTCCTCCGAATAGTCTCATCTGTAGAGATGCAGCTGCTTTAGAAGCTGTAAAGTAATTTCAGAAAGACCTTTGTAAGGAGTCTATTGAGTAATGGCTTGAATCATATTCCTCCCTTTCCGCTAAATCCTCAAAGTGCCTTATCTGCACTACTTGAATGCGTGGCCGACTTGGCCTTAAAACTCCAACTAGAGGAGGAAGTTCACTTCCAACTTACATCAACTCTCAAAAGAATTTTTTGGAAAAAGATTAGTCTTTTGCAACAAGTATGGCTAAGCACTGATACTACGTGGCTTACGCCAAAAATCAAGACCTCTATCTATGATATTAAAAAGAAATGGCTCATTATTGGCCTAGATAAAGCGTCAAACACTGCATCCGTTATATGTAAAAAATTGACCTTTGAGGCATCCAGTTCAAGACTTAATATTAATGACTTTAGTAAACTTGATAACTCTCCGCTATATGTAGATATAGCATTGAACAAGGAATTTTCAAGACTCGGCTATAGTCCTGAATCTCTAAAAATTCCTGTACTCTTCCCAACATATAAAAATCATAAGCATAAATTTAGATGGATTTCTGACGCTTCAAATTGCCTGTTCTCTTGTGTTACAAATGATATCACCCATTGCTTAAATTTGGTCCTACTAGAAATCAAAAATATCTGTGCCATCCAACACAGAGATATAAAGAGATTCAAAAATATAGACTATTGTCCTTTTTGGGTCATAAAAAACGCGACTGAGGCAGACATAACTCAATGCTATGAAAATATCCCGTTAGATGGGCCATTAGGACTTATTTATACATTATCGTGTCTTTTAAAGATTGCCTTTGCCAACAGAAAGGAACTTGGGTATACATGCATCTCACAAAAAGTGAATAAAGGATGGGTAAAAAAATCGAACAAATCTGCACCATTTAGCTTTAAAGAAGAAGATCTATATAAGTATATCCTTTGTCTACGAAATAACAGCTGTATCCAATTAGGAAATGCCTGCTACAAACAAACTCTAGGAATCCCAATGGGGTTTGCATGCTCTCCGGTTATGTGTAACCTTTACCTCTGTTACTTCGAATATCAATGGCTCCAGAAAATTTTAAATAACCCCGGAAGTAACTCATTACTCACACATTTTGCACATTCATTTAGGTTTATGGATGACCTATGTAGCATCAACAACCCCATATTTGAGATTACTCTTAAAGATATTTATCCACCTTGCTTAAGTATTGAACCTACATTTTTCGAAAGAGTACTATGGTGGGATAAATGGATAGTTTCTAGAACACACTTCTTGAATATTGAGTTTACTTTCACTACAAAAAAAGAAGGTGTTATCGACGCATATATTGACGCTGACCGTCGCTATGAGCGTCACTATACGCGTCGCTGTGAAACTAGTCGCTATTAGCGACGCGCATAGTGACGCATATAGCGACGCACATAGCGACCCATATATCGACGACCATAGCAGAATTTTTTTTTCTTGGACAGAGGGCAGGTAGCCTAGCCTGTGCCCAGTTAAAAGATGGACACAGCCACAGCCAGACTTCCTGCCCTTTGCCCAAGAAAGAGAGCAGCACCAAAATATCAACCATGCTCCCGCGCGCAGAAATTTTGGCAGAGTTCCCTTTGTTTTTACATTAACTTTTCAAAAAAAAACCATATCATGTATGCGCCTCCTACATGCTATCCATGTAGGATGTCACATGAGATTTAAGGCCAATGAAAGACAACCGTACCAACTGAAAAGCATAGCCATATCTTAAAAGCATGACCATAACTTAAAAGGATAACCATAACGAACCATAAGCATAACTTAAAAGCATAACCATAACGAAACATAACCATAACTTAAAACCATAACCGGCTATAATCACTTTGATCAAAACCATAATGCAGATAACCATAACCATAAACAAAATTAACAATAACCATAAGCATAACTAGAAAGAGAAACAATAACTGTCTATACAATGACAATGACAATAATCATAACCATAAGGGAAACAATAACTGTCTGAACACTAACTGTTTGTACAAAAAAGAGACACAGAAGCGTGTTTGTGTCTCACAAAGCATATAGATGAAATCTGGTCCACTAATGACTAGGCGTCGCAACGTGCACATAGGACAACTCACAAAATTAGTATTGATATTACTTCACATATACTGACTTAATTAAATCAACTCACACGTATTAACGTCTCACCTCAAGCGATCAGCGAGACTGTAAGGCCTCCCAGTCTACAGGCTCTCCTGAAGCTTCAAGATCATTCAGTACTTCAGAGATACCTCTGCAATATCCATCTGACTCCTCCTCGTGTGATGGAGCTTGATGCATCGCAAGATTCTGCGTTTATACAAAAATCAAAGTAATAAGAATACATGATTCATCGCGTTTTAAAAATTGCCATAGTTAAGATTGGATTAGAAACTCACAAACTCATAGCGAAAGGTGTCAAAGCCTTCGCTTCCAAGATGAGCTGTCCCCCTAGTCATCTGTCAGACCTCCGCGGCCTCACGTTGCTGTCTGAACCGCGTGGCCGCTGTCCCCTCATCCTCCCTGATCTGTAGCCACGTCTCGTGTGGGATGCCCGAAGGCTTCCGCAAGCTGGTCTTGAAAGCCTTCCGAGCTGCATCTCGTCGATGTTTGATGGTGTCCCGTGCAACACCCTTGATCCACCGTGCCGAAACAACGGAAGAACCCGGAGCTGATCCCAAGACGTCAAAATGCTGGTCGAAAACTGCAGCTCCACGAGCTGGCGAATCAGCTGTCGCATCTCAGTCCCGACTCTATCCATGTCAACAGAACCATCTCCCCATACAGTATAGAGCTTGGAGGCACTAGGATCGTGTGCCCCCCAAGGTGTCCGAGGTGTGCCAAGAGGTGTGTCGAGAGGTGTGCCTGGGTCAGACGGAGGTTGTGAGCGAGGAGGGGTCGAAGTATCTGTGGACCCTCCTCCACAGCAACCACCACCTCCACCTGACGATCGTCGAGTGCACCTGTGCTGCGAAGATGAGGACGTACCCGCCTCTGCCCCACCCTTAGGTGTCAAAGCGGCCGTGATGGGAGAAGAAGGCATCGTACCCATAGGCGTCCTGAACCCCGTAGGTGTCCCCCCCCTAGGCGTCAGTCCCTCGGGTGTGAAGCCCGGAGGCGTAGTACCCGTGCCTCTGGCTACCCAGTACTGAGAAGCCTCTGCCATCTGAGCAGGCGTCATCCGTGTAACGAAGCCCATGAATGCATCTGCACTCATGGAAGCGGGATCTGGAATCTCGTCTGCCATACTAAAGTCCTTCACAAAGAAAGTAAAATAAAGCGTGAGAACACAGTTGTTTAAATTAACTTTAAGCTGAATTTTAAATCAAAGTCTTCACACAAACACTTACAGGCCTAGGACTCGACGAGTGAGGCATCATCGATAAGATCTTGCACCGTATCATCGTCTATCTCTAATTGCAAACATAACTCTGCCCCAACTTGTTCTTCATCCATTGCATCTTCATCTACAAGTGTCAATTCTGGCTCGTCTGCGCCATCCCTCGTATATCTGTCAACTTCCTCTGCCATACCTTCGTCCATCTCATCTAATGTCACAGTAGTATGGATGTCGTCTGACTGACTTTCCTCCAGGAGATCTTGCCCTTCAAATACTTGTTTATTTCTTGGAGCAACCTGAACCAAAAACCACCATTGTCGCTCTCGAGGGTCCGGTACAAAGACCACTTGCTCACAATGTTCGGGGAGATCAAATGTGTCGCTCGCATCTATCCAAGTCTTTGTAGAATCTATTTGCACAAGTTTGTTTCCATCTCTGCGTACCGTTGCATTGCGACCAGAAGTAATCACCTTGAACCACTTCACATCCAACAAAAACATCTCAAACCGCCTGAAGCTTACTTTCAGGATATCTGACACCAGACCACAGTAATCCAGGTTGCTAGTGCTCTCATTCGTGTCTCTAGCACTGGCCCTGCTCTTTTGCATGAAACTAACCATTACCGCACTATCAAACGTGTTTCTTCTGCTGTCAATTTGTTGTGTTCTGAAATGATTTCCATGCAACCACAGTGCCATGTATGTATGATACTTCCAGTCACATCCAATATCCAGCTCTTCCTCTTCTAGAGATATGGGTTCTCCGATCTGTCGAGCTGCTCTCATTGTCTTGTCCAACCATGCCATTGTAGGGAATTCAGGTAGAGGAGCGAGATAGTCTGGCAAGGGTAAGCCTCTAGTCGCTCGACTTTGCCTGAAATCCTGTCACTCTAGATTGCGTCTCTCTTTCTCTTCTTTGTACCTTTCAAGCCATTTTTGCATCGGCGCTGAATTTAGTATACAGAACTTCATGATCTTTTCTCGCATGGCCAGGTTCATTTTCTTCGGCACCCCTTGCCCTTGCGGCTCCTCTCCCACCAGTCTTGCATCCTCCTCATCGCTCCACAGTCGAGGCATTTCTGGGTTAGAAATGGATAGAAATTCGATTGTCAATACAAGAGACTCTTGCACCAGCCATCCTTCTGCCATGCTCCCCTCTGGATGCGCTTTTTGGCGAACAAAACCCTTAAGTGTTTTCATGAACCGCTCTAGAAAGAACATCCAACGGCTGTGGACTGTACCTGCCACTGCAACCTCATCTACTACATGGACGAGCAAGTGCATTTGGATAGTTAGGCAACTCGTGGGTAGATACTTCTCAATCATGCAAACTGCCTCGATGGAGTTAGCCCTTGTGACTGCAATAGATTCCTCCCGTATCTCCTTGGAAGAGATCCTCCATGCCGTCGTCTTCTGTCTGTAAGCCCTTTTCTGCTTCCATTCGTGGCTCTATATTGGTCGGACCTTCACGCATAATCTTTTTTCTCTCTCTCTCTCAGATGTAGGTGCTATGTTGCGGAAATCAATGCCCGTTCCGTAGGAGTCGTATCACAGATTCTGTACGGTTTCTCTAGCAAACTCTCCGTACTTGTGCACATGCTCATTACATATCCTACGCTTGCGCAGGATTTGATACTTGTAGAGCGTGCACGAGCATGCAATCTTTTCCTCCATGTTAGTTGATGACGTTGCCATCTACAATGATTATGAATGTTGTTTAAATAAATAAATAAATATATATATATATACTCCTCACAATGTAAACTACCTCGCATTCTCTAGTCTTGCCCAATCTCCGTACACCTCGGTCCAGAGGTGTACGGAGATCAGGACCACTAGGTCAAAATCTCGTCTTTATTGGTCAAATCCTATATGGGTAGACACATACGTGCACTTCCAGGTGTACATGGCAATGCATGTAGCAGGCAAAACCCCTTTGCCTCTTTTAGTTCCATAGTTTCTTCTCTGTCTACGAACCCACCTGCCTACATTCCGAGGTAGCCTGTCAGAGAAAGCTTTCCAATGCCGCACTTGATGAATCATATATTAAAGCATGACCATTTTGGTCATTTTTGTAATTTTCCATCTGTTTGCAATTTTTTGCACAGGTTTTTCCAAGGATATTATGCCCATCCTGGTGTTTTTTTCACCACATGCACAAGCCATGGAAGTTCTCAGCCCAGTGAAAGTTTTCTACCTGATTGTAAACCGGACGGGGCCTCCATGTCCAAGCCAGAAGATAATGTGGAGATGGATGAGCAACTTGAGAAAGATTCAAAAGCCTTGCATGGTTCTTGCTCAAAAAAGGGATCTCGATCTCTCTTTCTCTCTCGATCTCACTCTCGCTATCTCTCTTTCTCTCTCTCTCTCTCTCTCTCTCTCTCTCTCTCTCGATCTTTCTCTCGCTATCTCTCTTTCTCTCTCTATTTTCTTATTTTCCTATCTCTCTCTCTCTCTCTGTCTCGCTCTTCACTTCCCTACCTCTCTCTCTCTCTCTCTCTCTCTCTCTCTCTCTATATATATATATATATATATATATATATATATATATATATATATGTATTTCTCTATCTCTCTAGCTATTTCCTATCTCTCTCTCTCCCTCTCTCTCTACTTACCTCACTCTCTCTCTCTCTCTCTCTCTCTCTCTCTCTCTCTCTCTCTCTCTCTCTCTCTCTCTCTCTCTCGCTCTCTCTCTCTCTCTATCTCTCTACTGATCGAACGAGCGACTGAGCTAGGGAGATCTAGACGTCCACGACTGCGAAGGACTACACAACATCAACAGAGGCTGCATCAGAGGATCTAGCTAGGTCACTTTGGCTCGACATGCATAACGCCCGGTCAGACTACTGACCATGGAGGAGATTGATGAGATCCGCCAGCGACAGCTGCTGGATCTCCTATGATCTACCTATCCCAGCTAGCTGGTTTAGCCGTTTAGTCCATACCCAGCAGTTTAGGATTCCATAATATTTTATTTTGTCATCTTCTTACGCTGACTTTGTATCAGATCCATCACATTGTAACTTTCTTGTCTCATGTCTCATAGGTCACTTTGGCCTTTCAAAGATGTTAATATAACATTTCATTTCATTTCTCTCTTTAATTATTTTTCTTTAATTTTAATTTCCTAAGCATATATTAATTCTCTCTCTCTCTCTCTCTCTCTCTCTCTCTCTCTCTCTCTCTCTCTCTCTCTTTGATTACCTACACACACACACACACACATTTCTCTCTCTCTCTCTCTCCCTCTCTCTTTCCTACACACACACACACTTCTCTCTCTCTCTCTCTCTCTCTCTCTCTCTCTCTCTCTCTCTCTTTCCTACACACACACACCTCTCTCTCTCTCTCTCTCTCTTTCCTACACACACACACCGCTCGCTCTCTCTCTCTCTCTCTCTCTCTCTCTCTCTCTCTATTTCCTACACACACACACACACCTCTCTCTCTCTCTCTCTCTCTCTCTCTCTCTCTCTTTCCTACACACACACACACACACACACACCTCTCTCTCTCTCTCTCTCTCTCTCTCTCTCTCTCTCTCTCTCTTTCCTACACACACACACACGATGTAGAGTGAGAGTGAGAGAGAGAGAGAGAGAGAGAGAGAGAGGGGTTGGGAGGGGGCATAATACATGCGCAGCAGGTGGAGGCCAAGATTTGAGTAGAGCGCAGGCGAAAATGGCCCCTGCTGCTCGGGGGTTTCGTTTTTTTCCCCCAATTTTCTTTGTGTCGCTATACGCGTGGGAAATAAAGCCTTTCCACATGTATATCGATGCACATTGCGACGCGTATATCGACGCCCGCCAATTTCATCGATATACGCACGTCAATATCTCCATGTAGTGTTGTAGTGTTTGACTCCCCCTTTTTTGGGAAATTTTTATACAAATTTTTTTTGAAAAATAGATAATCTCAAACTTGTGTCCTCTGAGTTTACGAAGAAAAAGAGCAATAGACCATACAAAAATTCTCTACACACTTGTCTTGGAATGCTTTTTCTTATAATGTATGCCTCTTCCGACGGTTTTAAAGCATATGAAGAGATTGAAGCTTTGATTGACAAGTTCATTAAAAACGGGTTTACAAAAAAACACCTTGTTGCATGCATCTGCAACTCCTTAGAAAAACACAATTGGACCTACCTCAAGTTTGAATTACATAATCTGATTAGTCTGCTTAAATCAGAATAAATCTAACATCAGCATAGCTGGTTGCGAATTAATACAAACACTTCTTGAGGTGGTAGGCCCCTATTCTATGGGGTCTACTTCCTCATAGGATAAGGTTCCTGGGAATGGGTGGGCACACACACACACACACACACACGCACAAAAGATGTCACAGGACAAAAGAAAGCTTAGCTAATGAGCTTTACAGCTACATCTCTATTATGCCGCCCATCACATGATCACACAAACAACTATCACAGTAGAAGCAAGTATTTGGCTGCTCTGCCAAAGGCACGATACGAGTCGCCAAGGCTACCCCATACTCCCGAGTGTGGTGAGTATAGTTAAAATATCCTCGTACCTGATGACCATAACTACGGTATAGGAAAATCTTATGAGGAGGTAGAAACTGGGCTAGCAGATATAGCCGATCTGAAAAACCAGGCTTTATGGAATGCTCGATATAATAATACTTAGGCCCTAGACCCACTGCTTCAGTAAACATCGCCAATCGGATATTTATTTTTGAAATGTTCACGACCCCAAAGTGTCACTCTGGTCACTCGATCTTGATATGTCCACCACTTTGTTTGAGAAACAGAGGTTCCTAACTGCGGGAATAGATGTTGTTCATAACGGAGTAATCTTGCTCGACGTATAGATTCATTTGACATAAAGAGATGTGTTGTTGCTATGAAAAGAACCTGGTCATGACAGTAGGCCATAATACACCAAGGATGCAAAATAGATGAAGAATGCCAAACTCGAGAATGATACTCTATACTTGGGGTTTTATATTTGACCAACCATCTCTAATAAAAAACTTTTTTAGGAAAGTGTGCCTAATATGGTTGTGTCTCTCACATTTTCAAAGGTTGTTTTCACATTATGGTGCAGGTGGAAGCCTTGCCGAGGGCATGGATAGCATGTATAGATACCTACAATATACCCAAAACCTAATACAACTTACTAGATATGGGTCTAGAGACCTTGGTATGAATATGGGAATCATTGCTATTTAAATGTTACCTTGGGGTGATGAAGTCTGTCTGACCAGGCTTTACAAATAAATTGGTGAAAACCACTTACTTCTAAGGTCATGCTACGATAGCAGATAAAAAATACCTACTGGGGTGTGTATACCCGACACCGTATTTAATCACGTCTAGTGAATAAAAACCGGGCTTTGTATGGGAATATATGCCATACCACTGTAGAGGTGACTGTCTGACTTGGCTTCACATTACTTGGTCTCAGTACAAATCCTTAAATTTCTGTAAGCGTGGCTTATGGTCCTTCTTGCATTCTGTGCACGCCACCGCGTAGGGTTTTTTGGAAAGGCCGGCAATGACAGACTTCCCCGCCATGTTTTCTTGAGCGGTAGGGCTGATATTGTGGAATCTTACCTTCTAAACCTCTGGATTCTACCTCCGGGCCATAGGCTATGGGGGATACTTATGTACGTACCTGGACTGACGTCCTCGATTGGGGGCTTAACCGGTCCAACTCAACTGTCGCGTCTGCTGCAGAGGAGTATCAACTATTTAAACTTGACTTCTAAAGTGACTTATCATACTCACATAGCTGCGTCTCTGTTATCGTTTTCCTGCGTGTGTTATTTCAAAAACTTTACGTATTCATCTACTGGTGGCTGTGGCTCAAACATGCCGAAAAAATCGGAGAAAGCAAGTGTGGAGGCGTCATCGTCTCCTAATCTTCAGGTTAACAAAAGTTTTCTGTCTTGCTCTAAGGAATTTCTTTATACACTATGTAGCTTTGCTGAGACCATTTTCTGGAAATTTCTTTAAAAAAAACTTGTTAAATTATCTCTGTTAACTTGTGAATGGTTTATGAGGAGATATATACGACTGGATTGCCTTGTCATCAATGCAAGTTATGTTTTTTCTTAACTAATGTGTATGGTCCGTGAAATCAGTGGATGGGGAAAGAAAAATCTGGTTTTTTATATCGTTTCTTGAGGGGTTTAGTCTGACACTGTCGGATATGGAATAAAATGACGTGAGCATGTCTAAAGGCATGTTTATAGAGCGGACTGCACTGGAAAATGTAATGATAAGCTAGGTTTGATCAACTAGTTCATGTATGTCTCACTGGTCTTTACATAGAGCCAGAGATTCACAAAGTTCTAAAAAATAAATAAGCAAAAAATAGTGTGCTTATAATGTCAGAAACTTATGTCTGCTGTAAATACTAAGGAGTCGGAGTTCAGTTATTTACATGAGCTGACCTCAGACTGAGTAGACTCAGATTACAGGTATCGAATTTTGGAATGAAGAATCTACGTACCTGGACTGACGTCCTCGATTGGGGGCTTAACCGGTCCAACTCAACTGTCGCGTCTGCTGCAGAGGAGCATCAACTATTTAAACTTGACTTCTAAGGTGAGTTATCATACTCACATAGCTGCGTCTCTGTTATCATTTTCCTGCGTGTGTTATTTCAAAAACTTTACATATTCATCTACTGGTGGCTGTGGCTCAAACATGCCGAAAAAATCAGAGAAAGCAAGTGTTGAGGCATCATCGTCTCCTAATCTTCAGGTTAACAGAAATTTTCTGTCTTGCTCTAAGGAATTATTTTATACACTATGTAGCTTTGTTGAGACTGTTTTCTGGAAATTTCTTAAAAAAAACTTGTTAAATTATCTCCGGATACTGAGCTTTCATGTGAATGGTGTATGAGGAGATATATACGACTGGCTTGCCTTGTCATCAATGCAAGTTATGGTTTTGCTTTAACTAATGTGTATGGTCCGTGAAATCAGTGGATGGGGAAAGAAAAATCTGGTTTTCTATATCGTTTCTTGAGGGGTTTAGTCTGACACTGTCGGATATGGAATAAAATGACGTGAGCATGTCTAAAGGCATGTTTATAGAGCGGACTGCAGTGGAAAATGTAATGATAAGCTGGGTTTGATCAACTAGTTGATGTATGTCTCGCTGGTCTTTACCTAGAGCCAGAGATTCACAAAGTTCTAAAAAATAAATAAGCAAAAAAAAGTGTGCTTATAATGTCAGAAACTTATGTCTGCTGTAAATACTAAGGAGTCGGAGTTCAGTTATTTACATGAGCTGACCTCAGACTGAGTAGACTCAGATTACAGGTATCGAATTTTGGAATGAAGAAACTTGGAATAAATTAAAGGATATTTTTGATTTGCTGTTGGATACTGACCTTTTTCTTGTGACAAGCTGAAATTATCTCTAGAGTCTGGCATGTGTTATCCGTTTGACTGATGGTGTTTGTTTTCATAAAATATACAACCTAGCTGACTCTTACAGGTAAGAGAAGAAGCGTGGATGGCTCAAGTTAAACTAAGAATTACCTACTAATCTTCAGGTTAACAAGATTTTTTTATTCTGATACTCTGTTTAAGAAAAACCAGTTAGGTAGACGGCTTTCTGTTGCTCTCATGACTGTTCTTTAAAAAAATTCATAGGGAGAAAGGTATATGGAATGGGGTTTTGCTTCAACTAAAGATGTGTTTTTGCTATGTAAAAGCACTGGGAGACTGGCTCCGAAACATGGCTCTTCTTGGCATGAAGAATGCGTTAAAATAAACCAGTATCTACTGAGTAATGTTTGATGGAAATAAAATCAAAAAAGAGGGGAGACTATCTAACTGGTTTTTTTGTATGTCCTATATATATATATTTTTGGAAAAAAGCAGATTGCCAGGTGTATGTCTTTTCCTTTGACTGCATAAAAATGAGGATAAAGGACATGAAGGGTATATAGTGTTGACTCGGGTAATATTGTTACTCAAAAGGGTAATGTACTCATGAATGGTGTACTGCAGATCTGAAAATAACATGTCTTACACTAAAAGAATGAGATATTTGTAAGTGGTTGGATTAGTTTGGTGACTTTGCTGAGGTAATTTCGAAAAAAAGGACTTACCCGGAATTGAATCTGTTACTAAAATCTGGTGCCTATATAAAAAAACAAAAACTACTTGAGAGGATTCAGAGGTCATTCGAAACTGTTTTTTCTGGAAATAGTGGCCACGCATATTACTTTACAGTAGGGTATGATAGGTTTCGCATACCCGACTATAAGATTAAATGAGTTTTTTTTTTAAAACTCAACTTTGTTTTTCGGTAGCGTAGTGTACTGAAGCGGTTAAAAAGGTTATTCTGTGTACCGGCTTCGGGTATGGTGCCCTTGATGCTGACTTCACATACCGGACTAAGGTTAAATAAAATGCAAGTTTTAAATGGTTTTTTCAACATTGTCATAGAGGTAGGTTCTGATTAACCTATCACTTAGTTCAAAGAGGTAAAAGATTTCTGATAGCAGAAGTTTGGTCGAACCTTGGCTTCTCAAATCCTTTTTAACTTCTTCTGCTAGCTTCTTTTTCTCATTTAAAGTATATAGGCACTTGGCCTTACCTAACATCTTACTAGTAAGTTTGATCTCGATACCACAAGGTAAAACATATAGTGACCTTAAGTGGATCCTGGGTGGTTAAATCTGATGTTTGTTATAGCAAAGGTTTTTTTCGGATATAACTAAAAGGATACCCTGAATTTACAGATTACTTCAGTGTTACTACCCTAACTTCTGATAGTTGATAGGAAGGAATGCATGATATGATGTTGAGCATGGCATACAGTTCCCTCTGGCTGTGCATAACCTGAGATTGGTAAAAAAGAAATTTTCCGGACTGAGTCTAAGTTGGCTCACTATGACTAAGTGGTCCAACATATTGTAGTATACATTTGTTAGCTAGCATATGGCAGCAATAGGAATGACATAACATAAAAATAAGTAACTTTGGGAATAATGTTATGATTTTTCTCTAAAGAAGGGGTATCTGCGCTAGGTAATAAGTGGTTGAAACTAAAAGTATTTTGGGGGATATCTTAGCCCGATTATAAAATAAGTCCGAAGATGAGGCTCTATTACAAATGTTGTTGATAGACAAGGTAGTGGGTATTTTTTCAAATGGAATAATCTAGTTAAGGATGAAGTTCTGGAAATTTGTTTTACCACTTTTTTTTTTTTAAAGATTGGTAATATTACGCTGTTTGAAAAAAAATAAAACAGAATTTATGGCTGCTCTATGGGGTTGGGTACCGTCTGTATCAGATTGGCTGAGAAGCCAAGGATCTTCGTTCTTACCATTTTTTTAATTAAAAAAAATCATATATTTAAAGTTAAGAACTATGTTTTTTTTATGGTGACATGGATAACAACTGGGATGCCCAGCATCACCTGCGTACAGTCATGTGCTAACGAACTGTTTTCTTGTGGCTATGGGTGCAGGTGAGGGCTGCCTTCCTTGATTAAAACGTCCAGTTCTTAACAAATGGTGGATTTCGTAGTGTGATACAAGATTTCCCAAACTTTGGGCTTAAGGATACTTGAGCTGTATTTTGTTATCTTCATTACCTTGTACATAATTTATTTTCAACTCTAAATAAATTACTGTGCAAAGCCATTGTACTTTTCTAGAATCGTTGTCTGTGAAGAGTTAGTGTTCGTTTGCATATAATTTTATATATTTAGAACTGCTACACACACACATACACACACACACACACATTTTGCATGGACCAATCCTACGAAGTTACTTGCACACACACCATTTGCTGGTACCTTGGTGAATCTCCCTCTTCTCCTACAATTCTGTTGTGATTTGCTGCTCGTGATAGACAGACTATGACTCTCTAGTTGCAAAGCCTTGGACCTTATGCAATCTACCTCACATGCCCATGATAGTTTTGGCAATTTGTCACACAGCATGGTAGCATGGCTCTTGTCAATTGATTCCTTCTCCATGTTGGCCTTCATCGCCACTCAAACACACAACAAGATTGACCGAATGTACATCTACGGTGGTAATCAACATCAAGCTTTTTTCACCTACAAAAATCTTGTCTATTTTAGAAAGGAAAAAGATCGACATACATGTAGGTGCAACTGCACCTACTCAGTATATTTTGAGTTTATGGTAAATAACAATTTCTTAGAATGTTCTAGAAAGATGGCATTCCTTGAAATACAATACTATACATAATTCTGGGAAATTAGTGTGAAGTTTTTGCAATAATAGGAATGTCTTCACTAAATTTTTGCCATTGAAAAAAAAACATTTGGAAATTGCAAGTTGTAGTGTCCCTTTGCAAGTTTTTGTACTTAGCATAATGTGAATTTTTTGGCTTTTCTATTCACTAATGAAAATCAATGGGTTGGCCTTTCAACTTGCTGGCTATTTCTATCAGGCCGCATATTGTTATTGCTAGGTCATTGGGACATAAAGTCCTTGCACTTCTGCACCTGCTCAGTACGTAGTTAGATTTCCATAAAACATTGTTTTTTTTGCTTAAGATTTGGAGAAAGTGTACAAGTGCTGTATTTTGACATCTAATCAGTTGAAACGTCATGATAAATGTGGGTTTTTACTTCTCATGTCATGCAATTCATATAGACATTGGATGGTTATATACCAGACTGATTCATTGACCTGAATGTATCAAGGCTGAATGTATCAAGACTGATTCATTGACCTGAATGTATCAAGGCTGGATAGAAAAAAAAGAAAAACAAACTTTCTCTGTGCAAATGATTGTCATTTTTTTTTTTGCATACAACCTCATGTGATGGTCTCATGGTAGATGACATTGACTGGATTTTTCTTGAAATGACTAAGCATATACAAAGGAAATGCTTACATAGCTTAGCTTATAAATGGTTATTAACTTTAAATGAAGAGGATGATTGGACGTTCATCATGTGGATTATGTATAAGTGATGGTTGTTGAGATGACAATCCTTTACGCACTTCCTATTCTCGAGTCTATGAAAGAAGCAGATCCATAATGCAGGAAGGCATTGTTATGACTCACGAAGACTTTTTGTTGATTGAGCTTTTTGATGGTCTTTTTTGGGACTGAGCTCTGAAACCTATGTCAAGATGTACATTCATTTTAATTACATAGACTGAAAGTTGGAATTTCATGGTTTTAATACAAAAAATTCATAAAGGTTAACTATTCCAAAAATTAAATTTTCTTGAGGTTGAAAGAGGATAGGTTTTTGGGTGGTTATTTGGATCCACATACATGTCTCTTTTGATAAAAGATATGCACATCTGGTAAAGTATTGGTTTCTCGCTTTGTTATTGGTACTAATATATAATTAAAGCAAACTCATGATGATATTTATGGAATATTGGTACTGATGAAATGTTTGTAGGGAATTCTTGTGAATTGGGATGATTGGGGTTTGGAATAATGAGCCTCACTAAACAACTTGAAAAAACATATCGACTGGTTACACTTACTATGCATAATTGTTAACTTTAGCAATTTGAATTGAGGCTTATCTTGATGGTTTTTGACGTGAAAGTAACACATTTACAGCTTTTTACTTTTGAATAATTTAGCTTTGGATTGGTTGCTAGAATCCTTAAAACTCATGTGAGGGTCTCACCACAGATGGCATTGAATGGATAGTTGAGATATTGTCCATTTTACAAAGGAAGTGTTGCCTAATTTTTTTCTTTTTATTGTCATAAAATCTAATCTCTACTAGGTTGTTAGTTTCTTTGTAATTCTGGACACCGATAACAAGGGGAAGGGGTCATTGATACATGTTTTCCCAAGTAATGCTAGTACTGACGTGCTTGTGTTCTTGGATGGTGGAAGATAAGAGGTTCCTTCCTTGGGATTACAAAGGGATTTGCAGTAATAGTTGGAGATCATCCAATGTTTGGTTTTTTACATGTAAACACTTCTCTGATAAGTATATATATGCAATACATCAAGTCTAAAATGTTGTCATTTGTACAATCTTGTCTCTATCATTTTTTACCATAAAGACATATTTTTATGTATTCATGTAACCCTTGTCTGGTCTCTAGTCCCATTGTATGGTTGTAGAGTTTGTTAAATCAAACTATTGTTAAATAATCAATCATAAACACACACACTCCTGTTTCTAGCTAGCCTTTGGTCGGGCTAGCACCATACAATTGACCTAGAAAAATCCTTTATCGCTTAACTTGACCTACCCAATCCAAGAGGATGGGTTGGGGGCCAATGGTTCCTCATCCAGTCAAGCAGATAAAAGCTTATAGTATTATATTATACATCAATAGCTTGCTGTCTAATTAATTTAGGTAGAGTAATGGGTAAGAGGAATTCTCTTACATGTATCCATACTTTTGGCACTCATCTTTGCTCTAATAAATGGTATTAATGATCATATATAGTTTTCATATTACAATATTTTCTGTATATGTTACCATGATCTGACCCTCTTTTGTAGTAGATACGTCTATAAGCCTTATTGACACCACATTTACCGAAAGGTACCCTTTGAAAACATATTTTTGAATTTTCTTTGAACACAAGAATAATTTTTTATCTAAACTTGCAATTAATTCTACTTGGTTGAGGCAGGGTTCCACATGGTGGTCCCTACCTCCCACCATCTAGAACCTCTCCTATGGTTGGGGGAGGGCCACATACACTCATTATCACTTGGAATATATTATATTAATTAGTATGTGGCTCCACCTGATCTGATTTATACGGGAGAGTTCTTGCTCATTGTATGTCTCAAAAGACTTTTAAAACATTGTATACTTAATACTTGAGGCAACCAAAATATATAAACATTGTCTCCTACTTTCTTTCTTAATATTGGATCACATGCACTGCTAGGGTACACAACCCATGTTTTGACAAGAAAATCTCCCCCCCCCCCCTCCCCCCCCCCCCTCCCGCACACACACACACACACAAATATAATGACGATTAACTCATTCAATTGCATAGGGGAGAGATGCTTCAACCTATGATCTTCTCATGCATATACCCTTTCTTGGAATTTGTCTTGCCACAAGTCATCTTCCTTGCTTGATAAACCCTAGAAGCCCAAGGGAACACACTTCACATCTTGGTCTCTTTTGGTTTAGCTAGAGCTTTGAATTGGCGGTGGACTTGAATGAGATAACTCACATAATGTGGATGCGCATAAAGAAGTCAACAACAATTGTATGCATGGGTGATTAAAATGGCCCCTCTATTTTTGAAATTGAGATTTTCTTATTATACGGGCGGTCCTTCTCTGCATTCCCACATCCCCTTTCTTGCTCGGTTCTTTCCCGCGAGGGAACATAGGCAAGCGAACACACACACACCCTAGAGGAGCTCTCCCCACACAGGATCTCTCTCGTTCTCTCTCTCTCCCTCTCTCTCTCTCTCTCTCTCTCTCTCTCTCTCACTCACTCACTCACACACACACACACACACACACATTTTGCATGGACCAATCCTGCAAAGTTACTCATGCACACACCAATTGCCGGTACCTTGGTGAATCTCCCTCTTCTCTTGTAGTTATGTTGCAATTTGCTGCTCGCGAAAGACAGACTATTGCTCTTTGGTTGCGTAGCCTTGGACCTTATGCAATTTACCTCCCATGCCCATGATGGTTTTGGAAATTTGTCACACAGAATGGCAGCATGGCTCTCGTTAGTTGATTCCTTCTTTGTGTTGGCCTTCATTGCCACTCAAACAGATAATAAGATTGACGGAATGTACATCTACGGAGGCAATCAACATCCAGCTTTTTTCGCCTACAAAACCTGGAAAGGAAAAATATCGACAAATAGGTAGGTGCAACTGTACCTACACATTATATATAATTTTGGGAAATTAGTGTCAAGTTTTTGCAATAATAGGAATGTATTCAATAAATTTTTTCCATTGAATTTCTTTTTGGAAACTACAAGTTGTAGTGTCCCTTTGCAGGTTTTTGTACTTAGCATAATGTGAATTTTGTAGCTTTCCAATTCACTAATGACAATCAGTGGGTTGGCCTTTGGACTTGCTGGGTGTTTCTACCAGGATGCATATTGTTATTGCTAGGTCATTGGGACATAAAGTCCTTGGCCTTTTGCACTTACTCAGTGCGTAGTTAGATTTTCTTAAAACATTGTTTTTTTTGCTCAAGATTTGGACAAAGTGTACAATCGAATGGTTTACTAGACTGATTCATTAACCTAAATGTATTAAGGATGGATAGAACAAAAAGAAAAAACAACCTTTGTCTGTGGAAATGATCGTCATTATCTGTTTTGCATACAAACTCATGTGAGGGTCTCATGGGAGATGACATTGACTGGATTTTTCTTGAAATGATTAAGCATATACAAAGGAAATGCTCAAGAAACTTTTGCGTATAGTTTAGCTTATAAGTGATTATTAAATTTAAAATGAAGAGGAGAGTTGGATGTTCATCATGTGGATTCTGTATGAGTGATGGTTATTGAGATGACCGTCCTATTCTCGAGTCTATGAAAGAAGCAGATTCGGAATGTAGGAAGGCATCGTTATGACTCACAAAGACTTTTTGATTGAGCTTTCTGACGGTCCTTTTTGGGGTTGAGCTCTGAAACCTATATCAAGTTGTACATTCATTTTAATTACATAGACAGAAAGTTGGAATCTCATTGTTTTGATACAAAAAATTCATAAAGGTTGACTATTCCAAAAATTGGATTTTCTTAAGGTTGAAAGAGGATAGCTTTTTGGGCGGTTGTTTGGATCCACATACATGTCTCTTTTGATAAAAGATATGCACATCTAGTAAATTACTAGTTTCTCTCTTTGTTATTGGTACTGATATATAATTAAAGCAAACTCATGATGATATTTATGGCATATTGGTATTGATGAAATGTTTGCAGGGAATTCTTGTGAATTGAGTTGATTGGGGTTGGGAATATTGAGCCTCACTAAACAAGTTGAAACAACATATCGACTGGTTACGCTTACAATGCATAATTGTTAGCTTTAGCAATTTGAATTGAGGCTTAGCTTGATGGTTTTTGACGTGAAAATAACACATTTACAACTTTTTACTTTTGAATAATTTAGCTTTGTATTGGTTGCTAGAAGCCTTAAACCCCATGTGAGGGTCTCAACAGAGATGCATTGAATGGATATTTGAGAAATTGTCCATTTCACAAAGGAAATGCTGCCCAAATTTTTACTTTTTCTTGTCAATCTGTACTAGGCTGTTAGTTCCTTTGTAATTTTGGATACCAATAACAAGGGGAAGGGGTCATTGACACATGTTTTCCCAATTAATGCTAGTACTAACATGCTTGTGTTCTTGGATGGTGGCAAGTAAGAGGTTCCTTCCTTGGGATTCCGAAGGGAACTCTAGTAATAGTTGGAGATCATCCAGTGTTTGGTTTTGTACTTGTAAAAACTTCTCTGATAAGTATATATATGCAATACATCTAGTCTAAAATGTTGTCATTTGTACAATCTTGTCTCTGTCATTTTTTACTACAACAATGTATTTTTATGTACTCATGTAACCCTTGTCTGGACTTTAGTCCCATTGTATGGTTCAATAGTTTGTTAAATTAAACTATTGCTAGATAATCAATCATAAACACAAACAAACATACACATAATATAGCTTGAAGAAGGACTTCCCCCTGCGTGGTGGGTCCGTGTTTGCTTCTATGTGTGTGTGTGTGTGTGTGTGTGTGTGTGTGTGTGTGTGTGTGTGTGTGTGTGTGTGTGTGTGTGTGTGTGAGAGAGAGAGAGAGAGAGAGAGAGAGAGAGAGAGAGAGAGAGAGATTGTGAGGCACAAAAAACTGAGTATTGATCTCATGATGTGATTCCATTCAAGAGGTAGAGGCATTATACGCGAATGAAGTGGTTCACATCTCGCCCTTCCAAATTCCAAAGAAACTTGGAAAAGAAGAATTTGTTCCAAAATATGAGAGTGTGTTTAATTAGGAGGGATCTAACAAGATTCCTCTTCAAGTTAGATTGAAAAATCGGTAAGAAAACGAAAGCTAGGTAGCAGAAGTCAAGGTGAGGGAAGTTCAGACATGAACTAGCATATAGGTGGTACGCGGAGCCAAGGTGAGCAGGAGCTACGACACTACAAGCAAGTAGGAAGTGATTGTAGGAAGTTTGATAATGTGGCAGTAGGAGGCCCAAGCTGCACATGTGAGAAGAGTGTAGCTTGTGATCGAGCTTAGCAATCTATTGTAGCACGCTTCGAAGGGAATGTGGTAGAGATTGAATGGGCGTAGACCGAGTAGGGGGTACCCTAGGTCTATTGAAAGTGAAAGTTTTTTTACTAACACTGTTTACAAAAAACTCAGAACGCAGTCACCGCACATTGGCATGTGGTCCTTGTTGCAGGATGGGCATTGTCAAGATTATGCAGAGAAAAACAAACCATTCTCTCTCAGGCGACCTCTACGTCAATAGATTATATCTACTCGGTGATGAAGAGCTTACACCACTCTATCTGATGTCAAGGCAAGAGAGCTTCGTCATCTGAGAATGTATCCATCTCCCCAAAGTGAAAGAAGAGAGGTCTTTATATAGGCTCTCGAGGCCAAAAGCACTAGCTAAGAATAGACTGAGCAAGGAGGGACAAGTTCGCGCAGGTTCGTAGCTTTTCAAAAAAAATAAAAAAATCTGAGGACACGGATTTTGATGCGCGATTTAGAAACTGCAAGAAGAAGTTTGGCCTCCAAGAAAAGAGTCTTAAACTAATCTCCTCCTCTCTTTTCTAAAAAGACTCTTTCTTTCCTAAAAACAAGCCTGTGCTTTTTGCTTGTCAACTCTCCCACTTACCATTCAATTTTTACATTAAATTTGACCATCCAAACAATATTTAACCAACTAATGAAAATCGTATCTAAACTACACCACACAGTAATATCACGACATAATTATGACTTTCCAATACTGTCAATCAAAATTCGACGAAATAGATATTGGAAGTTATTTTTCTTATTTTTAGAAGAGATCCAAAAATTGGGGATCTTACAAGGATTTTGTTGAATAGGGTTACTACATGCAGAGAAGTGGGAGAAAAGATTAGTGAAATGCCATAGAAGGAGCTAGATGTAGAGGGATGATATCTTGCTTCAGGTGATGTGGAAAAGATGAAGGTTGAAATGAGAGAATATATGAAAGGTGTGTGGGAGAAAATCAAAGTCAGTATGTATGATGTGGTCAATAAACCATATCAGATCTTTGTAGAAGAAGAAGTAAATGAGGAGAACTTGTTTGTGCAGAAGAAAAATGATGAACTAAAACAGTAGTATGAGGAATTGAAGAAGTAGTTGGAGTAGCAAAAACATCATCAACCTGAACAAATACATACTCAAAGTGATACCGCAACTGAAACTGAAGTCCAGATGCAGTGACAATTAAAGTTTCAGGTGAAGAGGCAAGGGGTGCAGGTGAACAACAAAAATGTAGAGATCCAGTAGTGATTATTGTTGAAGATATACTCAGTAAGGAGAGTATTGAGGTTACAAAGAAAACAACTGAAGTTGAAGTGGATGCAGGACTTGGTGAACATGATAAGGAAACTGCAATTGAAGGGGAAATTTCAAAGAAGAATGAAGTTAAAGATCATGTTCATGTTGAAATTTTTGATCACAGGATGGGTTCTCACAATGTTTGATAAACATTGCCCACCAAGTGTGCCAAGTGTTAGGGCCTTATGTGTCAAGATACTTATCTTTTTGAACTTCAACTAAGGTCTTATCTTTAAAACCTTGGGGCCATTTTTACACAAGTGTCTAATGCTTAGATAGTTTGAAATACCCGAATTGTTGTATGGTATGTAACATTTTTTGGATGGAACCAACGAGCAGTTTGCAGTTCTCCATGTAGTCTTATTATTGTTTTGCCCTGTAGTCTGATAGTGACGATAAATACACAGTGAAGTAGTACTATCTTATCTCAATCATGGTGTTTCTTATTTATATGCTTTGCCTTTTTGTGATTTAATGAGCAGTCTCTTGTAGTCATTTTCCTTTATACTGCATGCCCCTAACACTGCCTCATAGTGCAGTGACTATGGTTCAAGTTAGTGTTGGACAAAACCTTTCACTTTTACCAATTTGTTTGAGGTGTTTCATTCAGTGAATCTTCCAAGATGTTGTGCTATCTTAGAGGGGGAAAAAACGAGGGAGGAGGGGGTTCTTATCTCTCATGAAAAAGAAGAAGATGGATACTCTCTCTCTATTTGGTTATTATATTCTCTCTCGTTTCACGGTGTACGCGCTCTCCGGAAGTTTTCGTGGCAGATATCTCTACGTAGCTCTCATCACCGCTCTCTTGTGGCAAAGCAAGAAGCCTTTTAACAACCACTAATTGATTCTAAAGCACGGTAAGAAACCATAAACTCCATAGTCATCATCTCTCTCTCTCTCTATGTCGTTTTTCTGCGTAGTCTCCCTCTCGGTGATTGTTTTTTCTGCATACAAGTGCATGTATGGATTAACCAAGTACATACGAGGTTGCCTCTTGATTATTTCATCATGTTTTACACGTTGATTCATGAAACTGATGCGTTATGGTCACGCACGTGCATAAAAAAGTGCTCATTAGGAAAAGTTTGGACTAAAAAATGGGCCTTGTAAGAATTGTTGATGTGACATAGCTTTCAAAAAGTGGGGATCGGTAATTTTTTTGCAAATAAGATCCAAACTTGTCGGAGGTTGGATATTTAGAATCTACTCTTCAAATGCTATCTATTGATATATAGCATGCATGTATCGGACATTGCCTTCATGTAGATCTAGAAAAAGGTGATTTTAGATTATAGTAACGGTAAAAACAAAACCTGGCTGATTGAAACAAAATGGCATAACTTTCATAGAAGTCATCCAAACTTTTCGGACCTTGGCTCTTTAGAATCCATTTTTCAAGAACTTTCCAATGATAGGTCATATCATGGGGTTCTAAGCAATATTTAGAGGGGTCTATCGGGCTGCTTTCTTTTGTACAAGTTTGATGATGTGGCGCTCTTAAAAGGCCCAAAAATGAGTTCAAAATTTTCCTAATGTTTCGTTTCACGTCATAGAAGCGGTAGGAATGTTTTGGTCATAAATGACAAACCGTTATGAATTAGCCCGAACCCTTTATACCATAGATAAAACACATCATTTAGAACATTTTCTTTCTGATATGTCATGTGAAAAACACGCACAAGATAAGAGATATGGTCAAAAAACAGATTGTTGTCCACTACACTAACCAATTTGTTTGACTCCAAGCTCCTTGGAGAACTACTATATAGAATGACTAAATGGACAAACCCACTTAACCAATTGAAAAGCTTGATAAAACTTGATGATAAATGAATTTAGGTCTCCGTTTTCACTTTGGAAATACGATTTATTAATCACTCTAGTATCAGTTTTACCTACACGCGTAGGAGTGCTATCATAGCTCAAGGTATTCACAACATCCCTATCCTCTGGAAAAACACCTTCGAACACACAACTTACACTAGTAGACCACCACCTGTTCGATTGCTACTGCTCACACACTCCACAAATCCACCACACGAGGCACACCTACTACCACTGCTTGTCTCCACCCTTACACACAAACACAGCCACTCAATCTCACTCTCTCACTCAAAACACCATCGGTCTGGGGGGGTACACACATCCACACATCCGGCACCGAGGAGAACCATAAAAGCAGGAGAAAGAGAAGGGGGGAAGGGGAAACAATAGCACGGGAGGCAACTGTGGCTTGGTTTCACTTCAAAAAACATATGCACCCGCTTGTACTGCCATCACCATGGCCATTTTCAAGCAAAAGTTAACAAAGGGGCTAGCTTGCTAGAGAACTCCACTTTGCAAGCTTCAAACGGTGGTGCAGCCAAAGTTAGTCAAGGCTAGCAGGTGGTCTATGCCAGGAAGAGGGTGCAGTCGACTGTGTAGAAGGTTAGGGCAGGTACCAAGGCCCTTGGCAGCCAAAAGATAGCGGGGATGTATGCTTGAAGCGGTTTTTTAGGCCAAAGTGCTGCAAGATAGTCCAGATGGGATGGCAGGTCAAGGTATCCAAAATGCCAAATCACTATCCTAAAATGTAGTGTTCAGTGTGCTCTAGAAGGCAGTCCAGACGGCTCTTCAAACGGAGCCCCGATGCTCAAGATATTGCAGTTTAAAGAAAGAGTATGTTGCAGATCCCCGAAAAACCGGGCAGCTGGGGACAGGTGGCCCGGGCTGATGTCAGTGTATACATGTATAGAGCTCGAGTTGTGGAGCTTGCCTGTCTTCTCCGATTGCGAATCGGAGCTCTGGATGGCGAGATATGGTCAGTCAAAGATTTTCAGGGGGTCGGGTCTGAGCCCATTTGATCGCACCAGGGAATATGCCATCTGGCGTCTTTTGAGCCTTTCCAAGATTCTTGGTGGAAGGATGTACCATGTGGAGTTAGCACAAATTGACTGCACGTCAATCAGATATTCGATCAGTCAGATACTACGAGACGAAGCTAGGAGCATTTGGGCAGTGAACAATTGCAGATGATTTTTTAAGTTTTTCATGGCCTTGGATATCGAGCTTAGAGAAGTCAAAATACAGTAAGGCTCGCATGGCTCGGAGACAACTTAGTGGAGATCCGACACGGTTTTCCGGATCAGCCATCGGACACGGGAGCAGTAAGAAAGGGCCAATGGGACTGTGCTACCAAACTGGAAAATTTAAGGCCATTTTTCTTATAAAGTGGGGGCCCTTGGGGGTGCATTAGAATGAGGGGCTGCCATGTGGCACCGGGGAAGGTCCCACATGCGCAAGGCGGGCGATAGAGGACGTTGTATATACTCCAGGGCGTGAGCCCCTTCATTAGCATGAGAAAGAGAGAGTGAAACTCCTTGAGCTCGTGAGCTATGGTGGCGAGCGCCTTCGGCTTTGCGCAGGCGGAGATGTGGCTGTTTTGGCGGTGACCGGCAAGGCGGGGTGGGCTTGAGGCGGTGGACTCGCATGTGAGTCGGTGGGCAGTGACAATGACGTGGCGCCCGACACGGGAAGTTCCCACGGACCCATGGGGCCTCAAAGTTTTAAAGGGGAGAGAGGGGGCAATAGCGATATCGCTATTGCCTCCCCCCCTCAGGTAAGAGGAAAGTCCCATAGCAGAGAGAGAGAGAGAGAGAGAGAGAGAGGAAAACCCGGAGGTCTTCAAATGGGCGAAGCCAAGCAAGGCCAAGTGTCCGGACAAGGGGGAAGACCAAAGGAGCAGAGAGACAACTCTAAGATGAGGCGGGCAAAGTGAACCAAAGTGAAGGCTAAGGGGCAGAGGAGGAGTTGGATGGATAGAGGGAAAGAGTCAATGTCCAAATTGAGTAGTATAAGGTAAGCCTAAAGGGGGTAAAAGATGAAAGTGAAAAAATAAAAAAATGAAAAGTCTAGGGGGCAATAGCGACATTGCTAATGCCCCCCCAAGTGCAAAGAGTGAAGAAGAGAAAGGTAGAGCAAAGCGGTGCCCCCTTTCCCAAAGATGCCAATTCAAGATGCCAGGTGGACCAATTAAATTGTAAATTCCCAAATTAAAGGCCCCCCCTATAAAAGTCAAAAATGGATCAAATCAAGGGCTTTTTTTCTTGGCCTTTTGAGGTGCCGTTTGAAGCCTACAAAGTGGAGTTCTCTAGCAAGCTAGCCCCATTGTAACTTTTGCTTGAAAATGGCCATGGTGATGGCATTGCAAGCCTGTGTAGATGTGTTTTGAAGTACAATCAAGCCACATTTGCCTCTCGTGTCATTGTTTCCCCTTCCCCCCTTCTCTTTCTCCTGCTTTCTTGGTTCTCCTCGGTGCTGGATGTGTGGAAGTGTGTGCCTGAGATTGAGTGGCTGTGTGCGTGTGTAAGGGTGGAGACAGGTAGTGGTAGTAGGTGTACCTTGTGTGGTGGTTTTGTGGAGTGTGTGAGCAATAGAAATCAAGTAGGCAGTGGTCTGCTACTGTGCGTTGTGTGTTTGAAGGTGTTTTCTGAGAGGATAGGGGTGTTGTGAATACCCTGAGCTATAGAGAGGCCTTCATGTTGGTGCCGGGTGTGTTCCCCCATTCCCCTTCTCCATCTTCTGGTGCCCCCACAGAGGAGCACACTGATTTCTCCTAGATGAACGAAAAGAAGCGGTTTCTCGCATTGAAAGTCATGGCAGCTAGAAGCTATGGACCGATTTTCACAGGAGAAGAGAGCCTTGACGAGTGGATGTGAGATTTTGAGTTGTACATGCTCTCATTGCGTATGCCGAACGAGGATAGAAAAATTACTACTTTTCCTTTGGCATTAGGAAATTTCGGAGGTCATTTGGAGAGCCTTCTAAGAAAATGTATTTTTTGCACTCTCTCTCTAGAAAAAATGGCAAATAAAAGAGCTGGGTCTTTCATAGTAAAACTTCAAAAGGTGTACTTTAAGTAGATTCCTTACTCTTCTGAACATTCGTTCGTAATGATTGAGGGATAATCCTCTTTTCAGTTGCATTGAATGAACAACGTCAATATGGAGGGAACGAGGCTAACATGGAGGGACGAATCCGTAGCCGCTATTCACTTTCCATTAAACCTGCACATTTGGCTAATGGCGCACTCCTCAAATGGCACAAATGTTACCTAGAAACGAGCCAAATATCACCTTCACATTGATTTGGACAATGAGTACCAACCATCGATTAAGCGCAGTAAAACAAACACACATATACCTCCCGCCTCCATAGACACGCTCAGAGCTCAAGGAGCTAAACACATAGATATCTGGACGAGAGGCTCTCTCTACCCTAAGAATCCAATAACTAATGCGTCTCCACCGTTTGTCAATCCTACAAGCTTATTGACCTTTGCTGGTGATGGAGAAAAGGGCCTTCTGGGTTATTGTAAATCACTTACAAGAGAAGCTGAAACTTACAAGAGCATTCTCCAAGCTCAACAATGTGAGATTGTTCTCCTTTCACATTTACATTCTACAGATCAGGTTACCATTTTGCAACATAAAACAGAGGTACAAGAACTGAAAGGAAAGGTGCGAAGTTGTCAAATGAAGGACACCATCTTGGGTGGTCGTATCCGAAAGAAGAAATTGCGCAATCTTGAAACATTGCAGGTTGCATCAGGAGGTCTCAAGAAAAGAATCCGAGCATTAAGGTGATGCTTCTTGGTTGGCTACATTGTCTTAGTTAAGTAATCTTTTTGTTTTTTCTTGTTATGCATTGTTTTCATGTGCCTAAATAGTGTTAGTGAAGCAAATTTTCTGTTATTTACTTATGCATTGTCTTCATGTAGAGATTCAATCTACCCTGACAAGGAAAACATTGACCCCAAAGCCAATATAGGAAAGAGATTGAAGCCACTTATAAGTAGAAGCCTGGCAGCAGATATAGTACATGACAAGAAGTTTAAGGTTCTACAAAGAAATGTAGTGGACCGCTTTATTTCAGAGAACTCAGTGCTTGCAAAAGAGATACAAGGCACACTTGATTCACTTGGTGTAAGAAAAAGAGGATATTCAGCTATCCAAAAGTCTGTCTCATCCATCTTTGTTAGGAAGGGTATAAAATCCAAACTTCTACCATCAGCCTCAAGTGTTTGGAAAGAGAGGCTTCAGCTTAACGAGGCACAGGGAGACTATCTTGGACAGCCCTTTCATATTAAAGCAACTTACAGTGGCCATGGAGCGAACATGGCATATGATGAGTTCAACAATATTTTTATGGACCTGCGGATACTACAGAAGAGAATGGTGGAGTTTTACAACATCACATTTGAAGAGTCACGTGGGCTATTACATTTTGTGTTAAAACTGGATGAGTGTGAGCTTGTTAAAGAGAAAAAGCTAGAGCGTGTTACTATTACTTTAACGAATAGAGCCCTCTCAAAGTGTCCCAGTGATGATCCTTTATATTTTAGTGTTCAATCAGAATCTAACCTATGGTGGCTTGGTGCGTTTGAGGTAAGCGATATTCTCAAGTAAGCTCAAATGTTCAGATCTACTTAAGTCTCATTTATTTTGTGTTGCAGGTAAAGAAAGAAGATCATGAGATTCTATATTGGGTGTTCCATCGAACTAATATTCCGAAGGTGATTGATGGACAGACTAACCAGGGAGAGGTACTACGTCTAGATGGAAGGGGAGACTTTCAAGTTCAGTGGCATCTTGCAGGTGACCTTAAAACATTAAAGTGCATGTATAATTGTGGAATGGGTGCAATGGCAAAGTCACCGTGTTTGTTCTGCATGGAGCCTGCAAAGGTCATGGACCCAAAGTGGTGGAGAAAAGCTCCAACACGTCACATTGAGGATCCTGCTTTTCGACCCGTTTTGAAAATACCACTTGTGAATGTCCACATTTGTACAATGCATGCCCTTTGTAGAATTGTGGAGAAATTGGTCTACTTATACATCAGGTTTGCTTGGAAGATTAAGAACTCCGCAGAACGACAAGTAGCCCTGTAGTGCTTAGAAATGGTACTGTCGGATATGGGGCTTCATGGTGGCAATGTGAAAATCCAGCGGGATGAAAAGAGATCAACTGCTGAGAAGGATGTCCCATGCAAACCATCCATCGGTGGGGTGAAGGCACGGAGGTTTTTATCTAAGCCCCAAGGTACAAGAGATCCAAAGCTAACAAAACATGGAAAAATATATAACACATCTTATGTTAGCAAGGTAGAGTATCAAAGTTGGAAAAAGCTACATATTGCAGTCAAAGACCACGAACCAACTACTCGTAACGCGAAGGCTGAGGTTTGGCGATCAATAGACATCCTATTTTTGATGTGTGACAAAGATGACTGGTCACAAGGTGATATGAACAAGTTCAAGGAAAATCTCAACCTTATGAAAAAATCATTCAAGACAGCATGGACAGACACCCAGATTACTCACTACATGGTATTATAATGTATTTCTTTCTCTCTTATGTGCAAATATGTGACTGTAAAACATTCTAACTAATCTGTTTTCATATCCAGCACATCATCTTCAATCATTTGCCATATTTTATACAGAAGTATGGGAACCCGGCAATATGGAATACCCAAGGGATGGAAAAGTCTCATTACATGGCGAGAAATGCTTATTTCAGGCACACACGACATGGTGGCTCTCGAATCAAGGCTAACAGTTTGAGAGAACTATTTGAATGGTTCTATCGTAGAATCATTCATTGAATGCAGGCAAAAGGAGTCTTGGCAAATTCAGCAACAGCACAAGCCATCAAACATTTACAACAACAAAAAGCTAAAAGATCAATGGCATACAACAACTCCGGAGCTCGTGAAAGTCAACGAAGGTGGAGAGAGACAATGGTGTATGTGAATCACAAGTGGAGAAAGATACTCTGAGTGGATGACATTGTACAAAATTTATGTAATACATGATCTTATACAATTGCTACTTGAAGTGTATCAAGATTTTGCAGGTTCAATTTTGTTTTTTGGCACGTCACCCTTGTAACGAATCATGAGATGTTTGCCATACTCTAAAAGTTCATCTGGGTTTTGTCTACCAAGAGCTAGTGCTATTGCTGTGTAGGTGTAGTAATACGCTGCCCGACCACCTGTATAGCCTGGGCAGTAACCAAAACAATCTCTAGCAAACACTTTGTCCACAAGAATGACTTTATCTGCACTTTTGGACAGCACCGGTCCACCCAAGAAGCGTGATAGTGTCTTGAATGTGTAAGTTGCTATTGAACCCTCTTGTGACATGGAATTGTGAAAAACTACTATCGGCGACTCGCAAAGCTTTGAAAGGTACTGTGCTAGGGCCGCATCCCTTCCTCGATACTCTCTTGTCCAGCGCCGAAGGAAGTCATCCTTGTCAGCAATCCAAGACTGCACATACAATGTCAGAAATGACACAAAGAGAGAGAGAGAGAGAGAGAGAGAGAGAGAGAGAGAGAGAGAGAGAGAGAGATAGAGAGAGAGAGAGAGAGTTACCATGAAGCTCTCATCCTGCAGAAAGAGGTTTTCTTGCCACAGGTCTACAGATGTAGTTGACCCCTGACCTGAATGGTTAAACCAATCCTTCACTTCTTTGTTACTTTTCAATGGTCTTAGGCTTTGTCTTATTGCTTGGAAGGTGGCTTCATCAGGTAGTGTCTCCTTGTATTTTTCAGCTTTTTCAAAGCATCTTCGAAGGCATTCCATTGGATTGCTGGATGTTTCCATTGCCTCATCATCACTACTATCCTCTGAAACAAATCCACTCCTCTCCTCTTGGACTCTGGAAATAATAGCTAGGGAGAAATCCTCCCTTAAATAAAACACACTTTGCACATCATGTAAGAAGATATAGGTCCTGTCTCCAATCCTGAAGTCAGGCACAGCAGGCAACATCATCTGAGCATGCTTCTCAGTGAAGTTACTGACATCCAATGAAAGTTTGATTTCTGTGGTTTTCACAGAGAGCATCTTACTTCTTTGTACTTCAATTGCCTCAACCTCAAGGTCGACTGTGTCTTCAACCTCCTCGACTTCTTGCATATGAGTTGTCTCCTCGCATTCCTCATCTGGTGCTGCATCCTGCTCCTCTAACACCTCATCAGGATTCTGCATGAGGAATCCAAACAGGCTGTTCAGGTAAATCATAAAGCCAAAGGCTTCCTGAATGAGTTTGCATTCTTTTTGATGCAAAGGGCAGGCTGAATGTCGGCAAGAGGGTGGTAATTCCCTATACTTATTCACTCCCTGTCCCTTTCCACCACAGTCATTTAAATGCACAAGAGTCATAGTAGACAGAACAACCCTTCCTACCTGCACCATCACTTCAAACTTATCTCTGTAGGACTGCAAGAAATTACTGTGCTGAGCTAAGAGGTCTTCAATGTCAAACTTTGGATTAAACATAGAATGAACTAGATCATACTTGTCCCCAGCACCACAAGATGCTGCAAAATCAAACAGCCTCTCATCAGTTGCAGCTGGGTCTTCCAGAGAAGACACATCCTCTTTGTCTTTACATTTAGTTGCACAGGGACTAGTTTCTAGCACATCTGCATCATCTGAGAAGTCTATATTCCTCTTTCTTGTATTTTTCTTCAGAAGTACTCTACAGGGCACCACACCCTTGTAGGGTGAGGGATCCTCTTGCCCTGGTGACCTCTCTGATTGATCTTCACCAATCGACTTTTCTTCAGATATGTCCTCACAAAAGTCAACAGTTCTTTTGGCAGATACATTAAGCAACTGAGCCTGCAAGGGTTGAAATCCTGGCACAAGCTCTGGATCTGGTTTCAGCCTCTTCTGCCTACTGGACCTTAATCCTATTCATCAAGAAACATGACAAGTCAAAACCATCAGGAAACATGACAACTCTGCCAAAACCAAACCATCATGATCTCTCTCTCTCTCTCTCTCTCTCTCTCTCTCCTGATAGATATAAATATATATATATATATATATATATATATATATATATATCTGTCTCTCACCAAAGCACAAACAAAAACACACCTAGTCTCTCTCTCTCTCTCTCTCTCTCTCTCTCTCTCTCTCTCTCTCTCTCTCTCTCTCAGTGCAGCCGTTTTTTGACCTAGTAGACAGCAGTCCACTCTTTTGATCATAACTTCTTCATCCGAACTCCGATTTGGGTGATCTATAGCCTCAATCGAAGAGCACGAAGTCCTCTACGCATTGATGTAAAGACAGAAATTTTCAGAGTTATGGAAGGCATTTCTGTAGCAGCATTTCCGAAGTGAACAGGTTCAACAAAATTGATTCCCATCTCCTATTTTACATACAATGTCTTCCGGCACTCGCAAGGGTTCTTCTTCTTCAACAAGGTCCACAACCATTGTGGAAAATGATCCAAAATCTCCTAAGTATGGAGATAGCAACACAACCACCCAACCAACGACATCGGAAACCATGATCATGGCGTACTTGGTATCATTGCAAGAGACCGTAAACAAACAAGGCGAAGACTTACGAGCACTTGCAATGGAGAATGGCACACTAAGGGTACTTGTGGTTGAGAATAAGAATCTCAAGAGGACTCTTGAGATGCAAACAACACGTTTGATGCAACTTGAAGAGGAAGTCAAGGAATGTAAACGCTCTTTTGTGGACTTGAATGCTTTGAAGGAGCGGATGAGCAAAGTAGAGCATGACCATGTATTGAAAGAAGAGAAATTTGACACTATGAGCCGGGATGTATGCGACATGAAAAATGCATGCACAAACAAGTCTTGGGCTGATGTATGTGGTAGCAATGTGGTTTCTAATTCCTCACTCATGCAAGCTATGGTTCAAACAAAGAATGTTGAGAATGTGGACGTGGAGGAGTTGAAGGAACGGGAGCGACGTTCCAAGAACATTGTTATTCGTGGAATTTCCGAAGAGAAGTTAGAGACACCTCCTTCTCTTGCCATTGTTTTTGAAGATTTCTTCAAAACCCACTTTGGCATGTCCGGAGTTATGGTCTATGGAGCACATAGAGTGGGGAAGCAAGGAGCTCCTCGCTCGGGAGAACGGCCAATTGTATGCACCATGCCGGATGAGACCAAGCGAAAGATTATCCTTGATAATAGCTGGATCTATTTGAGGGATACAAAATGTTTTGTATGTGAAGATCGCACTATTAAGCAACAAAATATGCGTCGCAAGGCATATGAGGAAAAGAATAATAAAAACAAGGAGATCTCTCATGAAGAAAATGTGCCCAAGGAGGAGGCAAGTCTCTCAAGCAAATAGGGATGCGTGACCTATGAGACCGAGTTACAATTGAAAATATGCTTTTGGAATTGTAATGGATACCCATGGAATGCGGGGGTTGGCATTGATGAACTAACAAGCAAAGCCGATGTTGTACTTCTTGTTGAAACTTGGGAGCATGATACACAAAGGATTAACGGCTTGGAGGATTACAATGTACATTCATTGATGTGGTCAAAGAATCTCAAGCAACGAAGAGGACAAGGAGGGTTAGCATGTATGGTTAAGAAAGGATTGGAAGATTTTGTATCAATTGTGAAAGATGACAAGTACAAACGTTATGTATGGCTGAAAATTATGACACCAAATTTTTGTAGCCGGTTGCTACATTCCTCATCATGATTCTCCCTTTTATGCTTGCATGGATAGAGATCAACCATTTTCTGATTTGGAAGAGGACATTGCTTATTTCAAAGGTGAAGGTGATGTTATTGTATTTGGGGATATGAATGCTCGCACAAAAACATTGCAACATGATACTCAACAATTTGATATGCCATACATTTCAAGGGAGTTGGAGGAAGTTCACTTGTATGATCGTACTTCAATGGATGCGAAAGAGCCGGATCACTATGGAAAGTTACTTTTACACATGTGTAATAGCACGGGTATGCTCATTGCCAATGGTGTATCTTTGTGGAGTGGAACCAATGGATTTACATGTAGAAGACATAATGGGGATAGTGTGATTGACTATATGCTACTCTCTGAAGCCATCATGTATCGCATAAAGAGTTTTATGTTTGGTCAATGGACCCCGGAATCCGACCATCGCACCTTATGTATTGACCTTTCATGCGGAGAAGCAACTAAGCATGATAATCTCAGCCAAAGGAAAGAGAAGTTATCACTATGTATGGATTTCAAACGGGCACCAATGTACATTGAAATGGTTGAGCAAAAATTATGGATGACAAAGCTTCAATGTGATGCACCATTGGAAACTAAATGGGAAGCTTTCAAGAAAGCTATTTGTTCTTGTGCGGAAGAATGCTTTGCCATAAAGCATCTCCATGGTATCAACAAAGATAGATCACGCAAAAGGTGGTTTGATAAAGAATGTCAAGATACTCGAAAGTCCTTGATAAAGCTTGATTCAACTATGGACAAAGACAACTATCAAAGTCATTTGCGTACATACAAGGCATTGATTCAAAAGAAGAGAAGAAGATGGGAAGTAAAGTAACAAGAATTTCAAGTCCAAGAAAAGGCACATGCATGTGGAAGATTTTGGAGAAACTTGAGAGGCAAGCGGGTTGAGAATTTTGGTAACTTGAGTTTAGTGGATATGTACACACATTGTAGGCAATTATATGAGCAAGAAAATACTGAAAAAATGCCATTTTATGGTTCACTCCCATGTATGCCGTCTTTTTTTACTATTGAGGATGTATGCGGTGGGCTTGAAAAGTTGGCCACTCGCAAAGCGGGAGATCTTCAAGGTATCAAGCCGGAGATGATCAAATGGACAGGAGATTTTACCCATGAGTGGATATGTGATATGTTCAACCTTGCACTTCAACATGGTATGCCTTATGATTGAAGTACTAATTGGGTTAAGCCTTTGCATAAAGGAGGGGATGTAAAGAATGTAAGCAACTACCGGACTATAATGATTGGGTCTCTTATGGCAAAGTTGTTTGGGTGCATAATGGAGATGAAATTGAGTGATTGGGCTGAAGAGAATGACAAGCGTGCAAAGGGACAAGCGGGTTTTTGTCAATGCCATAGCACCATTGATCATCTTGTCACTCTTCGTGTTCTCATGGAGGAAAGTCGGTTGAAAGGAAAGCGATTGTATTGTTGTTTTGTGGACTTTAAGAAAGCCTTTGATATGATTCCACGTAACAATTTGTGGAGAAGGATGGAAGAACTCCAAGTGCCAAGTGAGTTTATGCTTGCGGTTTCTCGAATCTATGAGAAGGTGATTTGTCAATTGCGCATGGGAAGAGAAATTTCAGAAATTTTTGTAAGCACTATTGGGGTTAAACAAGGATGTCCATTGTCACCAACTCTCTTTGGTCTATGCATCGATCAATTGGAACAAATGGTACTTGACTTTATGCAAGAAGAAGGCATTGAAGAGGTCACTATTTACAATGCGGTAATCATGCTTTTGTTGTATGCGGATGATGTAGTGCTTCTAGCACACACTTTAGAAGATGCACAAAAGCTTATGGTTGTCCTTGAGAAATTTTTCTTGCATAGTGGGCTGATTGTAAATGAATCCAAAACAAAGGTTATGCTTGTGAAAACCAACCATAAGGAGAAGCCATGCATTGTGTACAACAACGAGACACTTGAAGTTGTTGAGAGCTTTAAGTACCTTGGCCTTGAGGTTCCATCCAACCACAAGTGGCATGAATGTGCTATGCGTCGTTTGGAAGCGGGAAAGAGAGCATATTATGCATTTGAGAACATGTGTAATGCGGGAAACATCAAGTGTTGGGTTCTCAAGAAGTATCTTTTTGATGCATTGGTGACACCGGTTCTTCTTTATGGAGTTGAAGTGTGGGGCGGGAGCATCTCAAAGTCTACTTGGAAAGAGTTTGAGAATGTCCAAAAGCGTTTTCTTACAAACTTTCTCCAAGTTAAGACACAAACACCATATATGCTCCTACTTCTTGAGTCGGGATCTCTTCCAATTGAGGTTATGGGCATGGAAAGGGTTGTGGAGTACATGATAAAGATGCGTCAAAACCCCTCACATCGACTTCCTACAATTGCATGGGAAGCAAGCAAAAAAGTTCAAAAGACGCATAAAAGCAAGATCTTGAGCACGGGATGGATGCAAGACATAAAGAAGTGGTTTGGGAGATGGGATGCATTACACTTGCTACATGATGCTTCGATTGACTCTCAAGTGAATGAAGCTTTTCTACAACGCCAATGTATTACGGCTTGGGAGAAATCCGGTGGGTCACGCTTCATACATTACACCACCTATATTGCCCCCAACTACAAAACCATGTTCTTCGCTGAGAGAGGAAACCGTACTCACACTTACATGCTTGAGCCTATTCCCTTGTCCGCGATACGCACTATCGCAGCAATTCGGCTTAGCTCCCATTTCCTTCGATGCGAGATAGGGCGTTGGGGCAATGGAGAAGAGTCAAATCGATTGTGCACATTATGCTCACTGCAAGTTCGAGAGTCTGAGTACCACACACTACTAGAGTGCTCAGCTTTTGATCACATCCGAACTTGCTTCTCTCACATTTTCAGCCATAACTTAGACCTACACACTTTCCTCTCCCAGCCAAAGTGTGGGCTCTCCATTGCGACTCTCATCACTACAATTTTGGAGCATCGAGAGTCACTCATCAGCCATACACATACTACATCACATGTAACTTTGGTCCCATAGGTCATATTTGACCTCCGAGGACGATAATAAAATCTATCTATCTCTCTCTCTCTCTCTCTCTCTCTCTCTCTCTCTCTCTCTCTCTCTCTCTCTCTCTCTCTCTCTCTCTCTCTCTCTCTCTCTCTTTGTATTTTTCTATTTGACTAAAGGCGCGCGAGGAAGGAAAAGTGCATTTTGCAACTCTCTCCGCGCGCCTTAAGTACAACTGAGAGAGTCATAACAATACTAACGGCGCGCGGGGAGAGCTGGTGGATCCAATATTTGGTTGGCTATGCGCGCCGTTAGTAACGTGTACAGAGAGGGTAGGGAAAGAGACAATGTATATATATCTCTGTGTGTGTCTGTGTGTATGTGTGTCTCTGTCTCTGTCTATGGAAGTATGGCTATTGAGGTGTGTGTGTTGAACAACAGTCACACACACACACACACACACACAATTTGTACCAACTGTTGGAAATACAGAGAGAAAGAGTGAGAGATCACCTTTTTTTGGTGGGGTTTGCAGGAACTCCAAGGGAGGTGTCTCCTCCATTGCTTTTCTGTGTGTCAAGCTAACTCTGTCTTTCTCCCTCCCTCTCTCTCTCTCTCTCTCTGAGAGTAAGGACTCCCTCTCTCTATCTCTCTCTCAATCTGTGTCTCTCCTTCTCTCTATCTCTGTGACAATCTGATCACTCTTTCTCTCTCTCTCTCTCTATCTCTCTAAGACTCTCTCTCTCTCTCTCTCTGTCTCTCTCTTTCTCTGGCTCTCTCTCTCTATCTCTCTCTCTCTCTCTCTCTCTCTCTCTCTCTCTCTCTCTCTCTCTCTCTCTCTCTCTATTGTTCTCTCTCTTTCTCTCTCTCAAAATCACACTTATAACGGATACACACGGCGGCGCCCCACGTGTCACTATAAATTATAGTATATTTGCATGCTGTTGCAGGTGTGGTCATTATTGAAACCGTATACTTTTTGTACGCCATATAAAGCGGTCAAGAGAGAGAAAAAACACACCTTGTGAAAGAGAGTGAGTGAAAGAGAGAGAGAGAGAGAGAGAGAGAGAGAGAGAGAGTGCAAGAGCCGTCTTCTGCGTCTCCGACAGCAAGCCCACCCATCGACATAACGAAGGTCTGCCTCTCCCTCTGCCTTTGCCTCTATCTCTCTATCTCTGTTTCTGTCACCCACACACACACACTCACAAACACACACACACACACACACACACACACACTCACAAACACACTCACAAACACACAGACACACATCTTTAAAATACAAACACACACACACACACACACACACACATACACACCCACACACACACACACTCACAAACACACACACACACACACACACACCCAGACACACACACACACACACACACACACACACACACACACACACACACTCACAAACACACTCACTTACACACAGACACACATCTTTAAAATACACACACACACACATCTTTAAAATACACACACACACACACACACAGACACACACACACATACTCTCTCTCTCTCTCTCTCTCTCTCTCTCTCTCTCTCTCTCTCTCTCTCTACCAAAGGCGCACGTAGAGAGGCATACCCGTAGTGCATGTCTCTATGCGCGCCCTTAGTACTGTGCATTGACGAGAGCCAAAGGCACGCGTAGAGAGGCATACCCGTAGTGCATGTCTCTATGCGCGCCCTTAGTACTGTGCATTGACGAGAGAGAGAGAGAGAGAGAGAGAGAGAGAGAGAGAGAGAGAGAGAGAGAGAGAGTATGTGTGTATTATTTTACCCTATACTAACGGCGCGCGGAGGTGCTTGTTGAGGTAAAAACGTGCTCCGCGCGCGCCTTTAGTAATGCGCACTCTCTCTCTCTCTCTCTCTCTCTCTATTTATATATGCTAAGCTATAGAAAGGAGAGAGAGAGAGAGAGAGAGAGAGAGAGAGAGAGAGAGAGACAGAGAGAGAGAGAGAGAGAGAGAGAGAGAGAGAGTCATAGAAAGAGAGAAGGGGATTGAGACTCTTCTTTTGGTGTACAGTGAGATGGTTAGAACAAAAGCCACTGCAAGGAAGGCAAGCAAGGGACCAGGATTAGCATCTAAAGCAAGTAGCATATCTGCAACCCCAAAGAAAAGACCTGGAAAACCAAATAAAATTTTGAAAGGGCCAAGGATGAAGAAGCTGCAAACCTGCATGGGACTTTTCAGAGAAATCAGAAAGGCACAGAAATGTGTAGATTTATGCATACTAAAGCTGCCCTTCCAGAGGATGGTGAGGTCCATATGTGATGAAGCTACCTGGGGCACCAAAAGGTGGAAGGTGGTGGCATTAATGGCTCTACAGGAAGCAGCAGAGGACTTGCTACTGGAGTACTTCAGTGACATGACCATTGTTGCAGCCCATGTCCAAAGGGTTACTATAATGGACAAAGATAGTGAGACATTGAAAAGAATAAGGTGGAGGTATGACAAACTGCTGGTCCCCAATGTCTGCAAGGATAAGAAAATGAGGGAAATTTTGTTATACCCCCCGGAGCTAGTGCCACAGCTCACAGTTGTAGATGTCACACATGATGTGAATACAAGGGCAAGGGCAGAGACTATTGCTCGCCAAACAGAGGAAATGAGGGAAGTAGAGCTTAAGGAGAAAGCAAAAGTAGCAGTGGAGTCCCAGAGGCAAACAGAGTGCAATGTGACCCTGTCTATAGAGGCAAGCAATCAAGAAACTCTACTTTCAATGAAGAATGGTTTGCTTGCAGAGATACCATTTGTAGATGGAGCCAGAAAGCTAGCTCTGGAAAAAGTGGACATTGATTTATTGCAGAATCCAAATGCTCAGATTTCAGACACAATTATCTATGCTTGTCTTAAGTAAGTGTTACTATCTTGCTAGCTTTGAAAACTCAGATAATAGGTTTGCTAACTCAGGTAGAGTCTCTGCAGCCTGATCAAAAGTCAACTCCCACTGCACACTCACACAGAGGTGTTTCTCCTTGATCCACAAATGTCTGTAATTATTAGACAAAAGAACAGTCCATCTGGGACCTTTGAGAGTTGGTTTCTCCACTGTGCTATGTTGGAAGTTACTGTGATCATCTTTCCATATGAGAACAACCATCACTGGAGTCTCATATGCCTTGATGTTGACCAACCAACAGTGTGGGTGTTCAATTCAATAAAAGGAACCCACCCTTAAATTAGGCTGTAAGTGTTTTGTATCAGAAAGTGTTTCTTATAGATATCCATGTAAATTTGAAGCCTCATGCTAACATCTTGACATTGCTTTGTGCATTTGTATAAAGAGGTTGTTGCTTGCCTATGGCAAGCTATGTGGAAGGTATGAACTATACAAGGCCCCAATCAAAGAAGTACATGTCCCAAATCAAACCGATGGGAATTCTTGCGGCTGGAGATGTCTTCTCCACGCAGAATATGTCCTGCAAAGCTACTTTGCATTAAAACCTTTCATGACTAAGGTACCCATTTGGCAATGCATTCAGTTAGTTTTGGTTTAGTCTATAAAATAATTCTCACCATGTGGTCTTTCAATTTTGCAGAGTGCTTTAAAAAACTACACATATGATTATTTGCAAAGATACCGAGTAAGTTTAGTACAACACCTGCTTACTATGTCTAGCCCTAGAGAGCTTGAAGATAGCAGCTTGGATGAGCGCACTATTGATCTTACAAAACATGACGTGCCACCACGACAAACCCCTACATCCAATACAGTGGAATCGCAACGGGCCGAGGGTGTCATATCAGCAGAAGATGAAAGAGCCAAGGATGAGGAAAGGTCAAATGAGCATATGGAAGGTGCTAAGGTTCAACCGGAGGAGACAATGAAAGAGCCAAGTCAGCCAGTGGAGGAGCCAAAGGAGCCTATGGCTGAAACCCAAGATGAGGAAAGCAGGCCTATAGATGAGCAAAAGGATATGGATGAGGAAAGCAGTCCTAGGGATGAGCAAAATGATATGGATCAGGCAAGGATGTATGAGGAAATCCAATCAACCGAGGGAGACGAAAAGATCTTGGAAGAAACCTTGAATGAGGCAGAAAGAGCCATGGGGGAGACCCCTGATGAAGATGTGAATGATGACTATGAAGATAAAGCGGAGGATAGCAACAACCACATGAACACTACAGAGACCCAGTATGGACCCTTGCTACCTGTAGATACGGTTGTTCCGGTAATGTCTATTCAAGTATGGCAAAATATGTTCAGCTTCTAACTACTTATATGTACTTGTCAACTTTTACAGAGGTTGATTATCTTGGACGTCAATGGATTGCTGCTGATGCGGGTGCCTCTCGGTGACAGAGGACCCTTTGAAAATTTGCAAACGTTTCGGATGGGAACTTGTCGAGTCGTGGTTCGTCCAGGAACCAAGGAATTTATTCAGTTTCTTCTTCCGCGCTTCAGAGTTTCCATATGGTCTTCAATGCAAAGGCAAAACTTGTCGCAACTAGTTGCAATAGTTTGCAGTGTATGCCAAGCTCACACGTCAGATTTTTCCTTTTTGTATGATCAAAGAAAATGCGTTACCGTTGAGGGCCACTACCACCCTAAAAAACCAGGCTTACCTCTTTTGTACAAACCGTTTAGCCAAATCGGTGTACCCTTTGATGCAACTAATACACTACTAATTGATGATACTCCTGAAAAGGGAGAACTAAATCCGTCGGGAACAACTATCTCACCACCTTCTTTCGAGGGGCATTCCTTCGATTTTTACCTTGAAGACATTCTGATTCCATACTTACAAAAATTGTATCTCAGTCCATTGTTCACGGACGAGTTTGTACTTTCTAATGAATTAAGATGATTCTTCTATCATGTCTTTGTCTTGTCTAACATATATATATATATATATATATATATATATATATATATAGAGAGAGAGAGAGAGAGAGAGAGAGAGAGAGAGAGAGAGAGAGAGAGAGAGATTCACAGGGCACAATTGAAAAATGAGATCAATAAACTTCATGTCTTGAAAGTCATTTGTATACACTTGGGTTCACAAGAATATATGCTACATTGACACTACTTCAACCCGACCATCCAACTCTTTGCACAAAATATCTTTTTCCCTTCGCCGCATCACCTTACGGCCAGCTAAGAAAAAGGAAAAATCTGATAGGTCCTTGTCCATTGACTCTTCAATGATGTCATTTCGCAAATGCTGAAGACTGCATAGCTCCCTTATTGTAACCACCAATAGTAGGCCATGCTCTTTATCAATCACTTCCACATCCACAATAGGATTATCTTCCAAACCTGCAGAAACCTGGTCCATAGGAATGTACTTACCGTTTAGCATTTGTGATCGCATATACCAAAATGAGAGTAACAGTGATTGGCTTGCAATCATGTACTTGACAACTAGAGTATCAAACGCGACCTCGCACCGTAAACCAATCTCTTCCTTTGCATACCATCCTTTGTCAAGAAGTTTGTCACAGGATGACTGCTGAAATGACTTGCACATGAACATAGTTTTTGTAACTCGGATGTTGTAGCTATGAAACAGCTCTATGAAGAGTGCAACAGGACAAAAGTTTGCAATTCTAACCAGTTTGGTAGGAATAGAGCTACGTAGAGACCTTTGTATATCCTTGTAGAGCTTACTTCGCATTGCCTCCACCATTGTTTCCTCGGGAACTGGCCAGTCCACAGTGTTCCAATCGGTTGGTAGAGGCACTTTCACCAACATGCCATTCTTATTCCCTGAGCTGAGTTGGTAAAAGTGGTCATAAAAAAAGATTCCCTCATCAGCCAGTCTTTTGCTGCTCCTCTCTGAGTACTGTAGAGAACCAATGTGGGCATGTACAACATGGAAGAGGCCTATTATGCACTCCACAGGTTCCCATTGCTCGTAAGAAGAGGGATAAACATCTGCAATATATATAAGAAGAGTTAAACTAAGAGTATCAATAAGTACAAATGACAAATCTAATGTAATTGAGTTGTAAAGAATGGAGACATTACTCATAACAAGCGGGAGAAACATTGCAAAATATATAAGAAAAGTTATAATGAGAGTATCAGTAAGTTCACATGTCAAGAGTACTTACAATTGCAACGTGGTTGATGTATATCTGATACATTTCCACCGTTTGCTATCACCTCTGGATGGGTAAACACATGCTGAACAAGAACTTCCTTTACAGATCTTTTGCCGATTTCAACTTTGAAATCCAACACCCTGGCCTTCCATGCTGAGCGGTAAACGTTGATACCACTAGACCTCTTGGGTCTTCTTGGTTGCATGAGGACCCATGAACCTTTGTTTATCCTTTGTCCAACCCATTGGTTCTCTGCACTTATTGAAGCTGGTATTGTAATTGAGGATATGCTACTACTTGGCCTTCTAGGCAAAGTGCAGTTGTTGGTTGTTGGTGTGAGAGACAGTAAACACCTGGAGGCTCTTGGGCGAGAAGACGTGGATGCCATAACTCTCAGAGAAAAGCTTTAGTGGAGGGAGATTCACTTTGAAAGCATTCTAATGGAGGGAAAGTGTTTTAGAATTCCAATATCTTGTGCGGGCTTAATGGTCACTCTCCAGTACGTTAATGACCATAAGAGAATATCAGAAGTGGGACCACACGCAAGCACCTAAAATCTCGGTAAAAGGAAGGAAATTACTATGCTACAATCCTAGTTTCGTGAAAGTTTTATGCTATTTTCCTATTTTTTGAGTCTTTCCACGTACTTTCCTACGTAACGTAGCCTTCATGCTCATTGGACGCGCTCTATTTTTCTCTCTCTTCATATGGCCCTCCAAATGACCTCTGAAATTTCCTAATGTGATGCGTGGTAGAGCTAAAGCATGGTACAACGCATTGGAAGGTGAGCCGAAGCAAGCATGGCTGGCTCTACGGGCGAGGTTTCTTTATGACTTCCGCAAGGAGACTTCCCCAGTCGAGATGGATGCAAAGCTGAAGGCGCTTAAGCAAGATGTAAGTGAAGAGTTCAATTTGTTTTTGGGTCACTTTGAAGAGTGTTGGGCAGAGTGAGCGGTAGCCATGCAATTGGCTAATGGAGACTATTTCAAGCTAGACAAATTCATGGCGTGTCTGCATCCCAAGGTGAGAGAGAAAGTTGATTTCGAGAGCCCAGAGAATTACAATGGTGCGGTAGCCATTGCATAGTCTAAGAGCAGAAAGATAAAGAAGAAGATAGAGCAAGGTGTGTCAGGCTATGAGACGATGGCCCATGTTCAACCGTAGAGTGCGAGAGAGACTACACACGAAGATAATCATGGAAATCGAGGTGTAGCTGTTGTGCCGCAAAATTGGATACGCACGGTGCAAGATTTGTCCAAGAAAATGCAGGAGTTGTGGCTCAGTGTCATGGATAGAGGACGACCAAGAGGAGCAAGAGGCAGGGCACGGCCACTTCCAGGTAGGTGTTATAATTGTGGAGAAGAAGGGCACTATGCACCCGATTGTCCTCAACCGCAGAGAGAAAGAGGAGGTATGTACCCGCTTTTTGGTAGAGGTCGAGGTCAAGGACAATACAATGGTCCAAGAGAGCAAGCAGTGGAGAACCCTGTGCAACCAGCTCCACAAAACGGAGGTGAGGTCCCAAGAGTAAACATCATAGGGGTGGATAAGCAGGATGTCAAAGTTTTGGCCAATAAGAGGGAAAGAGCTTAGAGGGAGACAGAGATAGAGCGGGAAACTAGAGCTCACAAGGGCAAAGAGAAGGTGTACGAAGGTAGAGAGCAGCCTGAGCTTAGCAAAAGGAGAAGGCGTCGCAAGATCAAACAAGCAGATTTCCAGCTAGGACATGGCTATCCCGAGTACAATCTGGTAAGTGACATTCCAAATCAAAAGGCAAATACTACGTTTGGTCAGTTGTTAGCTTTAAATCCAAGGTTAAGAAGGTAGTGGTCCACAAGTGTTAGCACCAGACTGCCAAGAGCTAAGGGTAATGTGGAAGTAGTGCAAAACATGGCTTTGAGGGTAGGTAGCCCCACTGATGTTCTTCTTATAGAGAGAGGATGCAGGTACAAGACTGCCTAGAGGGTGGAGCACAGGTTTGTGTCATGACGGAAGTAGCCATGAAAGAGACTGGAGTCAAAGCAGTAGTCATGTCAAATGTGCGCATGAGGATGGTTAACCATACTAAAGCCAAGTGTCTGGGTGTGGCGCAGGATGTGAAGGTCAAGGTGATGGGCATAGAGTGCCTGATTGATTTTTTCGTGATGAAGGCAGGGGATAATGCTTATCCAATCATTTTGGGTAGGCCGTGGATTTTGGCCATAGGTGCAAAGCAGGATTGGGAGAGCAAAGTGTTCACTTTGCCTGACAAAGAGAAAGGCAGAAAAATTGTGCTTGATTTAAAGACCAAGGAGATCAGTTCTCCTCCTATGACAATTAAAGATGAGGGTGACACGAGGATCTATGAGTACGAGACAAATACGGGCTATGATGAAGGCTATACTAGCACAGAGGAAGAGGAGAGCGAGGACGACATGTTGAAGATAGATGCAGACTTATTCGGGGTCACCATAGACGACTCTCCACCTAAAGAAAAAGGTATGCAGTCTCAAGCTCATGGTTTAAGCATAGAGGAGTTTTCGAGCATGATAAGTGAAGAATTAACCAAGGGGGAAAAGGAAGGATAAATTCAATGGTGTGAGTCCTATCCTAACCTATTCGCAACGGAGTACAAGCATTTGCGAGGTGCAAAAGGGGTGGAGCACAAGATTGTTATTAAGGAGGGGCATAATCCTAAAGCACAGAAGCTGAGAAGACTAGGAGAAATTCAAAAGGAAGCCCTTTGGCAGGAGATCAATAATCTACTAGATGCAGGCATCATATTCCTTGTGAAGGAGGAGGAGTGGGTCTCGCTAGTGATCATAACCCCTAAGAAGAATGGGAAATGGAGAGTGTGTGTCGACTACAAGCCATTGAATGCTGCGACCAAGAGGCATCACTACCCCTTGCCGTTTCAAGATGAAATCCTAAACCAGGTGGCTAGGCATGAAAGATACTCAATCATGGATGGCTTTTTGGGGTACTTTCAAATAGGGATTGCACTTGAAGACCAGCTGAAGATCACATTCATATTGCCATGGGGTTGTTTTGCTTACCGCCGCAGGATGCCATTCGGATTGGTGAATGCATATGCCACCTTCCAAGGTTGGATGAATAGGGTATTTGATCCATACTTGGGCTGTTTTATTAGGGTCTTCATGGATGATATCGGCTGCTACAGTTCAAGGTTGGAGCATCTATCAAATCTGCAGTTATGCTTTCAGAGGCTTGCTAAAGAAGGAGGTCAGCTGAACCCCAAAAAGTGCAAACTAGAACAGCCTCGACGCAGCTGTTAGGTCATGTGGTGTCGCAAAATGGTATAGAGGCAGATCTCGAGAAGGTAAAGGCGTTGGTGTTGATGGAGCCGCCTTCAGATGCTCAAGGTTTGGCTTCATTTGTTCATAAGTTGAAATATTTATCACGTTTCTTTTGGATGATGTTGCAATATGTGCATCATCTTCAAAAGAGGGCTCAGCAAGTGCATGGCTATGAATGGGATGAGTAAGCTCAGGAGGCTTTTGATAGGGTTAAAGATATTTTGTGTCAGTTGCCAGCGGTGTGTCCTCCCAATAGAGAGGATGACTTTTATGTGTCTATGACGGTGGGCACAGTTGCTATTGGAGGGGTTCTATTGCAAAAGGTAGGGAGAAGCTACAAACCGATATACTTCGAGAGCAGGGTGATTAGCCCTGGAGAGGCTACCTACACCGAGGCGGAGCAGTAGGTGATGGCTCTAGTCTTCGCTTACAGGAAGTTCAAAGTCCATTTGATTGTTCGTAAGTTTTTTGTGTTGGCGGCTAGTAATCTATTGCCAGAGGTAGTGCTATATTTGAATCCAGGAAGGAGAATTATGAAGTGGGTGTTGGAGCTACAGGAGTTTGAGGTCCAATTTAAGGTAGATCACACGAGTCGGTCTCACCTCGCCGACATTCTTGTCAGCAAGGCCATCGATCTACCGGCCTGTCCAAGAGTGGTACGAGATGAAGCTAAGGAGGAACCCGACATGGAAGATTCTTTTACAATGTGGTTCGACGGAGCATATCGAAGGGTAGTGCAGAAGGCAGGAGGAGGTGTGGTGATACACGACCCACACGGCAAAACTATATTCTCAAAGGCATATGATCTAGAGGATGTCCACACCAATAACGAGGCAGAGTCTACAAGTGGTAAGAAGTACGTGGTGGTAGCCGTTGACTACCTTACAAGGTGGGTCGAGGCCAAAGCAGTGAGGAAGTAAATGCTAATGTGGTGGCTCAGTTTGTGTTTGATAATATATGTTGTCGTTTTGGTGTTCCGTGAGTGTTAGTTTCTGATAGGGGCTAGGGGTTTAGAAGCAAGCTCATGAGTACATTAGTGGAAAAGTTAAAGCTTTAGCATAGATTTTCCTCACCCTATCACCCCCAATGCAATGGTCTAGTCGAGAGTGCTAATGGTCAAATCGTCAAGATGTTAACGAAGTATGTGTACGAGCAGGAAGCTGAGTGGCAAGAAATTATAGAGAAATGTCTGTGGGCGTATAGAACATCTTATAAAGTGGCTACAAACTTCACTCCATTCGAGCTAGTCTATGGTAAGGAGGCTGTGTTGCCAGTGCATGCATAGCTAGGTGCTTTAAAGGGTATGTCGCGTGTCAATGCCACCCAACAAGGAGGTCTACAGGATCGGATAGCTAGTTTGGAGGCTTTGCAGATGGACAAAGAGGCAAGGGCATACTACCAGGTGAAGCAGAAAGAGAAGCGAGTTGCCAAATTCAATCAGAACCTACTGGACAAAAAGATAGAAGAGGGAGACCTGGTTATGAAGTACGAGAGCTACCTGGATTTCACATTCCAGAAGAAGTTCAAAAGAAGTGTGTTGAGAGGCCAACCTTTAAACATCACTTCCACAAAGATTCCATGAAGATTTCTCAAAGATTCTTTGAAGATTCTATATGAAGATGTTGATGAAGAGATGAAGATGAAGATGGATGCTATAATGTGAAGATGCAAGCTCATGGACATCATCGAATATCCCGTTATTATCATTTTGAGCCATTACGGCCACTTTTGTAATGTTTATAGGAACTTCATATTTTAAGTCGACAATTGTATTTTGGCCACAGATGCTTGTTGAATGAGCAAAGCCAGCTCACGATGTTGTAATTAAGCTCTATAGAAGCCTAGGGACAAATCAGGTCATTTTGGCCGGACATTAGATTTTCTAAGGTATAGTATATAAACCAAAACCTAAAGCTTTGTAAGGCGACTTCTGATAATCTTATCTTCTGTGTCGACTGGGAGACTGCGAGAGAGTGAGAGTGTGTGTGTGTGTGCTACAAGAGCTACGGTGGTTGGAATTGCAAACGAAGAGCAGCAGCATGTTGCCCACGAGGAGAGCTACGCATTGATGCTTACATCACGCGCATTCGTTTGTGTTTTGGCAGATTCACCCGCGAGCTACTTTTGGAGTTTCGATGAGTAAACGTTGTTCGTTTTTGCATTTAAGCATATCCACGTGATCAGAGCAAGTAGAGCTACACATTAGGCATGTTAGATTTTAGAAACAGTGACCTGTAAAATCCGACCAGACATCCTACGCGTTTTCTGCATGGAGGGTATTGGGTTAGGATTTGTGGTCAGAGACCTTAGGGATAGCGGCCTTCCAGTGTGTGTAGGACTTCCCTTGATTTTCGTGAAGTTTTGAGATCGTTTGATGGGCTTCTGGCTTGCGGTAGCATCATAGGAGACTCTCACATTCACAGAACCAATAGCATGTAGATTTGATATCTCTATAGGAAGTAGTCATTAGTCGGTCGAGTAGAGGTTGACACCCTTTGCTTGCTTCCACGCGCCTACGGGTTGAGCTTCGTCTTCAATTGACATTATATGTTAGGTGAGTTCTCGCTATGCTGACGTCCGTCGCGGCGTATCCGACAACATTGCCGCCGTTGCCAGGGACGAGGGCCCTAAGTAGGTGACCGAGACTAGTGCTTGAGGATAGAGGTCCCTCTGGCTTGGCAGAGTATATTCATTCTTTTAGATAGGATCGGAGAGTGGTTGTTTAGAGGTGATAACAACATACAAGTGCCCACCTAGCCAAGGCGCCTGTTGGGTCAGCCGGCCAAAGTTTTGATGTGGTCACATTATTTTTCCGATGTTTAATACATCAAAACCTGTAAAAGTCTAATGGCAATCGTCTATGTCAAGTCTGAGTCAAAGATGTAATTTTTCCAATGATGTATGTAAAGGTTCATGAGAAGTTGGCCGCCGGCCACTTTAGAAATCCCTAGGTATATAATACACTAAGGTTAGTGGGAAAGGGAGAATATTTTTTGAAGATAAGGGACTACTGCGTTACGTACAGAGAGCTACCTCTTTGCTCCAACTTGTAATCATCGCTTCTGTGGCTACGGTAATCCAAATTCAGTTTTGTTTCTTGCATTGTGTTCCTCTTACTCTACTCTTTCATTCAAGTGTAAGAATTCAAGATTCGGTGAAGGTTTCAAACGCGTCCGTTTAGGCCTTAAATAGCTGTTTTGAGTGTTTATATGCGTATTTTATGTTGTTTTGATCCTAGGAGAGGCTTCAGGGACCTAAAAACGACCCTTTAGGATCATTCGTTTACTGTTTTTGCGTACTGTGGGACGAACGATCGCGATCGTTGTACCTCTCCAAAATGCTGTGAAAGTGATAGGATATGTTCTTGATAGTCCCCTGTAGCTTCCCTTCAAGTTTCGTGCGATTCCGATATGATTTGCATGGTGAACGGGCGTGATGACTGTAGAGCTGTATAGAAGGACATAGGCAGATTACTTGGCTTTAGTGTGATTGATTTGCTTGTAGAGTTAGTAGTTGCATCTCTTCAAGTTCACTTCATTAGGATTGACACCCTAGTGAGTTTCCATGCTTCATCCGAGTCGCTTCCCCTGTATCGATAATTTTATGTTGATGCTTGAGAGCTATGCTATGGACGTCCGTCGCGGTGACCCGCAAACATTGGCGCCGTTGCCGGGGACGGGTTGCCTACGCTAGTGGAGTTGAGGTTGCAAAAGATAAGAGTAATTTGATTACCGATTTCTTGTAATTAGGTAGGATTTGATTTGTGTGTAGTGTAATTAGGTTTAATTGGATGTGTATAGAGTCATTTCACCCCAAAAACCCCTAAATTCTCTTTTGATTTTGCTAATTTTTCACTAACCTTCACTAATTTTGCATCCCATTCATGCTAATTTCATGCTAATTGTACTAATTCCATGCTAATTTCATGCTAATTGTGCTAACCTAACCACTAATTTTGATTTGGAATGTATGCTAAATCCCCTTAATTGAGGAGGATCATCACTCTTAATTGCTTTAATCTATGCCTAATCATGTGATTGAGGGTTGATTTTGGTCAATTTTTTGATCAATTTTGGACCGAATCAGAGTTGCATACATGTGTGTGCATGATGGAATCGTCGCATGGAGCAAGGATTAGCTTGGATACAATCAATTGTAAGTGGATTTACCTACTCCATTTAATTTTTGATTGATTAAGTTGATCCCATTGAGTTGCTAAATCATTGCTAAAATTAGGTGTGTGTGCCTAATTGATGGAATTTATGCCTAATTTGATGAAATTGGAATGAAATTGAACACCTAAATGCGTGTACATTGATGATTTTGCAAGAAATGTGTGTGCAAACATTAGGAATTGGCCTAATTTCGTTGCTAATTGAGCAAAAAATTGGATTTGTGCACCTAATTTTTGTGTGTGTGCAATGCTAAATTGAATTAAAATTTGATCAATTTTTGATTAAAATTGAGTTAATTTAGCATGTATATACTCATGAATGTGTGATCAAGTGTGCAATTGATGAAATGCAATGAGTGTTTAATGAAATTCTTGTACAAATCGACGGCCTAAATTTAGGTGTGTGTGCCTAAGTAATGGCCAATTATGCTTAAATTGTAGATGAATAATTGGTAGCAATTACCAATTATGATGATTAAAAGACCTAAGAAAGTGATGTGTATGTAATTGTTTGACTTGGAATGATTCAATTGGTACCCAATTGAAAATGATTTTTTGACCATTACCATGTATGCCGAGGCGGTATTTACAAGTTTCCATAATCACGATCATATAGCCATGCAAACCATAACGACAAATTCAGTTGGATTTAGATTATTAGGGCTTTGAAATATGAGCAATCATGATTGCAATGATTGGTATTTGAGTATAGTCTTGCAATATTGAGAATAATCTTTCCCTACGTTACGGATATACATTGCCTGGTCCGAAGTTTCCTTCTCCATTAACAAAGTCAATTTGAATGAGTGTGAAATGTTTAAATATGAATGGGTGTTGAGGATTTAGCGTCACTTGAGCTTAATGGAAGGAACTTTCTTGCGTTCGCCCTTTTGAAGCTAGTTGAGTATGAGACATTATGAGAAGACTTAATTTGCTCGAGCATCACAAATTTATGCTAATTCACACCTCTCTAGACTCAAATGGTTGCTAATGGGTTTGAAAGTGGTTCTAGATGAGTTGAATTAAAGGCTCTAATGATTTAAAGGGAAGCATTATTTCAACTTTCCCTAGTAGTGGGAAGTCCCTCCAAGAAATTTGGTCTCAAAGTGAAATTACGAGTGTGCTCATGCTGCTTGGTTCATACACTCCAATTATGGCTACCTTTTGATGCAGTTGGCCTGGATTGGCGCATCCAGATTCGCCACACAACACACACAGCCACTTGCGATTCTGCTAGCCCGCCATTTTTGGCTTGGCGTTCGTAGAGACCCACACACACACACACACACACGGCCATTGCTTGGATTGGCGCTGTAGCTTGCGGTGACCCCACCCACTATTATCGACCATGACCCCTGCTACTATAAACGCCACACTCTTGACGCAGAGTCGACCCTCACGCGCATTGACAAAACGCTGCCGAGTCCCCAGAATCTGCACTACATGATTCTGCAGCCGTTTGAAATTCTCATTGGCTCGTCTCTCTTTCTCTCTCTCTCCCTCTCTCTCTTCCCCAGTTGTATCCCGCCAGTGCATTGAACCTTCTTTTGTTGCCTACATGCCTGGCTCTCGCCTACACCACGTCCCTACCCCTGTCCCCTGCTGCCATGCCGGATTCTGTTGTCTTGCGTAGGTGCCCCCCCCCCCCCCCCCCCCCCACCACACACACACACACACACAAAGTGTTTTGAAGGCCTATCAACCTGCTTCACAACACGATGCACATGCGGCCTTACCTCACTCTAGAGTCTACAGAGTCCAAACCTGCCTAGCTTGGGACTGTCAAATCCACACACATGCATGCACTCGTTAAGGCCGCGTTAATAGATCCGAAATCTGTCTGTGTGGCATTGCCGTTGTAAATTGTGTTGCTCCCGTCTCTGTGTGCAGCGAATACACCCGGATAATAACTTCGTTGTTGCCTCGTTACAGCACCATCAAACCCCCTATGTCTTCCTCTCTCTACCTCAGCTTGAGACAGTTTGAGCTGTGGCCCTGCCTTGTTATCCCACCATGAATCTCTCTATTTTAAGCAAGGACCTCTCTCATGCTTCAGATATCGACTGCATCACTCACCTGCTCCGGTAGGAGTAGCTCGATGCCTGTTTGCTCAAAAAGCCATGCAAAGCCCCCATGGGCGCATCCTGTGACCTTTCTTCCCTCATAACTCAACTCCAAGGCTCCGATTCTTCGTTCACTATCGCCTGCACAGACTGCTGTCAATTCCAAGGAAAGAATAAAAAAATGTAAAAGAAATTGACTAAATGAAAATGAGCCCATAAAGTGGGGGCTCGTTCCCACATTCGGTAGTCACCCACCACACACATAACTCACTCATTTTCCCTCCGTGTCATCTTCTTCTTTGTGCTTCCCACTCAGACAAGCAAGATCGAAATCACAAAGAAAAGGACCTTTGAGAAGAAATTAGGAATAAAAATAAAAAGGGGAGTCCCATCCTTTCCATCACCTCGAGCTCAGAATGCTTATCTCAACCCTACTTGAGCCCATGAAATCCAAAACAATAAATGCACAATTTGTTCTTATCGCAAATGAAACGCATGGGCTCGAAGGGATTCATTTCATAAAAAATATGAATGAGCTATTCATTTTCATCTGTGGTCATTGTGTTGGACTGGGTCTTTCGATGCAAAGCATAGGACTTGTGTTTGACTCTTGCATTTACTAGTGCTTTTTCTCATTTAGAAAATGCTTACACACTAAAAAATAATTGAGCTTTGAATGGGAAGCTGACAGTGTAGAATAATTCACTTATCAAATTTTGGCTATCAAGAGCCATGCACCATCACTTGGGATTTAGTTTTCTATGTATGCCATATTTGCTATGTAAGAGCAACATGTGGGCATCAAGTAAAGCTATGATTGTGTGATGATTGCATACCCTACACTAATAATTTGGCTCGTGCGTGGTTTAGTGTTCAGCTTGATTGAAGTTCTCATTGCAGTAAATGACAAGCTCTTTTTGAAATGCATGTGAGCTTCATGTGAGATTACATTAGATGATGTGTAGTGCTTGCTTGGTGGGGACTTTGTGCTTAAACTTAACATTGCTTGTACATATTAATGCTCGACTTGAATGAACAAACATTGAAAAGCATTAGAATTGATCTTGTTTTGATGGCCAAGAGAGCATTACACTTTTGGGCTTGTGATTGATTGAGCATGCTTTTAGTGCTTGTATTGGATGTTCAAATGCTAAAAGCACTAACAATTGAATTGGTTTTGAAGGGGGATGTGGGCAGGTGTGTGATTCCAAATGATTCAAGAAGGGGTCATCATTGCAATATTGCAAAATTTGGCTAATTAGAGCCATTCCAAATGTTTGGATTAAAGTTGTAATGCTAGCTTATAGCTTGGTATAAAAATGCAATTTTTTTCATTTGAGCTAGTGTTTAGACAACTTTTGAGCTTTCAAGTACATACTTTGGCTAGTAAGGCCATTCATTTTCATTTCATCAAGTGGCAGTCATCTCTAGCTCAAAGATTTCTTTAAAAATTGTAAAATTTGTCTATCGAGAGCCACTTTCAGCTCTTGGCGTGTTTTTTTTCCATATTTCATTGAGCTAGAAATTAATTAAACTTTTGAACCATGCATGAGAGTTGGTTAAAATTGCAAAATTTGCTTTTTGTAGAAGCATTTTTCATTTTTGATATGTATGCATAAATGTGCTACTTTAGAGCATCATGTGCATAACCAAAGACACTTTTTTCCCTTGGGGTTTTTCCCTTTGGAAAATTCAGGTATGCAAGACCCTAGCTTTAGGTATTCATTGATGTTTTTGTGTGCATTTCGCTTTCAATAATTGGTTTTTGGAGCTTGTGTTTACACTTAGCTTCAAAAGGCTTCTTTTTGCAAATAAAAAAGGATCAAGAGACTTCTCTATACAAGAATGCTCAAAGAGCATGAATAGGTGTAATTCTTCCATGATTTGGCTCTTTGTTCATCCCACTCTCTTGCTTGGTTTAAGAGAAATTTTGCTTCTAAGCTATGGTATTTTCATGTTAGAAAGCTAGGCATCGTAAAGTTTCAACAGCCTACTTTGTGAAAATTAACTCACAAAAAAATAGGTTTTATGTATGTTAATCATATGTAATTAGCCTTGACCTTAGGTTAATGTAGGTTCATTTCTTCCTAGTCCAATTGCCACTAGTATCTCATAAAGGAAGCAATAAAAATGTGCTAAAAAATGAACCATGAAGCAAAGAAGTGTCCAAAAAAGTAGCAAAAATGCTACTAAGGCACATAATAATAAAAATTCTATGTTATGTTGTGTCTGTGTGAGGCCTAGAGCCTTATTGGCACTTGGTAGGCGAGGGGAATCACCTTGGCTCGCTTGGTCAAGGCCCTAAACCGATGCCATGGGCCGATAGGGGTTAGCCGTTGCCTTGGTAAGCTAGTAGGCTTTTGGAACACCTTCTTGAGGGTTCAAGGAGTTGAGAGTCACACCTAGACTCGCCTTGGGGTGGTAGCCTTGTGATTGTGCTTTAATTTTTCAATGAATGACTAAATCAAAACTTCCATGAGCTTCAAAAAGCTTTGACAATGTACTAATAGATTAGGAGCTTTTTTATAGCCCATAGACATGATAGACTTGAATGATTTATTAAGATTGCTCACATAGTTTTTAGGCTAGTAGGTTTATGAACTTGCATTAGCCTAGGGTCATAATTGATTGCTTGTGTTTCATGAATAAAACTGAAATTTCAAGTGGTTTAATCTTCACAATAGTTTGAGTATTTTTTTACTTTATGTTGTCTAGTTTTTTACTATGATTAACCCATCTTTTAGAAGCAAAAAATAGCTTTGCATGATTGTTCATTTATGCTTCATGTTTTATTCATTATTGGTGGCCTTTGATGCTCATTACTTGTCTTATGTTTTGCAGCTCAACATTTATTCCTTGGACTTGCTTTCTACCATGTCACCGTGTCTTACTTCACCGGCACACGAGGACGTGCGCCAAATTAGGAAGGGGGGAGTGTTAGAAGCGGATAACGGCTACACCATTTATGCACCAAGTTGTGGATGTGCCATAGTGCACAATATTTATTTTTCATTGTATAGGGATTGGGGCTCATTTACGAGTTCCAAAGTTGTATGAGTCCAGGCTAGAGAGCTCACTTTATCCCATAGTTGAAGGGTTTGAGGCCCAAAACTATAAAAGAGCCCTATGTTTAATGAGAGGTCATTCTTGAGTGGTCCTTTTGAGAACCCTCTCCCTAGAGGAGGTCTTGATGGCCTAACCTTTGAGCTTAATGCCCATGCTTAGAAGGCTAGTGCTAATCACACGTAATTAGTGTAATCCTCTCTTAATTAATCTAGTCTTCATTATGTTGTCAATCATGTTTCTCTACTTTCCTTCATTGTTTTGAAATGTTGATCTTCTCTAATCAAACTCCTACTTATGCTAAGCTTCTCTAATTAGTGGAGTCCTTATCTAACTCTCTCGATTAAGCGGAGTGGGTGTACTTGTGATTGAGGGATTAGAGTTGTCCTCTAATGGTATGCTTGTGTGTGTAGGTTTAAGAAGCCTTGAGCTTAATTTGATTATGTGTGACTTGATTTGGATACCATGATAGGCATGGTTGGGGTGGCCGGCTTGAATGCGATCTTGTGTGCTTAATCGTCAATGCATGTAATTAGAGCTGTGCTTGAGAGATTCCAAGATTAGTGTGTTTCACTTCGTTGCTTGATGTGTGTAGATGATTGCTTGAAATTGATGCTTGATGTGCGATTAGCATTAGTTGATTTTGGATGATTTCTATTTGCATTGGAGGATGCACGCTCTTGAATCCTCTCAATCTTTGCATCCGATGACCCTCTCGCACATTCTTTGTGTGATGCCTCCAAGCCCTAGCCGGGTCATGCTCTTTCTCTCCGGATTGATAGATTTTGTGGGAGATTGCCTATGCTATGGTGAGCCTCCAACATTGGCGCCACAATGTTGGAGGCTCGCCATAGCATAGGCAATCTCCCACAAAATCTATCAATCCGGAGAGAAAGAGCATGACCCGGCTAGGGCTTGGAGGCATCACACAAAGAATGTGCGAGAGGGTCATCGGATGCAAAGATTGAGAGGATTCAAGAGCGTGCATCCTCCAATGCAAATAGAAATCATCCAAAATCAACTAATGCTAATCGCACATCAAGCATCAATTTCAAGCAATCATCTACACACATCAAGCAACGAAGTGAAACACACTAATCTTGGAATCTCTCAAGCACAACTCTAATTACATGCATTGACGATTAAGCACACAAGATCACATTCAAGCCGGCCACCCCAACCATGCCCATCATGGTGTCCAAATCAAGTCACACATAATCAAATTAAGCTCAAGGCTTCTTAAACCTACACACACACAAGCATACCATTAGAGGACAACTCTAATCCCTCAATCACGAGTACACCCACTCTGCTTAATCGAGAGAGTTAGATAAGGACTCCACTAATCGGAGAAGCTTAGCATAAGTAAGAGTTAGATTAGAGAAGATCAACACTTCAAAACAATGAAGGAAAGTAGAGAAACATGATTGACAACATAATGAAGACTAGATTAATTAAGAGAGGATTACACTAATTACATGTGATTAGCACTAGCCTTCTAAGCATGGGCATTAAGCTCAAAGGCTAGGCCATGAAGACCTCCTCTAGGGAGAGAGTTCTCAAAAGGACCACTCAAGAATGACCTCTCATTAAGCATAGGGCTCTTTTATAGTTTTGGGCCTCAAACCCTTCAACTATGGGATAAAGTGAGCTCTCACCAAAAGTACTCTAACTTTTGATAGACAACTCCAAATTGAGTCAGGTATAGCTAGGAAGAAAGCTTGCGGGAAATAGCACACACCTAGTAGCTCACTCGAAGCCAAACCAATCAACTTAAATGCGGGAGTTTGGAAGAGCAAAAGTGGAAATTGTTGGAGACTTAGAGGAGAAGCATCCTCTAATCAACAAACCCAACGTGAGGTTCATCAAAACCGATAAAGCCACGAGAGTTCTAACGGATTACACTTATGATGGCCTTTATAGGTTACCTATTGGGGGTCAAAACAACTTCTATAAATGTTTAAATTCCATCATTGAAGAGTTGACAGACTACAAGAACCTCTATGCCTTCACATACATAGATGACCAGGGAGTGCAAGTTCTAATGGTAGATAAGTATGGAAGAGAGTACAAACTTGTTGATCCAATTGACTTAGAGAGATACATATACAAGGGTACTCCGATTCCTACTTACATTGGTCCAGAGCGCATATCAAAGGGGATTCCACCAGAATTTGCTCCAAGAAGAGAAGAAGGAACGAGGGATGTCTTTGTGAGAGACCCCAACACACTAAGATACATGGTTGAACCAGAACCAATGAGACCATATCAATTGGCCAAATGTGTCAAGAAGAATTATGATGGGTTAATGGATCCATACGTACATGCATCCTTGTTCACACAAGAGTTAAGAGCCGAAAAATTATTTTATTTTCATACACATTATGAGGGATTTGGCTTAACCTTGGAAGGGATAGCATTGAATTGGTTCCAACCGTTGAACAAAAATGCCTTCTCAAATGTTGAACAACTGTTGCAATAATTTTTTGTGGAGTTATCTAAAAGGGGAATCAAGCATAACACAGTGTCCCAAATCTATGCATTCAAGCAAAAAGAAGATGAGAGAGTGAAGGAAGCATCACTACGCTTCAAACAATATATAGAGAGATGTCCGGAACGCGAGTTACTGCAGGATGAAAGATTATCAATTCTCTTCATAGAAGGTTTGAAAAATGAAACTCTCAAGAAAGATTTTCACTTAAAAGGATGTACTTCCTTTGAACAAGTCACGAGAGAAGCGTTATACGTAGTTGAAAATTGTAAAGCCTATGGCGAGGAAATTGGTGATACAAAGATCACTAGGGATAATGCTCCTTTAGCATCTAGTGAAACCAACACAAGGCAAGTGGTTATGTCTCAATTAATGACCAACCTAGATGAGCTAGCAGCGCAAATAGCACAACGAATAAAATGGTGTGCCATTGAACAAAAGTGGACCAATCATGAGATGAGTGAGTGCTACTATAATCAAACCTACACGAGGGGGATACTATTTGGACATCAAATAGAAAAACAAATGCCTTTACCAAATCATCCATTATTTCAAAATAGGGTTGTATCAAGGGCTTTACAAAGAGCTGAGGTATCACAACCTAGGCTAGGGCAAGAACCTATGAGAAAACTCTATTCATTGAATGAGGACACTCTAATGTTCATAGCCAATCACGACCGTAGACCAAAGAACATTCTAGCTAATCAAGAACAACCATCAATTGTGCCACCAGTGACCCAATAAGATGGACCATGCTACAAGTGTGGAGGTAATCATTGGGCCAAGAATTGTTCTCGTGTAGAGATAATTGGATATTGTTTGGAGTGTGCCATTACACACATTGTTCCAAATTGTCCAAAACACCCAAACAAACAGGGGAAAACAACAATGAATGTTGTGGGAGTGTTACCTTCTCCAAGTGGATCAGAGGCAAAACCCAAAATTTCTGTGAAGGTAGTGACTAGAGCCCAAGAAAAAGAAAATGCTGAGGACCAAGCTAATGAGGAGAAAGATCAACAACCCAAACAAGGGGAAGCAACTAGTGTATCACTGAGGACTCGGAGAAAATCCTGGAAAGCCAAAAGAGACAGAATTAAAGCAAAAACAATTACAAATCAAACTGCACTACAAATAGAATTACAAGAGACAAAGGAGCAATTAAAACAAGAACGGAAAAACAACACGGTGGTGAGCGATAAGAAACCAAGGAAGGTGTCTTCCGGAGGATTTGTGTTGGTAGACAAAGTCCTAGAGCCATTAGATGCTGCACTGGAAGCATACGAGTCTAGATTGAAACCCAACCAAACCCTAGAGCAATGAGGGATGAAATTAGATGTTGCACTGGAAGCATATGAGGCTAGATTGAAACCCAACGAAACCCTAGAGCAACGAGCGTCTTCCGGAGGATCTGTGTTGGTAGAAAAAGTCCTAGAGCCATTAGATGCTGCACTGGAAGCATATGAGGCTAGATTGAAACCCAACCAAACCCTAGAGCAACGAGGGATGAAATATCCTCATGCTGAGGTAGAGACTGAGAGGTTGAAAATGTGTAAGGAATTGGTAAAAACTGCACAGGCAATGATGGAGCCTGAAGCACCAATTCCACCTCCAGAAAAAAAACCAAAAAGTGTTGGATTTGAAATGCCTAAGGCAAAGGTTGTTGAAACATTGACTCAAAGAAACATTCAGCTAGAATCACAAAAGGATGTGCAAGCAAAGACTGCAGCACAAGAAACCAACAACCTAGAAATTCAACTAGATGATCAAGTAGTGGCCAACACCACTAATGATGCAAGGTCAAGATCACAATTTATGGCACCTATCCCAGAGATAGATGAGCCATGGCCAAGCCATGGCCAAATGAATTGTGGGAAGCAATTAGAAGTGAAAAAGATGGAAGTGCGACTTTCCAATCTGCACCCATAATTGAGGTCAATACAGGGAATGAAGTCTATCAGGGAGACATTCAATCTCTAAATGGAGATGTAGGGACGGAAGTTTCAATTGAAAGCAAACCAGAGTCCTTGAAGACCTTACCCTCATACATAGGAGAACATGAAGCAGGATCAGAGACTAGAGTGGTGCCATCTCAGAGGAGAGCCATATCCAAGATGATGGATACAAAGAGTATGCAAGAGTTGATGTCATCTCCAATACAGTGCACCATTACTCTATCTGAACTGCTTAAGATTAGACCACATGTATGGGATGAAGTAGGCAACAATTTGGGGAAGATGGGATTAAAGATACCTCTTCAAGATCTACCCTCAAATGAACAATCAAACAACACTCAACAAGAAAGTGCAAATGCTAGACCTGTGCCAATAAACAAGGTGGGGGAATATTGTGAAGGAGAAGAAGGAAACACCACCTTACCTGTGGAATACAAAGGAGTTAAAACATTGGCTATACTTGATAGTGGGGCTGGAGTAGCCATAGCAACAAAAGACATTCGGAAAAAATGGGATAGACCAGTGCTTAGGAAAACTAGAATGAAGCTGCAACTTGCAGATGGATACACAGAAAAAACTCTGGGTATCTTAGAGCAAATTATTGTGACTTCTTGTGGAATTGTATATGAACATACATTTGCAATAGTAGATTTTGGAAAAGGGAACAATTTTGATATCATTTTAGCAAGGCCTTTCATGCGTCAACTTAAGATGGTTCAAGATTGGGGCTATGACTATATCTACTTGAGACATAAAAAGATCACCACAAAAATAAGCATAAAAGACCATAGCTATAGAGATGTGAATAGAACTCCTTTAGAAGAGATTGACTCTACTATAGCCAATGGGAAAGAGATACCTGCATGGCTACAAACCAAACAAGAACTTTGGATGTGTGGTGCTTCGAAGTGTGGAAGCTCAGTGAAGGAGGATTGCATCCTAGAAAGATCAATGAACGATGAAGCTTACATACTGGAACCCTTTCCAGAGCAATTATTTGAACCCTTTGGATGGGATCAAATACTGGGGACTCTTGATGTGTGTGTGAATGAGGTGACCTCGACTAAATTTTGTGATGAGGAAGGGTATGATATAACTCCCGTATTTACGATAAAGGTGTTGAAGGAAGCTAACGATATCTGTGAGTGTGAAGGCAGAAAAGGTGAAACAGATAGCTACATCATGGAGCATGATGCCAAAGTGCACATGAAGAAAGCAGAGAAACAACAAGAATATGTCATCATTGACATACCTGAAGAATCGACAAAAGCTATTTCAAAGAAGCAGACTCCAAAAAAAGTGCAAATGAAAGAAAATGAAGGAGAAAAGATTCCAAGTTCAACAACAAATCTTCAACAAGTGCAAGATCAAGACAAGAACAAGGACAGAGAAGAAGATCGACTGTCTCCTACGGCGATCAAATTCAGCATACATGGAGAAACAGGACTCAAACTCACATGTTTAGCTGTGATAGATCCAGAAGAAACAAAGAATCTAATGACTTATGGAAAGTGGATCATGATGGGAAAGCCACCAATCAATGAGCTAGAAGAAACAGTTTACACAAGTTCAAAAATGTCGATTCCTAGCTTTGGAGTGGCAGAAGCAGTACTCAAATTGAGTACCGGGGAGTATAAAGATACTTTCCACATAATCAACTCTCATCATATCAAAGAGAGTCTGGTCCTGACAGAAAGCTGCAGGAACATCTTCTTTAAAGCTTGAACAAAAATAATGGTAAGAATCCATGAAGCTTCTCAAATTGAGCACCGGGAAGTATAAAGATACTTTCCACATAATCAAATCCCATCATATCAAAGAGAGTCTGGTCCTGACAGAAAGCTAGAGGAACATCTTCTTTCGACAACACTCAAAAGCTTTAACAAAAATAACGGTAAGACTCCATGAAGCTTCTCAAATCAATGCAGAGAAGAAATCGCCAACCATCGCGGAAAAAGGTAAACCAAAGGTAAACATTGAAGTATATCAACCTCGCCACATGACTTTACCTTCAACGAGCTTCTATCAAATTTCCCACGAAGCCTCTACATCAAGAGCCACACCATCAACAATGCAATGGAAACCAAAGCAAAAAGTCTATCAACCAAAGTTTCCATCACAAAAGAGCATCCAGAAGAAGCCGAAGAATGTCAACCAAGTGTTGGTATCCAAAGAGCACTTCCAAGTCAAAGACCCAGTCTGGATACATGAAGCACAAGTTCAACCACTACAGCAAAAGGTGACAGGGTGGGTAGCATCAAATGAGTCAATCATTTCTCAGGGCTACTTCCAAGGAAACGCTAATGTGTGGGCCAAAAAGCCTAAAGTAACAGCCTGGACCTACCCACCTCAATCAACGAGTTCTACAAGGAACAAGACGTGCTATCAATGGAATAAAAAATACTCAGGGCAAGCGAAAGAACACCAACAAAAGGCAAACAAAAAGACCTTCCAAGTGGGCAATGCGACAAGTTTGGGTACCAAAGTCACTCTCTAGTCAAATTACCCAACGCAAACAGGTGAATCAGCGAATGATTCCATTTAAGCTACTCGAAGCACAAGGATTTTATGAAGGTAACACACAAATATGGTTGCCAAAAATTGTAGCTCAATCGGGAACAACGAAGAGAAATCAAGAAGCACAAGCTCCTACCCCAAAGCAAGCAATGACAACCGAAAGACAACAGAAGCCAATTACAACCAAGGTTGCTGCAATCTATAGATGGATACCTTGTCATCAATTACAAAAGAAAGGCTTTTACAACGGAAATCATCAGATTTGGATACCAAAGCCTAGTGTCCATAAAATTATAGAAGAAGATAAAATGCCAAAGACGGTCACACAAGGACCAAAAACAAGATGGGTTCTAAAAATGCTCGTGGAAACTCAATCACAGAGAACTCACACATCTCGACAATCTCTTCTCACGCAAATTAATGCAACGACTACATCAAGCCCTATCAGAGCTGAAGGACTTGTTTTACAAAGAAGTATCAACATACAACAAGCAAGTCAAGAGGAGCCAAAATATGCCAACCTACTCGACAAAATGGTGGCATCCAAAGACCAAAGCAATGATAGAGGCCTTAATCTCAAAAACTTATGGCATTGGGTTTCAGGCCATGAGCAGGTAAGTCCAAGTCGCCATTAAAAATACATGGCATAAAAGTCAAAAGTCGGGCAACTGAGCCACTAAATGAGCAAGGCATTAGTCCCAAAGCTTCAAGTAATATTCTTTGTGGTCTAAGAGTCTTAGCTATTCTAGGTACTGCTCAAGGTGGGGGAGTTGAGAATATTTATGTTGTGTCGCTCATGCTGGTATAGGTGAGCATAAGAGTCCAAGTCTATGTATTTTAAGTTTGGTTAAGTGAAGAAGAGAGTTCGGAAGACACTCACACACTCAGCACAGTAAGGTATGAGTGGAGAAGCTTCTACATCAAAAACCCTTCTTGGAAACATGGAAGCTATTGAGACATCCTTTGATGTCACATGTGCTACATCTGTTCCTTGAAGCACCCATTAACTCCATCTTTTACACTACATGCTTTTGTTTAAAAAATTCTCATAAGCATATAGAGTGTCCCATAATTGGCACTTACATTAGGCACTCTTCCTTTGTTTCTCCCAAGCACTCACCTTGCATGATAGGTACTTTCAGTCCAAATGCTCAACTCCAATAAGAGTGTATACCAAAGGCACTTTTTTCCCACTGGGTTTTTCCCTTTAGTCATCCAGGTTTTAAGACCCTAATCTAGACCTCATCATCAACTTCTTGTATATATTCCTTCTACATCAACAATAAGGAAAAGGCTACCCAAATCAATCAACAACAACTTGGAGCAAAAACAGCACGTCTACATATGCTTATCAAGAGCATCTTTTATCTTCAAGGGTGACAACAAAGCTCCATCCAACAATGGCAGGTCAAAGAATGGCCTACAACATCAAGCAATGAGAAATTTAGCAAGCGAGCTATCCACAACAATCAAAAATAGCTCACACAGTGCTTCAACATTGGTGACCTATTGCAGACAACTCAAATTGCAGTGGACCTTGAAAGAATATCTATCATAAAGTCCACGCCACAAGGAGGATCAGTTCCACACGATCAAACACTTCAACATCCATCTTTACGGTGGCTAAGATTGACAACCAAGAGGCGAATGCACAACAAGAAGAAACATTGCCTCGATAATCAAAGCTCAAATCATGTATCAACAACATGACAGCTATGCATCACTCAAGGAAGGGGGGAGCGTCATCAATGAAAACGTGCTTCCCAAGATGAAGACCAACCTTGAAGACAACCCTATGACAAGAGCGCACAAGGTCGTGTCAAGGGATGACACGAGCTAGGAAGGGGGGAGTGTTTGGAGGTGATAACAACATACAAGTGCCCACCTAGACAAGGCGCCCGTTGGGTCAGCCGGCCAAAGTTTTGATGTGGTCACATTATTTTTCCGATGTTTAATACATCAAAACTTGTAAAAGTCTAATGGCAATCGTCTATGTCAAGTCTGAGTCAAAGATGTAATTTTTCCAATGATGTATGTAAAGGTTCATGAGAAGTTGGCCGCCGGCCACTTTAGAAAGCCCTAGGTATATAATACACTAAGGTTAGTGGGAAAGGGAGATTATTTTTTGAAGATAAGGGACTACTACGTTACGTACAGAGAGCTACCTCTTTGCTCCAACTTGTAATCATCGCTTCTGTGGCTACGGTAATCCAAATTCAGTTTTGTTTCTTGCATTGTGTTCCTCTTACTCTTCTCTTTCATTCAAGTGTAAGCATTCAAGATTCGGTGAAGGTTTCAAACGCGTCTGTTCAGGCCTTAAATCGCTGTTTTGAGTGTTTATATGCGTATTTTATGTTGTTTTGACCCTAGGACAGGCTTTAGGGACCTAAAAACAACCCTTTAGGATCATTCGTTTACTGTTTTTGCGTACTGTGGGACGAACGATCGCGATCGTTGTACCTCACCAGAATGCTGTGACAGTGATAGGATATGTTCATGACAGTCCCCTATAGCTTCCCTTCAAGTTTCGTACGATTCCGATATGATTTGCATGGTGAACGGGCGTGATGACTGTAGAGCTGTGTAGAAGGACATAGGCAGATTACTTGTCTTTAGTGTGATTGATTTGCTTGTAGAGTTAGTATTTGCATCTCTTCGAGTTCACTTCATTAGGATTGACACTCTAGTGAGTTTCCATGCCTCATCCGAGTCGCTTCCCCTGTATCGATAATTTTATGTTGATGCTTGAGAGCTATGTTGTGGACGTCCGTCGCGGCGACCCGCAAACAGTGATGGACTCTTTTGGTCTTAGAGGATTCTAGGATTGCTGATCTAGAGTACTTTATGCATGTATTATTTGCTGTTAGGCTCATCAGAGAAGTGAAAAACGCTAAGTAGGAAAGATGGTAAATTGTGTTTGGAAGCTGATTTGAAGTCCAAAATTCTCCCTGATTATTGCTGAGAGCTCTACAGAGCATAAGGAGTACTACTGCCAGAAAAAAATTGCATTTTAAGACAGTAGACATCCTACATGTAGGATTTCTCCAAGGCACTTTTGGCAAGGAATTTAGGGAAACTGAGGTTACCAGTGTGTTCAGAGGGTAGGTTTTACCCAAGAACATATTGACTTGAGTGTTTTTCCCTATTTTTGATAACCAAAAGCCAAAAGGCGGAGTCAAAAAACGTAAAATTTTAGAAAAGGGTTAAATTGAGTGATTTTTGCATGTTTTTACAATTGTGAGGCATACTTGCACTTGCTGAGAGCATAAGGAAGTAGCAGGGACACTTCAGTCTGAAAAAATAAGCAGTAGCCATCCTATGCGTAGGATGTCTACAGGGTGATCTGGGCATTTTTTTTGAAAATCTGAGGTTACCAGTGTGTTTAGAAGGTAGATTCTACCCTATTTTCACCTGGAAAGTGGAAATTTGACCAAATTTTCACAGATTAAAGCCAAAAGACGAGAATTGCTAGACATCCTACCCAAATTGTGTCCAAGGCCTAATTTTGAGACCAAACCATAGGATGACTCCATAGGAATGTTCTAAATGTTGTATTGAGTGCATGTGATAAATTTCATCTCATTTGGGTTAGTGAAAGTGAAGATTGAACAGAATTTAGCATTTTTGGACGGACATTGGGGTCTTTTGACATCCAAAATCAAATCTAAGCATACCAGTCGATTGCTGAAGACTAGGGGAATCTTTGGTCCAAGTTTGGGTTCATTCTGAGCAAAAAGAAATCCTACCCGTAGGATGTCTCCTGCATGATTTTGAGACCAAAATTCTAATGTGACCATACCATGCTGTCATATAGCCTTAGATAAGCCTCCTAGGAAAATTTGGTCCAATTTGGAGTTGATTTGACTTGGGAATTCATCAGAACAGACATTAGGCTTCTGGAATAGATTCTTGATCATTTGACCAACCTATAGGTATCAGAATCAAAAAGTAAAAATACCTGTGAGTTTAGCACATCAAGGGGAAGCTACAGTGCAAGTTTGAGCTGAAACAGAGCAAAAAGACATCCTACCCATAGGATGTCTCCAGCTTGATTTAGGACTCCAAACCAACATGTGAGCACATCACTGTGATCAACACAACAAGGAGAAGCTGGGGTGAAAATTTCAAGTCATTCTGAGAAAAAAGACATCCTACCCATAGGATGTCTCAAGGTCATTTTTAGGTCCAATTGAAATTTTGAGCATACCTGTGTGTTGTTAGACTCCAGGGGAACCTGTGGTTCAAATTTTGGCCAAATCTAAGCAAAAAGACATCCTACGCGTAGGATGTCTCTAGGTGCGAAATGAACTTCTAGGGAGATTTTGACCTCATACAATTGTTTATCATGTCCTATTAAGCTTAGCCATCAAGTTTCAAGTCATTTGGACATCATTTTCTCCTGAAAAAAGACATCCTACCCTCTGAGTGCACCAGAAGCTTATGCAGCCCAGATCTTGACCTTTTGGCATCCAAATTCAAATATGAGCATAGCACTGGGTTGCTTGACTCAAGGGGAATCTAGGGTTCAAATTTTATTCAATTCTGAGCAAAAAGTAGGATGTCTCCTGCATGATTTTGGACCCTAGACCAACATTTGACAATACCGGACCAAAGTGTTTCATAGCATCTTATAAGCCTATCAGTCAATTTTGGTCCAATTTGGAGCTCATTTGACTTGAAAAATCAGCTGATAGAGTATCCAGCTTTTGAAACAGATTCTTGAGCATTTGACCAGCCTAGAGGTGTCAGAAACAAAAAGTGAGGATACCTAGGAGTTCAACACACCAAGGGGAGTCTCTGGACCAAATTTTATTCAATTCTGAGCAAAAAGACATCCTGGCCGTAGGATGTTTAGGAGCTTATTTTGAAATTTTGACCATACCACTGTGTTGCTAGACCCAAGGGGAACCTTTGAACCAAATCTTGCTTCATTCAGAGCAGAAAAAAATTTGGGCGTAGGATGTCTCCAGGGGGTTTTTGGGCAGGAATTTGGGAATTGTAACACCACGAGTGTGTTCAGAGGGTAGGTTTTACCCTAGGAACATGTTGACTTGAGTGTTTTCCCATGTTTTTGATGTCCAAAAGTCAAAAGGCGAAGTCAGAAAGAGAAAAATTCATAAATTGCTTGTTTGGAGTGATTTTGACATTCAAATGAAATTTTGAGCATACCAAGGTGTTGCTAGACTCAAAGGGAACCTTTGAACCAAATCTTGCTTCATTCTGAGTAGAAAAAAGTTTGGCCGTAGGATGTCTCTAGTCCAGTTTTAGGGTCCACCTGTAATTTTGACCATACAGGGGTGTTCACAGTGTCACAGAGATCCCAAATCTTCTTTTAAAGTTGAATTTGGACTCAGTTTGACCATTCTAAACTGCATTTCAGTAATTTGGCCATAAATTTTACAAACGGTATTGGATTGGAAAAGTTTTTATATCAAAACGTAGCCTGAGAGCGACACTACAGATCTTAGAGCAAAACTTGAACTAAATGTATGACTTTGACAACCTTTTAGGCCAACTTTAAAATAAAACGTCGTTTAAGGCCTCAAAATGCATCCGGAAGTCAGGTGTGTCTAAAACCGACAGTTCCAAAGAATTGTGAGAAAACGGTCACGGTTTTGAACATAGTTTTGACTTTTCCTAGGAGAGGGGCTAGTGAGCCATAAGCGAGGTCATCGGCTAGAGTCAACCCATCGGCTAGAGTCAACCCAGGCTCTGGAACAGACCGCTCAAATCAACCTATAGCGGACATGAGTGCATGTGAGATTTTCATTATCGGGAAGCTGAAATTTGAAACCAAATTTGGTCTCTAGGGCTTCTAATTGACCATTAAAGACTACTAAGTTAGCGGATTGAAATTATCTTTTGGAAAAACCATTGGTCACCAGGGGGAAGGTGTAAAAGTTAACTACGGCCTAGTGTAAAATTTGAATGTCCATACACAAATCTAGTAGCAGTAAGACCATACACAAGGACTCTTGATTTTGCAACAACAGTCGCAAGTTTTGGAGAAATTCAACACAAGATTTTTGCTAGCAAATCACTGCAACTTGTGCATAATTCTCTTGTGCTAGCTTAAGTTTAGTTCAGCTAAAAGAGAACTTGAAAGTCATTTTCAAGCCCACGGAACAAGTGTGGCCGTCAAAGGCACATCAAGAATTTTTGCATTCATTGTGAAAAAGTTTTCCAGCTAAATAGAATTTTGCAGATTGTGTGCTAAAGTGAACAGAGGTTAGCTCGACTCAAGAATCACTACGAAGGGAGCAGTCGTTGTAGTATAGTGGTAAGTTGCATAATTTATCACAGTGCTTCCAATAGATCGAGCCCTGCTAAAAAGCTCTAGGCAAACCAAGCAGCCAGACAAGTCAGTATCAGCCTTGGTAAGCAAGGGAGCTAAGAAGTTCAAGCACTGCAAGCAAAGCCCAGTTCAAAAAACTCAGAGATTAAGGCATCCACAAAAGCTGAAGGACCTCAAGCGAAAAAGACCGACACAAGGGTGCTAATAATTTTTATTAGCATTGAGGAAAGCAATTAGAGCTATCACTGAACAGGTACAACAAGGGAGTCAAGACGAAAGCAATGGCGTCTCAAAGGAATCAGACCAGCCGAGACGAAGCTTCAAGTGCATCCACAAAAATTACAAGAGAGAAAATTTTGATCTATCTGATTGGACACTACAAACGACTGCCATGCTATGAGTATGTCAATTGGAATTTGTACATCAAGACAAAGAAAGATACAGAGGAAACTCGAACATCTCAATATGTGGAAGTTGAAACAGCGAAGAATGTGCTACACCCACATCCAGATTTCATGGAAGACTGTCTGGGATCAATTTACATGAGGCACGGAAAATACATCGACAATGAGATAGAAATGTTGTACAAGGATCAACTTACAGAACTCTGTGCATATCCTCCAAGTATTTTTTTGTACAAAGCACAAGATGGGAAACGGCAAATTGGTACCCTCTATGTAGATGAGGACGGTCGCGCTACTACAAAACTGCCACAAATCATGAAGTTCCTGCAAAGAGTAACCAATATTTTGCAGTTGAAGTATTTGGATCAAGAGGAAAAGACTACAAATCTGAAGGTGGTAATGTTTATCATCTAATCATGGCTTTACCTCTTGATACACAGCTAGAAGAGTTAATAGCTACAGCTGTCACTACACAAATCAGGGACACACTACATGAAACACAACAAGGCACAACACAAGGCACAACATGGAAAGACACGGCACAAGTCTCGTGCACCACACCAGCACAAGACAAAGCACAAACACACCAAATTGCACAAACAAGGAATATGCCGGAAGTACCAGCTATGAAGATAGCACAACTTCAAAAAGAACTAGCTCGATCTCAAGAGCTACTTAACAGAGCACAAAAGTCATATCATCAGGCATTAAACAGATGCCAACATCAGATATGGAACCCTCTCGGATGGGGGGAGTTCAAACTCAACAAAGAGACCCTATCTCTTCAAGAGTGGGATTAAGAAGTCCAGTTTTACAAGAAGTAGTGTCCTTTTCAGGCGCCCAAGTGGAATTTCAAGAAGCATTGGAAGATGCCGAGCCAGAGGAGAGACCACAGGAAATTCACAATGCCAAATATAGAAGGTCAGGTCAAGATGTCATTGTGGTCGAAATACGGTAGGCACTATGAAATAGCCGATGTGAAAAATATGGATGAGTTTAGCATTTGTGGGCAACCTGTAAGTCACATACTTGGACCCAGTCCAAAAGCACCATCGAGGGAAACGGAAAACAAAGATTCGGTTTGATCTTCACCCTCGGTGAAAACCTCGCCAAAATCAACTCAGAAACATAGCACTAAGGCTATGCAAAAGCCCCACGTCAAAGACCATATGCTGATGGAAGAATTAGCATTACGACTGCTAGAGAGCATGGATAGTGATTTGATCTTGTATGCAAGCAATAATGGAAGCTATTTTCATCTTCTCAAGGACAAGACGATGGAGGATAAAGAGATGAAGCCAGTGGACACACCTAAGTCAGTCGTAATCTATAGGTTCATGCATGCAAAGAAGAGGTCATATCTGTATCGAGATACCATGGGAATCATTATCAACAGTACTATGGAGAGCTGCCTCGTCCAAAGAATGCAAATGCTGAGATAGAGGCATATTGTAAACAGTGTGCCATCAGTCATTTAATCAAGGACTACCCAACAAAGCTCTACCTGGAAAAGAAGAAGCAACAAGACAAAAACAAAGTTCAGATAGTGACAACAAGGGAACGGAAGCAAGAATCCCCAATGAGATCTCCGAAAAAGAAGTAGATCTTATCGTAGAGCACAAAAGATAAGCTCAAGACACAATTGCTTGAAGTCAAGGGTGTCAACGACATTATCATAGAGAATCAGGCTTTCAAAAAAGATCAATTGAATCAGCTGATTCAAGATCGCTTAAAGAACCTCAATGAGGACAAGTCAAAGCATCCACAAGGTGCTGAAGATGAAGCTCGCAGTTCAAGGTTCGAGAGCAAAAGAAGCCAAGATTCTGAAGATGATAAGTCAACCCAAGAAGAGGTGGCAAAGGTAACATCAAATCTTAGTGCCACGTCACAAGAGGAAGGCATGCAAGAAAAGTCAACAAATGAATCTAAAATTCCACAAGGAAATTCCTCTACTTTGGAATCTGCAGTGGTTGTTAAAGAAATCAAAGACCAACAAAAGCTAAAAGACAATGTAGCTGAAGTCTTAGAACCCACCGAAGAAGAGGATATGATCGACTCCAAGATTGACTACCAAGGACAAACAATGTAGGATATTAATGAATACTTTCGAGAAGAGACTCTACAAGAACCCATGGAGCAATGTGAACCGTTCGCCACGACGACCATTGCATCAGAAGAAGAGAGTCAACCTCAACATCCTGCTACACAAGCTTCAAAATATTTCCAAGAAGAAAAGTCACCATTGAATGACCTTCAAGTGCTAGAAGAAGTAAATAGTGACAAAGAGCTTTTGAAATCAAGAATCAAGGCGTCAGAGTCAGAAACTAGCAATGAAGACCAACAAGCAGCTAAGGCTATAGACCTTCCCCAAAGCTATACATCAGAAGATAGTAAGCGCTTGGGACATGCTACAACCAGTCAAATGACAAAGAAGTTCAACATACAAGAGGATGACAAAGCTTCCAAGGCACAAAGGTCAAAGACTAATAAAGAAAGAAAAGAGGACATCAGTTACCTCGTAGCCAACAAGAAGATTAATTTCTCGTTGGATGTGCATGAGAAACTGAAATTCAATTTTACAGCAGAGATAGATTGCACTGCCACAAATAATGTCATGTCTTATGGGCTGTGGTTACTTCTAGATAAGCTAGAACTGTATGAAATTGAGGTACAGGTATCCCTATCAAATGGATTTAAGGTCACAAGTTTGGGGATTGCAGAAGCTACCCTTACACTACGGTCAAAGGTAATCAAAGACAAATTCATAGTGGTGGATTCCTCCAAAATGAGTATACATTTGATTTTGTCCAAGCACTGGGCAAAAACATTGGCAGAAGAACCTGAATTTTCAACGATAGTCATCACGACTAGCTCTCCAAAAAGCCAGCCTACAACCGCTCCAAGATTATTGGCTACCGACAATGGCAAAGCCAAAATGAGCCCACAAATGTCCTACCAACAGAAGCAGCCCCTTAAATCACAGTCTTCAATCCAACCCAGAAAAGTTCAAGACAGAGCTTCTACATCAACTGACCACATGCTTCCACATGAAAAGCAGACTCCAAAGAAAATCTTTCAACCGAAATACCCTACACTGCAAGATCACCGCCGCCAAAGGTTTTCAAAGGTCTACATTAAAGCTGAAGAAATAAAGGTCAAGGACCCAATATGGGTAAATGATCCTAGCCAATTGATGAAAGGTAAACACATGGGATGGATAGCCTCCCACTACATCTTAGCAGAGCAAGGCTATTATGAGGGTCAAAAGAAACTTTGGTTACCAAAACCACAGACCTCATCTTATGTGGTGGATAAAGGTTTCAAAAAGCATCCCCAAAAGCAACAAAGCTCATATTTACATCACGAAAGGAGACCAACCAACAAGGCCCGTCACAAGTACATAGGAAATTTCAAATCAAACTGGCCTTCACAACATCGTAGGACTTCATCGGTAAAGAATCCCAAAAATGGCACTCTTGTACATCTCAATACGACATCAAAAACATCATGGGAAGTGACACCTACAATTCTTCAAGCACAAGGTTAATATCAAGGAAATCGGAGAATCTGGCTACCAAAGATGCCAGGTAAACATTCTTCAATAAAAAAACTTCAGCTTGAAAATAATCGCAATTTCCCGGAAGGCAAAATCGAGGACAATGTCACAGTCAAGGCAAAGGATATTTGCAAAGACACGCTAATCACACGATGCAGATACAAATGGGTGCCAAAAGAACAACACATACCGAAGAAGATTGAAGTCATCTCTAACTCTCAAGAAATGTCAAGATATGATAGACAAAGTGTTACAGAGAATGGAGCGAGCCAATCTTCTCAACCAAGGGACCAACAACAAAAAAAGAAATTTGGACAACCAAGGTCACCCAGGTATGGCAAAAGAAACCAATATTGCCAGTATGGTCCTTTACAAATCCTCTCTTTGAGAATGGGTGTTTTGAATTTCAAAACCTATTCTTGGTCGAAAGCTCCTGAGAGTAAGTCAAGTCGCCATAAAAATCATGGCATAAGAGTCAAGAGTCGAGTAGCTGACCCACTAAATGAGCAAGCGTTAGACCCAAGCTTCATGTTTTAATATTTTTTGTGGTCTATGAGTCTAGATATTTAGATTATAGCTCAAGCTGGAAGAGTTGAGCATATTGTAAAATTGAGTTGCTCATGCTGGATAGGTGAGCATAAGAGTCAAGGTCTAACAATTATATTCGGTGGAGAGGCTGAGTAATCCACAAAACACTCACGCACATGTACACAGAGAGTGAAAAACCTCGAGCATCAACAGCCCTTCTTGTGAGTAACGGCAGCTCTTGAAGTCAAATATATTTTTTCTTCTATAGCTACGTTCACTCCTGGAAGCACCCATTCAAACTCTTCTCGCACAACATATTGTTTCCCATGCATCTATCTGTGCAAGCATATATAATGTCCCATCATTGGAGATTTGCATTTGACACGATTTGTGTTCCACCCATGTACTTACACAACAAAATGATGATGAACGAAGCGGTAACAGGTTTCATAAGCATTTGCTCAACAACAACAACTCTGATTTCAAGCTACTAACACTTATCCAATGTATATCCATTCAATAATGGTAGCCATATGGCCATAAGTACTTTAACTCAACAAAACTTGGTTACATCAAAACATAAGTACATACAGCCTTACATTTAATTGTGACTAAAGGCATTTTTTTCCCACTGGGTTTTTCCCTTTAGTCCTATCCAAGTATGCAAGACCTTCATTTTGTAATATACGCCACATTTTATTTTTTATATAAACACAGAAAAGCAGACCAATGACATCCCCAAACAACTACATGCTCATCGACTAGAAAATCAAAGGGGAGCGGCCCATAAAAAATTAAAAAAGGCTTCAAGTTTATAGGTACACATGCAGGATGAAACCCAAAGAACAAACAATACAGAGCTGCCCAAATAAAGACTTGCTGCAACAACAAACCTCACTCAACCTATTCACGATACAACAACCAATCGGAGGGGGAGAGCTATGGATTTTCAACTACACTACATGTACAAGAAAAAGGTAACTCTACAACATACAAAGCATCTAGTAGAAGCAACTACAACAACAAAAGCTTCAACCAACACCAAAACATGAAGCACTCGTCAAGGCCATTGCAGACATAGGGTCTTGTCGGGGACGACAAGAATTTGGAGGGGGAGAGTGTTGACAAGCCAACCTTTCAACATCACTTCCACAAAGATTCCATGAAGATTCCTCAAAGATTCTCTAAAGATTCCATATGAAGATGCTGATGAAGTGATGAAGATGAAGATCGATGCTGTAATGTGAAGATACAAGCTCATGGACATCATCGAATATCATTTTGAGCCATTATGGCCACTTTTGTAATGTTTACAGGAACTTCATATTTTTAGGTCGACAATTGTATTTTGGCCATAGATGTTTGTTGAATGAGCTAAGCTAGCTCACGGTGTTGTAATTAAGCTCTATAGAAGCCTAGGGACAAATCAGGTCATTTTGGCCGGACATTAGGTTTTCTAAGGTTTAGTATATAAACCAAAACCTAAATCTTTGTAAGGTGACTTCTAATAATCTTATCTTTTGTGTCGACTGGGAGACCGCGAGAGAGTGAGAGAGTGTGTGTGTGTGTGTGCTACAAGAGCTACGGTTGTCGAAATTGCAAACGGAGAGCATCAGCATATTGCCCTCGAGGAGAGCTGCACGTTGATGCTTACATCACGCGCATTCGTCTGTGTTTTGGCAGATTCACCCGCGAGCTACTTTTGGAGTTTCGGTGAGTAAACGTTGTCCGTTTTTGTATTTCAGCATATCCACGTGATCAGAGCAAGTAGAGCTACACATTAGGCATGTTAGATTTTAGAAACAGTGACCTGCAAAATCCGACCAGACATCCTATGCGTTTTCTGCATGGAGGGTATTGGGTTAGTATTTGTGGTCAGAAACCTTAGGGATAACGGCCTTCCAGTGTGTGTAGGACTTCCCTTGAGTTTCGTGAAGTTTTGAGATCGTTTGATGGGCTTTTGTCTTGCTGTGGCATCATAGGAGACTCTCACATGCACAGAACCAATGGCATGTAGATTCGATATCTCTGTAGGAAGTAGTCATTAGTCGGTCGAGTAGAGGTTGACACCCTTTGCTTGCTTCCACGCGCCTACGGGTCGAGCTTCGTCCTCAGTTGAAATTATATGGAAAGGTCCATATAAAGTGAAGAAGGCCTTTCCAAATGGGACCTATAAAATGGAAAGCTCCTTAGGAATAGGGTAAATGGTGTGCGGCTCAAACTGTATTTTGAGAGGGAGCTAGTACCTGAAGTGCAATAGATTATAGTCAAGGGGGGTGGGCAACCCACTTAAAGCATGGAGGGTGTGAAAGGAAGGACATGAAGCTTTTGAACATAGTCTGTACACACAGTTATGGTTTTGTGAGTGTTTTTTATCATCAGTTCGGTGTGCCAGTTTCAAAGTTCTGTATATATGCTTTTGGTCAAACATAAATGTTCGACGAGGGGGCTGGGCAATGATGGTGCAACCAAAGTTAATCGAAGCTAGCAGGTGGTCTATGCCAAGCAGAGGGTGCAGTCGAGTGCAGTGCAAAAGGCTAGGGCAGGTACCAAGGCCCTTGGCAACCAAAAGATAGCGGGAATGTATGCTTAAAGCGTTTTTTTGGGCCAAAGTGCTGCAAGATAGTTCAGATGGGATGGCAAGTCAAGGTATCCAAAATGATAAATCAGTGTCCTAAAATGTAGTGTTTAGTGTGCTCTAGAATCCAGTCCAGACGTCTCTTCAAACAGAGCCCCGATGCTCAAGATATTGCAGTTTAAAGAAAGAGTATGTTGCAGATCCCCAACGGACCGGGCAGCTGGGGACAAGTGTCCCGGGCTGATGTCAGTGTATACATGTGTAGAGATTGAGTTGTGGAGCTTTTCTGTCTTCTCGGATTGCGAATCGGAACTCTGGATGGCGAGATATGGTCAGTTGAAGATTTTCAGGGGGTCAGGTCTGAGCCCATTTGACCGCACCGAGGAATGTGCCATCTGGCATCTTTTGAGCCTCACCAAGATTCTCGGTGGAAGGATGTACCATGTGGAGTTAGAACAAATTGACTGCACGTCAATCGAATACTCGATCGGTCAGATACTGCGAGACGAAGCTGGGAGCATTTGGGTAGTGAACAATTGCAAATGATTTTTTAAGTTTTTCATGGCCTTGGATATCGAGCTCAGAGAAGTCAAAATACAGCAAGGTTTTCACGGCTCAGAGCAAGCTCAGTGGAGATCCGGCACGGTTTTGTGGCTCGGCCATCGGACACGGGAGCAGTAAGAAGGGGCCAATGGGAGTGTGCTACCAAACTGGAAAATTTGAGGCCATTTTTCTTGTAAAGTGGGGACCCTTGGGGGTGCATTAGAATGAGGGGCTGCCACGTGGCGCCGGGGAAGGTCCCACATGCACAGGGTGGGCGGTAGAGCACGTTGTATATACTCCAGGGCGTGAGCCCCTTCATTAGCATGAGAAGGAGAAAGTGGAACTCCTTGAGCTCGTGAGCTATGGTGGCGAGTGCCTCCGGCTCTGCGCAGCCGACGATGTGGCTGTTTTGGCGGCGACCGGCGAGGCCGCGTGGCGCATGAGGCGGTGCGCCCGCATGTGCGTTAGTGGGCAATGACAATGACATGGCGCCTGACACGGGTACTTCCCACGGGCCCATGGGGCCTCGAAGTTTTAACGGGGAGAGAGGGGGCAGTAGCGATATCGCTATTGCCTCCCCCCCTCAGGTAAGAGGAAAGTCCCAAGGCAGAGAGAGAGAGAGAGAGAGAGAGAGAGAGAGAGAGAGAGAGAGAGAGAGAGAGAGAAAACCCGGAGGTCATCAAGTGGGCGAGAAGCCAAGCAAGGCCAAGTGGCCGGACAAGGGGGAAGACCAAAGGAGCAGAGGGACAACTCTAAGCTGAGGTGGGCAAAGTGAACCAAAGTGAAGGCTAAGGGGCAGAGGAGGGGTCGGATGGATAGAGGGAAAGAGTCAAAGTCAAAATTAAGTAGTATAAGGTAAGCCTAAAGGGGGTAAAAGATGAAAGTGAAAAAATAAAAAAATGAAAAGGCTAGGGGGCAATAGCGACATCGCTAATGCCATGTCGCTATTGCCCCCCAAAGTGCAAAGAGTGAAGAGAGAGGTAGAGCAAAGCGGTGCCCCCTTTCCCAAAGATGCCAATTCAAGATGCCAGGTGGACCAATTAAATTGCAAATCCTCAAATTAAAGCCCTCCCCCCCCCCCCCCCCTCCATAAAAGTCAAAAATGGATCAAATCAAGGGATTTTTTTCTTGGCATTTTGAGGTGCCGTTTGAAGCCTACAAAGTGGAGTTCTCTAGCAAGCTAGCCCCTTTGTAACTTTTGCTTGAAAATGGCCATGGTGATAGCAATGCAAGCCTATGTAGATGTTTTTTGAAGTGCAATCACGCCACATTTGCCTCCAGGGTCGTTGTTTTCCCTTCCCCCCTTCTCTTTCTCCTGCTTTCTTGGTTCTCCTCGGTGCCAGCTGTGTGGAAGTGTGTGCCCCCCCGGACCGACGGTGTTTTGAGTGAGAGAGTGAGATGGAGTGGCTGTGTGCGTGTGTAAGGGTGGAGACAGGCAGTGGTAGTAGGTGTACCTTGTGTGGTGGTTTTGTGGAGTTTGTGAGCAATAGAAATCGAGCAGGCAGTGGTCTGCTAGTGTGAGTTGTGTGTTTGAAGGTGTTTCTTGAGAGGATAGGGGTGCTGTGAATAACCTGAGCTATAGAGAGGCCTTCATGTTCGTGCCGGGTGTGTTCCTTCATTCCCCCTCTCCAACGGCACTCCAAAGGCCAGGAAAAAAGCCCTTAATTTGATCCATTTTTTACTTCTATAGGGGGGGCCTTTAATTTGGGAATTTACATTTTAAGTGGTCCACTTGGCACCTTGAATTGGCATTTTTGGGAAAGGGGGCACCGCCTTGCTCCGAATCTCTCTCTTTTTCACTCTTTGCACTTGGGGGGGCATTAGTGATGTCGCTATTGCCCCCTAGCCTTTTCATTTTTTATTTTTTATCTTTCATCTTTTACCCTATTTAGGCTTAACTTTTCAGTTTTCATTTTTTATCTTTCATCTTTTACCCTCTTTAGGCTTAACCTTATACTACTCAATTACCTTGACTTTGACTCTTTCTCTCTATCCGACTTCTCCTTGGCTCCTTTTTGGCGTTGACCTCCATTTTTTTCCATTGCCTTGGTTTGCCTCCTATTCGACTGGCCCTTTTGCCCTTTGCTTGCCCACTTGGACTTGGTCTTTGCTTTGCCCAGATCTCCCTATGCTCCTTACCGCGGGAACTTCTCCCTTTGCACCTAACCCCTTGGCCAACCCGGCCCTAGCTTCACCTTTGTGGGACCGGACTCTGTCATGCAAGGGGGGGGGGGAAATAGCACGGTCGCTATTGTCCCTTCTCCTTACCTCAATAATTTGGGCGCCTAGTGGCTCGCAGGATCAACCCCTTAAGTGGGCCTACCATGTCATCACCCGGCTCAGTTGCGCCACCCACCTTCCTCTCATATGTGGGCGCGCGCCGCCGAGCTGCGCCACCTCGCCATTGGCCCAAAACTACCGTCTTCGCCCCGCACAACCGTCTTCGGCCAATGCAGCGCCCACGGCCGCCTGCAGCGCCGACTCCATAGCCATGAGCTCAAGGAGCCCCTACTCACTTCGATGCCTTATATTGGCGCCCCTTTGTGGCCTTATACACCACGGCCCTTCGTAGCGCAGCCGCAAGTGGGAGCATCCCTACGCTATGTGGCAGCTCAGTGCCCCCCCCCCCCCCCCCCCCCCCCCCCCCTCCAATGGCCAAGGCTTTTTTAAAAAACTCACCACTTCCATTAAATAAAAACCCTTTTCTGCCTCTCTTCTACCGGTCTCTATCATCTGCCAGATAGTCGGAATTTCTTATCGTCAAGCCGGGTCGGATCCTCATTAGGTCAGCCCCGGGCCGTGCATACCCCATTGCTTTCGGACTTTTGTGCGCTCTCTATTTGAGGCGGCCAAAACTGGGAAAATGATCTCTTGCTGCCCTTGCACTATCCATTGCCAATTTTGATTGATCACTTCTCCGCGCTCCGACCTCAGAATCACATGCCGTCGACTCCGACTAGCTCCACATAGTGCATACCCTCACTGAAAACTTTGGAGAGGCCCAAAGGATGCCAGATGGCACATCCATCAATGCGGCCAAGTGAGCTCAGACCCGGCCCTCGGAAAATATTCAATTGACCTTAACTTGCTATCCAGAGATCCGATTTGCATTCCGAAAAGACAGGCTTGCTCCATAACTCAAACACTACACATGTATACACTGACATCAGCCTAGGCCACCTGTCCCCAGTTGCCCTGTCCGTCGGGGATTTGCTACACACTCTTTCTTTAAACTGCAATATCTTTAGCACCGGGGCTCCGTTTGACGAGCCGTCTGGACCGACTTCTAGAGCACACTGAACACTAAATTCTAGAGCTTTGGCTTGGTATTCTGGACATCTTCATATTCCATCTCATCTGGACTATCCTGCTGCCCTTTTGGCCTAAAAAGCCGCTTTAAGCATACATTCCCGCTACCCTTTGGCTGCCTAGGGCCTTGGCACCTGTTTTAGCCTTCTGCATTGAACTCAACAGCTGCCTAGGGTCTTGGCACCTGTTTTAGCCTTCTACACTGAACTCAACGGATGCCTTTGCCTAGCATAGACCATCTCCCCGCTTTGACCAACTTTGGCTGTACCATCATTGCCCAGTCCCCTCATCGAACATTTATGTTTCGACCAAAAGCATATGTACACAACTTTAAAACCAGCACACCAAACTGATGATAAAAGGAACTTGCAAAACCATAACTTTATGTACAGTCTATGTACAAAAGAGTCATCTTCTTTCTTTCACACACCGCATGTTTTAGGTGTGTTGCCCACCCCCCTTGACTATAATTTTCTGCACTTCAGGCAGTAGATCCCTCTCGAAATACGGTTTGAGCCACACACCATTTACCATGTTCCTAAGAATCTTACCATTTCTCTTACCAGCTAATAGGTCCCGTTCAAAAAGGCCTTTTTCACTTTATATGGACCCGTCCACTTCTTCTTGAATTTCTTTTGGAATGTGAAATCCAGGTAGCTTTCGTACTTCTGACCAGATCTCCTTCCTCTATCTTCTTGTCTGGCAGGTTTTGATTGAACTTGGCAACCCGCTTCTCTCTCTACTTCACATAGTAGTCTATTGCTGCCTCTCTGTCCATCTACAAAGCCTCCAAACTGGCTATTCGATCCTGTAGAACCCCTTGTTGAGTGGCATTGACACGCCACATACCCTTCAAAGCACCTAGCTTTGCATGCACCGGCAACACATCCTCCTTACCATAAACTAGCTTGAATGGAGTGAAGTTTGTAGCTACTTTATAGGACGTTCTATACGCCCACAAACACTTCTCTAGATTTGCTTCCCACTCAACTTACTCCTTATACACGTACTTCGTTAACATCTTGACGATTTGACCATTAGCACTCTCGACTAGACCATTACACTGGGGGTGATAGGGCGAGGAAAACCAATGCTGAATCTTCAACTTCTCCACTAATGCACTCATGAGCTTGCTACTAAACCCCTGACCCCTATCAAAAATGAACACCCATGGAACATCAAAACGGCAACATATATTATCAAACATGAATTGAGACACCACATTAGCATTTACTTCTTTCACTTCTTTGGCCTTGACCCACCTTGTAACGTTGTCAATGGCTACCACCACGTACTTCTTACCACTTGTAGACTCTGGGAGAGGGCCTATGGCATCCAGACTCCACTTCTCGAAAGCACTTTGTGCGATGATGGCACCCTGCGACTCCGCTACTAGTCGTCTTTTACCTATAGTCTGACACTCATGGCACGTTTTGCACCAGTAATGTACGTCCTTCACAATGGAAGGACATCAAAAGCCTGCTCTAAGCACTCAAAACAGATGCTGATCTTTGCCCTGGTGTCCGCTCTCTTCATGGAATTGCTCCAGCACCATTCCTATTTCTTCTTTGTACAACACCCTTCTAAGCACTCCATCACGCCCATAGCTCATGAGATCTTTACCTACCAGTGTGAATTTGCAAGCCTTTTGCACCACTCTTCTCTTTTGTAGCTTGGACATACTCTCTGAACACTGCCCTGTACCCAAAAAACCTTCAATCTCCTTTAGAGTCTCTCTACCTGCATAACTGGCTGGGGCCACATATAGACCTGCAACATGCACCTACACCTTGCTGCTTGCTAACTGATCCGCCTCCTGATTCTGCTCTCTCCTCACATGCTTGAATTGGACTTCTTCAAAAGACTTCAACATCTTCTTGATGGAAAAGAACCAATTCTTCTAGGAATCGCGCTTTACTTGCCATTGGCCTAACAGTTGCTTGATGACTAGCAAGGCATCTCCCTTCACCACCAACCTTGAAATTCCAAACTCTTTACACTGTTTAAGACCCGAATGCAAAGTGAGATACTCCGCCTCGTTATTGGTGTGGACATCCTCTAGATCATATGCCTTCGAAAATATAGCTTTGTCGTGTGGGTCGTGTATCACCACACCTCCTCTTGCCTTTTGTACTACCCTTCGGTACGCTCCATCGAACCACATAGTAAAATCATCCTCTAAGTCGGGTTCCTCGCTAGCTTCATCTCGCACCACTCTTGGATAGGCTGGAAAATCAATGGCCTTGCTGACAAGAATGTTTGCTAGGTGAGACCGACTCGTGTGATCTACCTTAAACTCGAACTTGAACTCTTGTAGCTCCAACACCCACTTCATAATCCTCCTTCCCTGCTTCAAATGTAGCACTACCTTTGGCAATAAATTATTAGTCATCAACACAAAAAACTTACACACAATCAAATGGACTTTGAACTTCCTGCAAGCGGAGACTAGAGCCATCACCCATTGCTGCGCCTCGGTGTAGGTAGCCTCTCCAAGGCTAATTACCCTGCTCTTGAAGTATATCGGCTTGTAGCTTCTCCCTACCTTTTGTAGAAAAATCACTCTAATAGGAATTGTGCCCACTGTCATAGACACATAGAAGTCGTCCTCTTGATTTGAAGGACACACTGGTGAAAACTGACACAAAATCTCCTTGACTCTATCAAAAGCCTCCTGAGCTTCCTCATCCCACTCATAACCATGCACTTGCTAAGCCCTCTTTTGAAGAGGATGCACATATTGCGATAGCATCCAAAAGAAACGTGATAAATATTTCAGCTTATGAACAAATGAAGCCAAACCTTGAGCATCTGATGGTGGCTCCATCAACACCAATGCCTTCACCTTCTCGGGATCAGCAGCCTCTATACCGTTTTGCGACATCACATGACCCAACAGCTGTGCTCGACGTTGTGGTGGCTTGCACTTCTTGGGATTCAGCTGACCTCCTTATTCATCAAGCCTTTGAAAGCATAATTGGAGCTTCGATAGGTTCTATATTCTTGAACTGTAGCAGCCGATATCATCCATGAAGACCCTAATAAAGAGGCCCAGGTATGGACCAAATACCTTGTTCATCCAACCTTGGAAGGTGGCATATGCATTTACCAATCCGAATGGAATCCTGCGGTAAGCAAAACAAGCCCATGGAGATATAAATGTGGTCTTCAGTTGGTCTTCAAACGCAATCCCTATCTGGAAATACCCCGAAAAGCCATCCATAATCGAGTATCTCTCATGCCCAGCCACCTGGTTTAGGATTTCTTCTTGGAATGGCAATGGATGGGGATTCCTCTTTGTCACTAGATTCAATGGCTTGTAGTCGACACACACTCTCTATTTCCCATTCTTCTTAGGGGTTATGACCACTGGCAAGACCCACTCTGACTCTTTCACAGGATATATGATGCCTGCCTCCAACAACTTATTGATCTCCTACCAAAGGGATTTCTTTTGGATTTCCCCTAGTCCTCTCAGCTTCTGTGCTTTAGGCTTATGTCCCTCCTTAAGAAAAATCTTGTGCTCCACCCCCTTTGCACTTTGGAAATGATTGTATTCCGTCGCAAACAGATTTGGATAGGACTCGCACAGTTGAACATAGCCTTTCTTTTCACCTTTGGTTAGATCTTCACTCAACATGCTTGAAACCTCCTCTATGATTAAACCATAAGCTTGAGACTGCATACCTTCTTCTTTAGGCGGAGAGTCGTCTATGGTGACCCCAAATAAGTCTGTGTCTATCTTCAGCATGTCGTCCTCGCTTTCCTCTTCCTATGTGCTAGTATAGCCTTCATCATAGCCCGTTTTTGTCTCGTACTCATAGCTTGTCGTGTCGTCCTCATCTTTAACTTCCATAGGACGAGAACTACTCTCCTTAGTCTTCAAATCAATCACAATCTGTCTGCCTTTCTCTTTGTCAGGAAAAGTGAACACTTTGCTCTCCCAATCCTGCTTAGCTCCTATCGCCAAAAGCCATGGCCTATCCAAAATGATTGGATAAGCATTATCTCCTGCCTTCGTCACAAAGAAATCTATCAGGCACTCTATGCCCATCACCTTAACCTTTACATCCTGAGCCACACCAAGACACCTGGCTTTGGTATGGTTAGCCATCCTCATGCGCACATTTGACCTGACTACCACCTTGACTCCTGTCTCTTTCATGGGGCTGCTTCCGTCATGACACAAACCTGCGCTCCACCATCTATGTAGGCGTGTACTTGCATCCTCTTCTCTATAATTGCATCCACCAACGGAAGAACGCCAGTGGGGCTACCTACCCTCAAAGCCATGTTTTGCACTGCTTGCACATTTCCCTTAGCTCTTGGCAGCCTAGTGCTAACACTTGTGGACCACTGCCTCCTTAACTTTGGATTTAAGGCTAACAACTGACCAAAAGTAATATTTGCCTTTTGATTTTGAACGTCACTTACCATATTGTACTCGGGATAGCCACGCCCTAGCTAGAAATCCGTCTGTTTGTTCTTGCAACGCCTCCTTCTTTTGCTAGGCTCAGGCTGCTCTAGTTTCCCACTCTGTCTCTATCTCTCTCTCTCAGCTCTTTCCCTCTTATTGGCCAAAACTTCGACATCCTGCTTATCCAGCCCTATGATGTTTACTCTTGGAACCTCACCTCCGTTTTGTGGAGCTGCCTGCACAGGATTCTCCACCGCTTTCTCTCTTGGACCATTGTATTGTCCTTAACCTCGACCTCTACCAAAAAGTGGGTACATACCTCCTCTTTCTCTCTGCGGTTGAGGACAATCAGGCGCATAGTGCCCTTCTTCTCCACAATTATAAAACCTACCTGGCAGTGGCCTTGCACTACCCCTTGCTCTGCCCCTTGCTCCTCTTGGCTGTCCTTTATCCATGACATTGAGCCACAAATCTTAAATTTTCTCAGACAAATCTTGCACCATGTGCACCCAATTTTGCGGCACAATAGCTACACCTTGATTTCCACGATTTTCTTCGTGTACAGCTTCCCTCCGACTCTGCAGTTGAACATGGGCCATGGTCTCATACTTGACACACCGTGCTCTATCTTCTTCTTTATCTTTCTGCTCTTCGACCGTGCAATGGCTACTGCACCATTGTAATTCTCTGGGCTCTCAAAATCGACTTTCTCTCACTTTGGGGTGCAGACACGCCATGAACTTGTCTAGCTTGAAGTATTCCCCATTAGCCAATTGCATGGCTGGTGCTAGCTCTGCCCAAAACTCTTCAAAATGACCCAAAAACATATTGAATTCTTCACTTACATCTTGCTTAAGCGCCTTCACCTTTGCACCCATCTCGACTGGGAAACTCTCCTTGCGAAAGTCGTGAAGAAACCTCACCCGTAGAGCCGGCCATGCTTGCTTCGGCTCACCTTCCAATGCTTCGTACCATGCTTTAGCTCTACCACGCATCACCAAAGGAAAAGTCTGCATTTTGCTATCCTCATTTGGAATACGCAACAATAGCATATACAAATCAAAATCTCACATCCACTCATCAAGGCTCTCTTCTCCTGTGAAAATCGGTCCATAGATTCTACCTGCCATAAATTCTAATGCAAAAAACCGCTTCTCTTTGATTAACTGGGAGCAATCAGCGTGCTCCTCCGTGGGGGCACCAGAAGATGGAGAGGGGGAATGGGGGAACACACCCGGCACAAACACAAGGGCCTCTCTATAGCTCAGGGTATTCACAACATCCCTATCCTCTTGGAAAACACCTTCGAACACACAACTTACACTAGTAGACCACCACCTGCTCGATTTCCACTGCTCACACACTCCACAAATCCACCGCACCAGGCACACCTACTACCACTGCCTGTCTCCACCCTTACACACACACACACAGCCATTCAATCTCACTCTCTCACTCAAAACACCATCGGTCTGGGGGGGTACACACATCCACACAGCCGACACCGAGGAGAACCATGAAAGCAGGAGAAAGAGCAATGGGGAATGGGAAACAACAGCACGGGAGGAAATTGTGGCTTGATTGCACTTCAAAAAACATATACACCCGCTTGTACTGCCATCACCATGGCCATTTTCAAGAAAAAGTTACAAAGGGGCTAGATTGATAGAGAACTCCACTTTGCAGGCTTCAAACGACACTCCAAAGGCCAGGAAAAAAGCGCTTAATTTGATCCATTTTTGACTTTTATAGGGGCGGCCTTTTATTTGGAAATTTACATTTGAATTGGTCCACTTGGCACCTTGAATTGGCATTTTTGGGAAAGGGGGCACCGCCTTGCTCTATCTCTCTCTTGCCTTGACCTCCATTTTTTGCCCTTGCCTTGGTTTGCCTCCTGCTCAACTGGCCCTTTTGCTCTTTGCTTGCCCACTTGGATGCTTGCCCACTTGGACTTGCTCTTTGCTTTGCCCGGATCTCCCTATGCTCCTTATTGTGGAAACTTTTCCCTTTGCACCTAACCCCTTGGCCAACCTGGCCCTAGCTTCACCTTTGTGGGACCGGACTGTGTCATGTAAGGGGGGGGCAATAGCAAGGTCGCTATTGCCCCTTCTCCTTGCCTCAAAAATTTGGGGGCCTAGTGGCTTGTGGGATCAACCCCTGAGGTGGACCAACCATGTCATCACCCGGCTCAGCTGCGCCACCCACCTTCCTCTCATATGCGGGCGCACGCCGCTGCGCCGCCCCGCCACTGGCCCAAAACTACTGTCTCTGCCCCGCAAGGCTGCCTCCGGCCAATACAGTGAGGAATGCTTTTCCATGCATGGGAACCCCCCATATATTTTTGCCCTTTTATCAAAATATTTCCCATTATATAAGTTACTTTTGATTTTTTCTTCCTTTTTCACAAACGTTTTAGCCTTTATTAAATAAATAATACTTATGCTAATCAATCACGATGTAGCATAATAAGTAAGCTTTCTTTGTTGATCTCTCTTTTGACCTTAAAAATATTAAATATATATATTCTAGTATTTTCTAATATTTTTTTTTCATGTATGTATATTATTCCACTCTACCAAATATTTTATTCACTAGTTTTCATTTTCAAACCTCAACCCCACTTTCAAATTTCAATAATACCTCCATCTAGATGATTGCCAATCTTTTCAACACTCTAGGTCATGTTTTCATACACTTGAAGGAGCTTACACTTGAAGGCAAGAGAGAAGTCCACTCAAAGGGGACCACCAAAAGACTTTTGCAGCCACAAATAATACATTATTTGGCTGAATTTTTTAAGTAAAGAAGAACCCCGAATCTGAAAGAGCGTTCAACATGAACAATGTAGCTCGTGATCTCAACTTTTAGCTCAATTTTTTTCAGAATTTTTGGAGTTATGAACACGGACATATGATTTTTGTAGTGGACCCCAGTTTTCTTGTGTAATGGTGACACAGGCCATCCCCACTTTTCTTCCTTCTAGAATGGCTATGGTTCTACAAGTCTTCAAGCATGATTACAAGAGACAAGGCTCTTTTAATGAGGTCTTGGCTAGTTTAGAGTAATTCTATCACCGTTTTTTGGAGGATCCATCCTCATCAACAAATATCCACCTTCGACAACCTCTCTTAAAATTTTCTTACCTCTCTCTTCTCTCCCTAATAAGCTTATGTCTATCCAAAGCTAGACTATTGTAAATATTTCCTATCCTCTACATCCTACCCACATTCTCTCTTTTTCTCTCTCTATTGACTCTGGTATTTTAAATAATGAGGAGACAAGATGGGAGCCACAGTCACATGCACCCCATTTTCCTAGTCACCAAAGTGGGACACTCACCTCAAATAGAAATATTTCTAAATCCTTCCCTCCTTCCCTATATAAGGAGGGCATGAGAGCTCACTTGGGGGGGAGAGAACACACACACACACACCTATCCATACACACTCTTATGCTACATGCTTGTAGCATGAACCCTAATCACATAATCACAACACCATCACCATGCACAAAAGATGAGCACCACACCTCCACACCATTTGTAATTAAGGGTTGAAGGCACAATTTCAAGAAGAAGAAGGGTGGACACGCTCATGATGTTCCTCGCCATCAACTCCCATCTCTCCATTATGCCTCCCACGATCTTGTCCCCTTCTCATTTTCCTGCCATACGCTACCTATTGTATTCATCTTTTGCAAGCAATCAACACACTCCATTTTGGTGCCATACTTTGTGTCGCTTTGGATACATCTCATTGTGAGTATGGTATATGCTTGCTCCTTGAATTTTTTCTGATTATGTAAAGGTGTGCAGATTCGCCACCATACACTCTCTCTCTCTCTCTCTCTCTCTCTCTCTCTCTCTCTCTCTCTCTCTCTCTCTCTCTCTCTCATATTCCTATCATCTTGCTACTTCCATCTTGAGGTGTGCGGATTCGCCACCTCTTGTATGATAAGTGAGCATACTTGCAAGTTTCCCCTACCTCATTATCTTCCTTACTAACATGCACGAGTAGCAAGCCCATTCTCACTCATTCACCACTCCTCTCACCTTATTCTCCGACCACCCCATTCCACATTTGGGGGTGGATCTTGAAATTGTTTTCCATGGCATGCTTCATTGTGTATATGTATGCGTCCTAGCCGCATATCTTGCTAGGTGGTGCCCCTATTGTGTATCCCCCATGATGAGGCCATTGTGCATAGTCTTGGTGTAGAGGCCACCGGGTCTATTTTTTCACATCCCCCTCTCATTTGGTGCCCTTACTGAGGAGGGCTCTTGAAACCTTTCAGTTTACAGGACTGAAAACCCTAAACTATTGTGAATGGATGAATGAGTATGAAGGATTTTCTAATTGGACGACAGAAGAAGAAGAGCTCCAAGCACAACCAGACGAACTCTGCATCTCCATCGAAGCTCGAGTGCCAGGCATAACGGTAATCGATTTGAAGTGGGAGAGTCAACCAACGCGCCAAACCCAGTGGATATACATAGGCCAAGTGCCAAGAAGAAGAAGGAGGAGGTGGAAACCATGTCCGCAACCTACAACCAACCAACAACAACAAAATGGAAGGAGCTCTGCACAATAGAGAATCAACACTATTATACTTTGAGAATCGGGTAACTCAAGTCACCGAGGTAATTATCATAGTCAGTTTTCAAGTCGCACCTGATGCTGCAGCACAGATAACAGAAGCATTGGCTCACACTCTCACTAGATAAAGTAGGGATCTACTGAGTTTGTTTCAGGAAAGAACACCACCCTCCCCTACGAGCTTGGACAGTGACTAAGCACCTCTAAGCTTCGCATGAATCAGGACAACCTACCTGAAGACAGATCACACATACCAACACGTGTACGCTCAATCAAGGTAATATTGGACTTGAAGATTCACTACGAGCACGTCATTAACACCATGCCGGATGGGGAGCGGTTTTTTGAGGTTCTGGCATCAGATCAACCATTTGTTTTACCTTTGGTACAAGGCAATGTACCGTTTGAAGTTTTAATCTATGTCCTAGTATAATAGGGTATACATGCCTCCTTGTAAAGAAGAAAAAATTTTGCAAGTTAAGAAGTGTGTCTTTCTAGCTCTCTCTCAGTAATCATGGCAAGTGTAGCATTTCCAACCTTTACTGGTGATAGCCGTTTTTTGGCTTTCCATAATTTCCATAGTAAGCTACCTCACCCTACCAAATTCACCCAAACACTATGGCTATCCCTACCATTTCACTCTAAATAGGCGTGTGTGAGTTAGGAGGCTTTTCCCATATCTTCTTAAAATCCTCAGCTAGCTAGTCACTGGGCTAGTTGAGTCAAATAAATAAATAAAATCAATAAAATAAAATATATTATGGCCCATTTGTGTGTAAATATTGCATTATATATATGGCCTAAATATAGAGATTTTTATAATTATTCTGGTATTTTATTTAAATATTTATACTTAGGTGTGTGTTTTATTAAACCTGTGTATGCCTTCTTTCATCCTCTTACACCATAAGTTTATTTTTTGCCAATATGTACATACTCTAACCTTATATTTTTCCTTTATACAAATCACTTCCACATTTTCACCCTCACCCTCGTGAAAACAAAAAATTGATTTCTACTCATTGGTCACGTTTATTATATTATTTACTTGCATACCTTTTCCTCTTTCACCCAAAATAATTCAAAGAGGGACCATATCATATGATTCCAATATCTTTCCATATCCATAACTCCTCCATATTTTTATTATTATTTTTACTCATTATTGTAACACCATGTGCTCATTGAGCTAAAGTCCATGAATAGTCCATACACTAGTCCCACCATGTATATATTTCTTTATTCACCAATAATCCTCCTCCATGCATGGGTCAAGGGCAACTTGGATGCTTTGTATTATAATATGACAAAGGAGGGGCTCACTCTTGGATGCATTGTACAAATTCAACAAAGGAGGGGGCCACTAAAAGACTTTTGCAGGCATAAAAAACAGGCTTTTTGGTGAGAATTTTGGCACCTATCTCCACTCCGAATTTGGAGCGGTGGTCAAAAGAGAAAATGTAGCCCACGCTTTGAATAATCACCTCAAATTTTTTCATGATTTTTGGAGCTACCAGAAGTGAGCTATGATATTTTGAGTGGACCCCAATCTGCCCACTTTTCTCACAAGTAGCCGTTAGTCTTCTCTCACCCTTCCACACACCTACTCACTCTTACACATCCCTCCCTCTCCTTCCCTCACTCAAACCTGCAATTTCCATGGCTTCTCCCACCCTCTTCACCATTACCCTTCTCTCTCATCCCTATAGTTCTTTTATGAACCTCTACATACATACACCCTCTCCATGTCTCTCTCTATTGCTTCTATGTTACAATTTCATTTACCTCTCCTAAAATATCTAAAATTCAGCATCTTAACCATGATAACTTCTGCAAATTGAGGATTTTTCATCAACAAATCCTCTTTTCATCGTGGTGGTCAACCGTGGCGGCGGCGTAAAGAAGCGAAGAAGAAGAAGAAGACCAGCGGTCATTTTTTCCACAATCTACACAAGGGTGAGTTCAAGCTTCTTCAAAGCTTCACCATCTCAATGATTCTCTTTTAATTCACCCCTCTTCCTTCATCAAATCAACTCACTCTACCCATTGTAAATGTAACATTAACTTTCTAGTGATTACTAACGACTAACATACTAACACAAAATAGCATTGACCTAACCATAAAAGACACCTCACCTCAAGACATGTATAGTAACTCTCTCTCTCTCTCTCTCTCCCTTCCTTAAAACTTACTTTCAACTTATCTACCATCAATAATGCTCTCTTTTGAGCCCACACCCATGACTCAAGCAGACAAAGAAGGCCCGCAATGTTTTGATATTCAAAAAAATCATAATCCTGATTTGTTAGCTTGTAAATTAGGATTTCCAATAATCTTAATGAGGGGTCTCCAACCTATAAATAGGCCCGTCTCCTTCTTGTAAAACAACCTCCAATATCTCACATAGCACCCCAACACTCTATGCGTGAGGAGAGACTTAGGTGTAGCAACCACTTGTGAGCTTCACTCTTGGTGTGAGAGAAGCCTTCAAGCTACACATTGCAAGTGAGAGAGCGTGAGCTCCACAAATCTCAAAACCACTATTGTATATGCTCCTTCATCATCAATAAATTGAGGTTTGGTGCATCAAAGGCGTGATTCGACGTTCAAATCTTCGTCCTTCCATTTGTGCAATACGGTTTGGTGAATTCAAGGTGACTTGTGTATTTTGAGTTTTTATCGATTGATCTTGATTTTAGAGAGTGTTTTAGTGTGTTTTTCATTGCCAGTTTTTTGTCCATTGTAAGAGGGTATTGTGGTGAGAGGTCTCCCATACCCTAAGACAGTGTGTGTGTGTGTGTTTTGGCAATGTTTAGCAATCACTAAGCATTGAGTGAGTTTTGTACAAGTTCTACGATAGCATCATAAAGAACCATCTCCATTTGCAAGTCACAAATAAGGTATTACGCAAGATCCTTTCCTCTCTCTCTTCCCTTTGCTCTAGCTCTCTCTGGTCCATTTCATGTGTGTCTTGGTGTGAGCTTGCTTGTGTGTGTTGTGTAGTGCATCTTCTTGGTTGTGCCAAAATCTCTCTTGCGTCCTAGTTCGCATACCATAACTAGGTGGTGCCCCTATCTTGTTTGGGTTTGGCTGTGGGTTTGTTGTTGTGTTGTGCTTGTGGTTGCCCCAGCCCCAATTGAGCAGCACGGGAGCCTTGAGGGGTGTTTAGAGGTCGCCTCTCTTGTTGCCCGCCCCGGACCGCCTCAATTTTGGTGCCCCCACTAAGGAACGATTGTGTACTTAGTGTTGTTGTATTCCATGAATGCTTGAATTTCAGCATAATCAAGTAGATTTCATGAATCATGAAAACATGTATGACCGAGTTTAGTTTCAAGGAAACAAAAATTGATCTAGAATATGGTTCGGATTATGGATAACATAAGAAAGGAAAAAAACATTTTCACATAAAAGTCTAGAATTCATGTTGAAAGACCTTTTGTAGTTAGTTGATGATTGTCTGGAACTAATCTTTGTGTGGTTCTAGCATTGAGAGACTATGACACGCTATACCTTTGATGATATCCCAATCTTCTTTGGAAATCCAGAAGAAGATGTTGATGATTTTCTTGTTGATTTTAGAATGGTTTGTCATATCCTTGGTAAAAGGGATGACATTGAAAAAGGGGATTTTCTATTGCTATGTCTTAGGGGCAACGCTGAGCAATGGTTTTGGAGTATGTCTTCTCAGATTGAAGATGGATATACCCAAATTTCCAAAGCTTTGAAGGCCAGATTCTCTAAAGTTCCAACAACGGAGAAAGCATGGGCTTCACTACGGAGACTTCAACAACATGGTGAAGACTACTATGCTTATGAGGATATTTTTTCTCGTCAATGGGAAGGATGTGGATTTAGTTCTACATTTCCAGATTATGTAAAAATGGATCAATTTATTTCGGGTTTGTCTCCTTTCCTAAAGACTAAGGTTACTTGTAGTGGACCCTCTACCTTTGAAGAAGCGGTCACTATTGCCCGAAGGAAGTTTCACAAGTACTTCTACATCAAAAATGGTTTCCATCATGCGGGAAGAACCAACCATCATGAAAGTGTTTCTATCAAGGAGTCATCTCCTTTGCCATACTTGTCTCCTTCTACTCCGACAAATGTTGAAGAAGTTACTTACATGCTAGCTGATTATTCAAGTGCTAAAGTGTGTGGCCAAGATTCAAATGTGGAATCTCTTTCTTCTACCTTTATCACAAGCATGAAAAAATCAACACAAGATATCTCAAATGGCATTGATGATTCAATAATGGATACATCCAACCTTTTGGCGGAGGATCAATTTCTAGTCCGAGCAGACGAAGCTTTTGTGCAACATGACTCTATGGAGAATGAAGACCTTGAAGGTAACCTTGATCTTATGGAATGTTCTGAGAGTGTATCTTGTCTAAAATAAGAGAGTGAAGAAGAAGATGAAATCATAGGTGGAGAGATCATAGACCACATTGATCATAAAGAGATGATTGTGTACATGGAATGCCAACTCCAAAACAAATTAGAAGAGTGTGAGTTGAATCCATGTGAGGATAATCTTGAAGAAGTGTTTGAGGATGTTGAAAAGCATTGGTATGACCCATGTATGTTAAGCATGGAGGAACCTATAATGCAAGAAGCCAAATTTTTTGCAAAATCAAACAGTAATCCATCAACCTTTGAGGTGGTACGATGTGAGGAGTTACAACCTTGCCAAAGGGGGGGCTTAGAAGGGGATGAAGAACATGGGAGAGTAGTAAAAGATAAAATCATAAAAGGAAACTATCAGAAGGGTATCATTCTCTCCAATGGTGTTTTAGTGGGTGGCTCTTCATTCATGGGACAATCTCTTAGCAAGGAAATCCAAGCTTTTGAAGCCCCAATCATCTTCATATTGGGTTTCACCACTTCAAAGTCAACTTCTCCTCTCTTCACAAATAACTTTCATCGAGGGCACCATACCTTCTTAAGTGGAGGAGGACATGAATACTTGGTGATGAACGGAGGTTTCCAAACCTTCTTCATTTGGTTCTTTGGTGTATGGAGGTCGCACATTGTGATGCTTCTGGTCTTCATCATAGATGAAAAACTTGTTGATTGCTACATGTGGATATTTCATCAATCAGTACCAAAATCTATTCTCTGCCAATGTGTTGGAAGCAATAGAAACCTTCATCTATTATCTACTTATGTGGTAAACTATCTGCAATATCTTTCAATAGCAGCTGGAAGCATGGATCAAGCTTTCCTAAATCATAAAGGTCATAGAATTTTTTACTTGATGAGCCTACCTAGGTTGAATGAAATTTATGAGCTACAGTTCAGGAATTTGCTCATACAAGATCTTGAAGATCGTAGCAGATACATCAACTTTACACAAGAGGAAGAGCAACCAATCTTTTATATCACATTCATAGTGATAGATGCAATGATGGACAACAGTAAAATCTACAAGTTTCTTCAATCAAAATCAGTAAGTGATTCCATACTATACATCTCGCTTTGGGAAAGATATTTCAAGATCTTTGATCCTGGGGGGTGCTTATGGAAACTTTCTCGATGGGGAGGTTTACTCCGTCACTTCATTTCATCATGCTATTGGCTCGAGAACCTTTCATATCACACAAGGTTTTTTAATCATACAACAAAGGTTCTTCAAAGATGAGAGCAGACAAAGACAGACGTTACACAATCTACATGTTGTATGATCGGATAAATGGTACATAAATGTACCATTATCTAAGGGGGGGGCTAATGATAGCCGTTTTTTGGCTTTCCATAATTTCCATAGTAAGCTACCTCACCCTACCAAATTCACCCAAACACTATGGCTATCCCTACCATTTCACTCTAAATAGGCGTGTGTGAGTTAGGAGGCTTTTTCCATATCTTCTTAAAATCCTCAGCTAGCTAGTCACTGGGCTAGTTGAGTCAAATAAATAAATAAAATCAATAAAATAAAATATATTATGGCCCATTTGTGTGTAAATATTGCATTATATATATGGCCTAAATATAGAGATTTTTATAATTATTCTGGTATTTTATTTAAATATTTATACTTAGGTGTGTGTTTTATTAAACCTGTGTATGCCTTCTTTCATCCTCTTACACCATAAGTATATTTTTTGCCAATATGTACATACTCTAACCTTATATTTTTCCTTTATACAAATCACTTCCACATTTTCACCCTCACCCTCGTGAAAACAAAAAATTGATTTCTACTCATTGGTCACGTTTATTATATTATTTACTTGCATACCTTTTCCTCTTTCACCCAAAATAATTCAAAGAGGGACCATATCATATGATTCCAATATCTTTCCATATCCATAACTCCTCCATATTTTTATTATTATTTTTACTCATTATTGTAACACCATGTGCTCATTGAGCTAAAGTCCATGAATAGTCCATACACTAGTCCCACCATGTATATATTTCTTTATTCACCAATAATCCTCCTCCATGCATGGGTCAAGGGCAACTTGGATGCTTTGTATTATAATATGACAAAGGAGGGGCTCACTCTTGGATGCATTGTACAAATTCAACAAAGGAGGGGGCCACTAAAAGACTTTTGCAGGCATAAAAAACAGGCTTTTTGGTGAGAATTTTGGCACCTATCTCCACTCCGAATTTGGAGCGGTGGTCAAAAGAGAAAATGTAGCCCACGCTTTGAATAATCACCTCAAATTTTTTCATGATTTTTGGAGCTACCAGAAGTGAGCTATGATATTTTGAGTGGACCCCAATCTGCCCACTTTTCTCACAAGTAGCCGTTAGTCTTCTCTCACCCTTCCACACACCTACTCACTCTTACACATCCCTCCCTCTCCTTCCCTCACTCAAACCTGCAATTTCCATGGCTTCTCCCACCCTCTTCACCATTACCCTTCTCTCTCATCCCTATAGTTCTTTTATGAACCTCTACATACATACACCCTCTCCATGTCTCTCTCTATTGCTTCTATGTTACAATTTCATTTACCTCTCCTAAAATATCTAAAATTCAGCATCTTAACCATGATAACTTCTGCAAATTGAGGATTTTTCATCAACAAATCCTCTTTTCATCGTGGTGGTCAACCGTGGCGGCGGCGTAAAGAAGCGAAGAAGAAGAAGAAGACCAGCGGTCATTTTTTCCACAATCTACACAAGGGTGAGTTCAAGCTTCTTCAAAGCTTCACCATCTCAATGATTCTCTTTTAATTCACCCCTCTTCCTTCATCAAATCAACTCACTCTACCCATTGTAAATGTAACATTAACTTTCTAGTGATTACTAACGACTAACATACTAACACAAAATAGCATTGACCTAACCATAAAAGACACCTCACCTCAAGACATGTATAGTAACTCTCTCTCTCTCTCTCTCTCCCTTCCTTAAAACTTACTTTCACCTTATCTACCATCAATAATGCTCTCTTTTGAGCCCACACCCATGACTCAAGCAGACAAAGAAGGCCCGCAATGTTTTGATATTCAAAAAAATCATAATCCTGATTTGTTAGCTTGTAAATTAGGATTTCCAATAATCTTAATGAGGGGTCTCCAACCTATAAATAGGCCCGTCTCCTTCTTGTAAAACAACCTCCAATATCTCACATAGCACCCCAACACTCTATGCGTGAGGAGAGACTTAGGTGTAGCAACCACTTGTGAGCTTCACTCTTGGTGTGAGAGAAGCCTTCAAGCTACACATTGCAAGTGAGAGAGCGTGAGCTCCACAAATCTCAAAACCACTATTGTATATGCTCCTTCATCATCAATAAATTGAGGTTTGGTGCATCAAAGGCGTGATTCGACGTTCAAATCTTCGTCCTTCCATTTGTGCAATACGGTTTGGTGAATTCAAGGTGACTTGTGTATTTTGAGTTTTTATCGATTGATCTTGATTTTAGAGAGTGTTTTAGTGTGTTTTTCATTGCCAGTTTTTTGTCCATTGTAAGAGGGTATTGTGGTGAGAGGTCTCCCACACCCTAAGACAGTGTGTGTGTGTGTGTGTTTTGGCAATGTTTAGCAATCACTAAGCATTGAGTGAGTTTTGTACAAGTTCTACGATAGCATCATAAAGAACCATCTCCATTTGCAAGTCACAAATAAGGTATTACGCAAGATCCTTTCCTCTCTCTCTTCCCTTTGCTCTAGCTCTCTCTGGTCCATTTCATGTGTGTCTTGGTGTGAGCTTGCTTGTGTGTGTTGTGTAGTGCATCTTCTTGGTTGTGCCAAAATCTCTCTTGCGTCCTAGTTCGCATACCATAACTAGGTGGTGCCCCTATCTTGTTTGGGTTTGGCTGTGGGTTTGTTGTTGTGTTGTGCTTGTGGTTGCCCCAGCCCCAATTGAGCAGCACGGGAGCCTTGAGGGGTGTTTAGAGGTCGCCTCTCTTGTTGCCCGCCCCGGACCGCCTCAATTTTGGTGCCCCCACTAAGGAACGATTGTGTACTTAGTGTTGTTGTATTCCATGAATGCTTGAATTTCAGCATAATCAAGTAGATTTCATGAATCATGAAAACATGTATGACCGAGTTTAGTTTCAAGGAAACAAAAATTGATCTAGAATATGGTTCGGATTATGGATAACATAAGAAAGGAAAAAAACATTTTCACATAAAAGTCTAGAATTCATGTTGAAAGACCTTTTGTAGTTAGTTGATGATTGTCTGGAACTAATCTTTGTGTGGTTCTAGCATTGAGAGACTATGACACGCTATACCTTTGATGATATCCCAATCTTCTTTGGAAATCCAGAAGAAGATGTTGATGATTTTCTTGTTGATTTTAGAATGGTTTGTCATATCCTTGGTAAAAGGGATGACATTGAAAAAGGGGATTTTCTATTGCTATGTCTTAGAGGCAACGCTGAGCAATGGTTTTGGAGTATGTCTTCTCAGATTGAAGATGGATATACCCAAATTTCCAAAGCTTTGAAGGCCAGATTCTCTAAAGTTCCAACAACGGAGAAAGCATGGGCTTCACTACGGAGACTTCAACAACATGGTGAAGACTACTATGCTTATGAGGATATTTTTTCTCGTCAATGGGAAGGATGTGGATTTAGTTCTACATTTCCAGATTATGTAAAAATGGATCAATTTATTTCGGGTTTGTCTCCTTTCCTAAAGACTAAGGTTACTTGTAGTGGACCCTCTACCTTTGAAGAAGCGGTCACTATTGCCCGAAGGAAGTTTCACAAGTACTTCTACATCAAAAATGGTTTCCATCATGCGGGAAGAACCAACCATCATGAAAGTGTTTCTATCAAGGAGTCATCTCCTTTGCCATACTTGTCTCCTTCTACTCCGACAAATGTTGAAGAAGTTACTTACATGCTAGCTGATTATTCAAGTGCTAAAGTGTGTGGCCAAGATTCAAATGTGGAATCTCTTTCTTCTACCTTTATCACAAGCATGAAAAAATCAACACAAGATATCTCAAATGGCATTGATGATTCAATAATGGATACATCCAACCTTTTGGCGGAGGATCAATTTCTAGTCCGAGCAGACGAAGCTTTTGTGCAACATGACTCTATGGAGAATGAAGACCTTGAAGGTAACCTTGATCTTATGGAATGTTCTGAGAGTGTATCTTGTCTAAAATAAGAGAGTGAAGAAGAAGATGAAATCATAGGTGGAGAGATCATAGACCACATTGATCATAAAGAGATGATTGTGTACATGGAATGCCAACTCCAAAACAAATTAGAAGAGTGTGAGTTGAATCCATGTGAGGATAATCTTGAAGAAGTGTTTGAGGATGTTGAAAAGCATTGGTATGACCCATGTATGTTAAGCATGGAGGAACCTATAATGCAAGAAGCCAAATTTTTTGCAAAATCAAACAGTAATCCATCAACCTTTGAGGTGGTACGATGTGAGGAGTTACAACCTTGCCAAAGGGGGGGCTTAGAAGGGGATGAAGAACATGGGAGAGTAGTAAAAGATAAAATCATAAAAGGAAACTATCAGAAGGGTATCATTCTCTCCAATGGTGTTTTAGTGGGTGGCTCTTCATTCATGGGACAATCTCTTAGCAAGGAAATCCAAGCTTTTGAAGCCCCAATCATCTTCATATTGGGTTTCACCACTTCAAAGTCAACTTCTCCTCTCTTCACAAATAACTTTCATCGAGGGCACCATACCTTCTTAAGTGGAGGAGGACATGAATACTTGGTGATGAACGGAGGTTTCCAAACCTTCTTCATTTGGTTCTTTGGTGTATGGAGGTCGCACATTGTGATGCTTCTGGTCTTCATCATAGATGAAAAACTTGTTGATTGCTACATGTGGATATTTCATCAATCAGTACCAAAATCTATTCTCTGCCAATGTGTTGGAAGCAATAGAAACCTTCATCTATTATCTACTTATGTGGTAAACTATCTGCAATATCTTTCAATAGCAGCTGGAAGCATGGATCAAGCTTTCCTAAATCATAAAGGTCATAGAATTTTTTACTTGATGAGCCTACCTAGGTTGAATGAAATTTATGAGCTACAGTTCAGGAATTTGCTCATACAAGATCTTGAAGATCGTAGCAGATACATCAACTTTACACAAGAGGAAGAGCAACCAATCTTTTATATCACATTCATAGTGATAGATGCAATGATGGACAACAGTAAAATCTACAAGTTTCTTCAATCAAAATCAGTAAGTGATTCCATACTATACATCTCGCTTTGGGAAAGATATTTCAAGATCTTTGATCCTGGGGGGTGCTTATGGAAACTTTCTCGATGGGGGAGGTTTACTCCGTCACTTCATTTCATCATGCTATTGGCTCGAGAACCTTTCATATCACACAAGGTTTTTTAATCATACAACAAAGGTTCTTCAAAGATGAGAGCAGACAAAGACAGACGTTACACAATCTACATGTTGTATGATCGGATAAATGGTACATAAATGTACCATTATCTAAGGGGGGGGCTAATGATAGCCGTTTTTTGGCTTTCCATAATTTCCATAGTAAGCTACCTCACCCTACCAAATTCACCCAAACACTATGGCTATCCCTACCATTTCACTCTAAATAGGCGTGTGTGAGTTAGGAGGCTTTTTCCATATCTTCTTAAAATCCTCAGCTAGCTAGTCACTGGGCTAGTTGAGTCAAATAAATAAATAAAATCAATAAAATAAAATATATTATGGCCCATTTGTGTGTAAATATTGCATTATATATATGGCCTAAATATAGAGATTTTTATAATTATTCTGGTATTTTATTTAAATATTTATACTTAGGTGTGTGTTTTATTAAACCTGTGTATGCCTTCTTTCATCCTCTTACACCATAAGTATATTTTTTGCCAATATGTACATACTCTAACCTTATATTTTTCCTTTATACAAATCACTTCCACATTTTCACCCTCACCCTCGTGAAAACAAAAAATTGATTTCTACTCATTGGTCACGTTTATTATATTATTTACTTGCATACCTTTTCCTCTTTCACCCAAAATAATTCAAAGAGGGACCATATCATATGATTCCAATATCTTTCCATATCCATAACTCCTCCATATTTTTATTATTATTTTTACTCATTATTGTAACACCATGTGCTCATTGAGCTAAAGTCCATGAATAGTCCATACACTAGTCCCACCATGTATATATTTCTTTATTCACCAATAATCCTCCTCCATGCATGGGTCAAGGGCAACTTGGATGCTTTGTATTATAATATGACAAAGGAGGGGCTCACTCTTGGATGCATTGTACAAATTCAACAAAGGAGGGGGCCACTAAAAGACTTTTGCAGGCATAAAAAACAGGCTTTTTGGTGAGAATTTTGGCACCTATCTCCACTCCGAATTTGGAGCGGTGGTCAAAAGAGAAAATGTAGCCCACGCTTTGAATAATCACCTCAAATTTTTTCATGATTTTTGGAGCTACCAGAAGTGAGCTATGATATTTTGAGTGGACCCCAATCTGCCCACTTTTCTCACAAGTAGCCGTTAGTCTTCTCTCACCCTTCCACACACCTACTCACTCTTACACATCCCTCCCTCTCCTTCCCTCACTCAAACCTGCAATTTCCATGGCTTCTCCCACCCTCTTCACCATTACCCTTCTCTCTCATCCCTATAGTTCTTTTATGAACCTCTACATACATACACCCTCTCCATGTCTCTCTCTATTGCTTCTATGTTACAATTTCATTTACCTCTCCTAAAATATCTAAAATTCAGCATCTTAACCATGATAACTTCTGCAAATTGAGGATTTTTCATCAACAAATCCTCTTTTCATCGTGGTGGTCAACCGTGGCGGCGGCGTAAAGAAGCGAAGAAGAAGAAGAAGACCAGCGGTCATTTTTTCCACAATCTACACAAGGGTGAGTTCAAGCTTCTTCAAAGCTTCACCATCTCAATGATTCTCTTTTAATTCACCCCTCTTCCTTCATCAAATCAACTCACTCTACCCATTGTAAATGTAACATTAACTTTCTAGTGATTACTAACGACTAACATACTAACACAAAATAGCATTGACCTAACCATAAAAGACACCTCACCTCAAGACATGTATAGTAACTCTCTCTCTCTCTCTCTCTCCCTTCCTTAAAACTTACTTTCACCTTATCTACCATCAATAATGCTCTCTTTTGAGCCCACACCCATGACTCAAGCAGACAAAGAAGGCCCGCAATGTTTTGATATTCAAAAAAATCATAATCCTGATTTGTTAGCTTGTAAATTAGGATTTCCAATAATCTTAATGAGGGGTCTCCAACCTATAAATAGGCCCGTCTCCTTCTTGTAAAACAACCTCCAATATCTCACATAGCACCCCAACACTCTATGCGTGAGGAGAGACTTAGGTGTAGCAACCACTTGTGAGCTTCACTCTTGGTGTGAGAGAAGCCTTCAAGCTACACATTGCAAGTGAGAGAGCGTGAGCTCCACAAATCTCAAAACCACTATTGTATATGCTCCTTCATCATCAATAAATTGAGGTTTGGTGCATCAAAGGCGTGATTCGACGTTCAAATCTTCGTCCTTCCATTTGTGCAATACGGTTTGGTGAATTCAAGGTGACTTGTGTATTTTGAGTTTTTATCGATTGATCTTGATTTTAGAGAGTGTTTTAGTGTGTTTTTCATTGCCAGTTTTTTGTCCATTGTAAGAGGGTATTGTGGTGAGAGGTCTCCCACACCCTAAGACAGTGTGTGTGTGTGTGTGTTTTGGCAATGTTTAGCAATCACTAAGCATTGAGTGAGTTTTGTACAAGTTCTACGATAGCATCATAAAGAACCATCTCCATTTGCAAGTCACAAATAAGGTATTACGCAAGATCCTTTCCTCTCTCTCTTCCCTTTGCTCTAGCTCTCTCTGGTCCATTTCATGTGTGTCTTGGTGTGAGGTTGCTTGTGTGTGTTGTGTAGTGCATCTTCTTGGTTGTGCCAAAATCTCTCTTGCGTCCTAGTTCGCATACCATAACCAGGTGGTGCCCCTATCTTGTTTGGGTTTGGCTGTGGGTTTGTTGTTGTGTTGTGCTTGTGGTTGCCCCAGCCCCAATTGAGCAGCACGGGAGCCTTGAGGGGTGTTTAGAGGTCGCCTCTCTTGTTGCCCGCCCCGGACCGCCTCACTGGTAAGGTGGGCGAGGATGCTGCAGACTTTCTAGACAACTTGGAAATAGCATGTGTCATCTCTACGAGAGATGATGATGCTTCGTGCTTGCGCATCTTCCCACTTCTAACGAAGGTGGAGGCAAGATCATGGTACAATGCCTTGGCACAAGAAACCAAGGAACGGTGGGACTTATTAAGGACAGCCTTTGTCAGGCGTTTTGGAGAGGGCACAACATCAGAGAAACTATGGCAATTGTTGACAGAGTTGAAGCAGGGCAGTATGCTGGAATACGCATCATATGAGTCAAAGTTTGTAGATTTATGGGGGCGATGGGTTGCATCGCTAAGAGAGGATGAGGGGGCACCTGATTTCCTAAAGAAGGATCGGTTTGTGGCTGGGTTAAGGCCAACTCTTAAAGAGAAGGTGAAGGGAAGGTTTCCTACTACGTATGAGCTAGTAGTTGAAGTGGCCCGCCTTAAAGACAAGAAGTTGCGCCTACAAGCCAGGAATATCGATGGAGAGGAAGCCGTTAGGAACCCACCACCTCTAGCACCACCTACAACAGTCGCCCAGAGGATTCAACCACAAGAACCAATTGAAGATCAGCAAGACCTGCTCAACCGAATCACCAATCAACTTGAGAATCTCTAAGTCCATTTGATACAACAAGGGCATGCACACAATCGCAACCAAGAGCAAGGGAGAGGACAAAGAAGGAAAAACCAAGAATACCACTGCTACAATTGTGGGGAGGATGGTCATGGCATGTACTACTGTCCACAACCAAGGAGGCAGAATTTCAATAGAGGAGCCAGACAAAACCAGGTTTCACCACCAAGAGCAAGACCACCACCACCGAGGGCACCACGACAAGCACCACCCATGCAAATCTTACAACCACCAATTCAACCACAACCACCACCACCACCACCACAACCTCTCATTCCACCCTTACCCCCACCACCAGTTGGCAATCAAACAGTAAGCGTCATCAGTCTTGAAGGTAAGGGAAAGGAGAAAGTGGAGGAGGATAAGACCAAGGTTAAAGGAGTAGATGCCATTGGGGTAAAACGCGCTAGGCATGGTGAATCTTCTCAAAAGGAAGAAAAGATGAAGAATAAAGGGGAATCTAGCAAAAAGCCGTCCAAGTCACGACGTAAAATTGACATTGTAGATTTCTCTTTGGGTGAATGTTCTAAACCATATGATTTGGTTCAAGATGTTTCTGTGCAGGGCCCAAAAATCACCTGGCCCCAATTACTCCACCTAGCACCTAGGGTGAGGAGACAATGGAAAAAGATGGTTAGCACGAAACGACCAAAGCCAAAGATAGCTGGGGCTATCTCCGGGAGGAATCTAGACGACATACTACCAGTGATGGATGCTTACATCAAAGGGAAACACATCTCCAATATCTACATCCATGGTGGTGCACAAATATGTGTCATGAGTGAAAAAATGATGCACCGTTTGGGTTTAGAGGTGAGTCGGCCGGCACCATGCCGAGCCAAAATGGCAAATAATTTAAAAGTTCAATGTGTTGGTGTCATAAATGCAGTTAGGATAAAGGCATTCAACACCGAGGTAGATGTGGACATCTTTGTCATGCCACACAAAGGGGAGGGCTATTCTATCATTCTAGGGAGGCCTTGGCTTATGGCTATGAGAGCTAAGCAGGACTAGGACACCGGCATAATCCACATGAAGGATGCAAAAGGAAGGCCAATACTTTACGACATGAAGATAGGTCAACAACACGACATGGATCTAGAAACCTCCGAGGATGAGTTTTCTAGTGGTGAATCTTCAACCGCTTCAGAGGAGGAGTCAACAGTGAGTGAAGAAAGTGACAGTAGCATTGAGGTGATGGGGATCATTCTCAAGGACCCTAAGAAGATGGAGCAACCTGATGCCTCATCATCAAGCCAAGGGGAGACACCAGGTATACAACCTCTGGTAGAAGCAAGTAAGCTACATCAAATGCTCTCTAGTGAGTTGTGTGGGAAGGAGCGTGAAGATTATATTTTGATGCTAAGTAATTTTACCACATTGTTCATTGATGAATATGATAAAATCAATGGCATCACAGTAGTTCAACATCACATTAAGCTCAAGGAGGGAAGTAAACCTGTAGTGCAGAAGCTCAGGCGGCTAGGAGTAATTCAACAAGACACCCTACTTAAAGAGGTGAGGAAATTGCTAGAAGCCGGTTTTATCTATCCTGTTGAAGACTCAGAGTGGGTTTCTCCAGTGGTAGTCACACCAAAGAAGAATGGTAAGTGGAGGGTTTGTGTTGATTACAAGCCTCTTAATGCAGCCACAAAGAGGGACCATTTTCCTCTTCCTTTTCAAGACGAAATACTCAATGAGGTAGCAGGACATGAGCGTACACGGTATGTGATGGCTACTCAGGCTACTTCCAAATTAGCATCGCTGAAGAAGATCAAAAGAAGACAACCTTCATCACACCATGGGGATGTTTTGCTTACAGAGTTATGCCCTTTGGTCTCACTAATGCTCCAGCCACTTTTCAGCAATATGTGACATTTGTTTTTCAGCCATTCTTTGGAAAATCAATTCGTGTTTTTATTGATGACTTTTGCATCTATAGATCTCGCTCTCTTCATTTGGAGAAAGTTTATGAAGGTCTAGCTAGGCTACAAGCTTTGGGTGGCCAACTCAATGTGGAGAAATGCCACATTGGTGAAAGCAAGGTTACTCTTCTTGGCCATGTGATCTCGGCCAACGGGATTGAAGCTGACCCAAGCAAGGTTCAAGCCTTGGTGGCTTTGACCTCTCCCACCACAACAAAGCAATTGGTCTCTTTTCTTCAAAAGGTGAGGTATTTGAGTAGGTTCATTCACTTGCTCTCCCAAGTGGTTCTCCCTTTACAACAAGTTACCCATCAAGAGATCTTCACTTGGAGTGAAGAAAACGAACAACAATTCAATGAGGTAAAACAAATTCTAGCTTCACTTCCCACCATAGCACCTCCAAAGTGGGACAAGCCATTTTATGTAAACCCTAGTGTTGGCAATGACACACTTGGGGCTGTATTGATGCAAAAGGATCCTCAAACTTCTTTCATGTGTCCTATCTACTTCTCTAGTCGAATGATGACCCCATCAGAAAAGGGATACACGGCAGTGGAGCACATGGTGTTTGCATTAATGTTTGCTACCACCAAATTTCGCTCTTATTTATTGTCTAGACCATTCATAATCTTAACAATGGAAGAAGTATTTCCTTATGTAATGCAGCACATGGATGTTTCTTCTAGGATTTCCAAATGGCTCACAAGGCTACAAGAGTTTGACTACACAATGCAAGTGGAGAACTCCACAAGGGCCAGTCTAGGAGGTATTCTCACTCATCACCACTATGAAAAGAAGCTAAAGATAAAGCCAAATGATCAAGATATTACACCCGTGCTGGAAGTCCCTAAGGTAGAGGAGGCTCACTCTCTTTTCTTTGATGGAGCCTACAAGAGGAAAGTGGACAAAGCTGCAGCAGGCATTGTCATCTTCAACGAGCAAGGGGACAAGGTTTTCTCCATTGGGAATCTCTTGGATTATCACTCTAACAATGAGGCAGAATATGCAGCTTTAACTCTTGGGTTAGAGTGGTGTGTGACACAGGGCATTCAGCGGTTAAATGTATTTGGTGATGCCATGCTTTTAATAAAACAAATACAAGGAAATTGGGCTTGTAAAAATCATATCTTGCTAGGCCATTTGCGCAAAGTCAAGGAACTTTTAGGGAAATTTCAAGTTTTACAATTACATCATGTCCCTCGAGCAGAAAATCAAGAAGCAGATGCTCTAGCTAGAGAGAAGTTGCAAGATGTTTCAGTGGTGGGTTCTATCAAGTTGAAGCTGCCTCTCTTCCAAGGTAGCGATGCTATGCCTGACATCATGAGTTTCTTGGACACAGGAGAGTGTCCTAAGGATCTTACTAAGGGCCAAAAGCAGTGGCTTGTGCGCAAGGCAACAAAATACCGCCTTATCAATGACGACCTCTACTGCAAGGGTAAGGATCAAATTCTTAGGCGTGTACCTCTCTCTAGAGAGATCACTGAAATCATTTCAAGTTGCCATGATGGTGTTTGCGGAGGAAACTTTGCACTTGACATCACTAGTAGAAAGATTCTACAAGCCGGGTTTGTATGGCCTAGTCTACATAGGGATGTGCATCATTGGTGTAAAACATGCAAGGAATGTCAAAAGGCAGGGGATAGGAGGCTCACATATGAGCCACAGACTCCTATAATCTCATATGGACCATTTGAGAAATGGGGAATTGATGCTATTGGGCCTTTGCCAAGGAGCCAATCAGGCAAATTTTATATCATCATGGGTGTGGACTACATGACCAGGTGGGCTGAAGCAGTTGCCACCACCCGGATTATAGCTAAGGAAGTGGCTAAGTTCGTATTTGAAAACATTTGTTGCCGTTTTGGCACTCCTCTTGAAATAATTTCAGACAGGGGACCAGGTTTTAGAGGAGACCTTGTAGGAGAGCTAATGGAGAAGTTAGGTATCTCACGAAGACACTCAACTCCCTACTACCCACAATGCAATGGTTTGGTAGAAAAGATAAATGGTATGATCTGCAAGATCATCACTAAGCATGTAAACAATCACAAAAGTGATTGGGACAAGCATCTTATGGCTGCACTTTGGGCTTATCGCACTTCATTTTGCACATCCCTTGGGTTCACACCATATCACTTGGTGTTTGGTAAGGAAGCCATTTAACCCATTGAAGTACAATTGGCTAGTCTCAAGGTGCTAGCTGGGCAGATGGAACGTCCTAATACTCATCTCCACAACCACATTCTTGATCTAGAGAGGCTTCAACTAGACAGAGAAGATGTTATCAACTATTATGCAGCACAGGCAGAGCAACGTCGACTTACCTTCAACAAGGGACTTAGGGCAAAAGGTCTCAAGAAAGGTATGTTGGTCCTACGGTATGATAACAGGTTTGACACTAGGAAGGATAAAAAGTTTTCACCTAGATGGGAAGGGCCATTTGTCATTAGAAATCGCTACGCCAATGGCAGTTACCGATTGATGGATGCAGATGGTAGGCTCCACAAAACACGTGTCAATGGATGGAGGTTGAAGCAGTACTTTTTGAGATTTGATCAAACACCTATGATGGAAATCCCCGAGGAGGGAGACTCCTCCACCTCTATTGAAGAAGAATCGGGTACAACGCTAGAGGCATGAATACCTCTAGCCTTAGGGGGAGGGCTAATGAGGAATGCTTTTCCATGCATGGGAACCCCCCATATATTTTTGCCCTTTTATCAAAATATTTCCCATTATATAAGTTACTTTTGATTTTTTCTTCCTTTTTCACAAACGTTTTAGCTTTTATTAAATAATTAATACTTATGCTAATCAATCACGATGTAGCATAATAAGTAAGCTTTCTTTGTTGATCTCTCTTTTGACCTTAAAAATATTAAATATATATATTCTAGTATTTTCTAATATTTTTTTTTCATGTATGTATATTATTCCACTCTACCAAATATTTTATTCACTAGTTTTCATTTTCAAACCTCAACCCCACTTTCAAATTTCAATAATACCTCCATCTAGATGATTGCCAATCTTTTCAACACTCTAGGTCATGTTTTCATACACATGAAGGAGCTTACACTTGAAGGCAAGAGAGAAGTCCACTCAAAGGGGACCACCAAAAGACTTTTGCAGCCACAAATAATACATTATTTGGCTGAATTTTTTAAGTAAAGAAGAACCCCGAATCTGAAAGAGCGTTCAACATGAACAATGTAGCTCGTGGTCTCAACTTTTAGCTCAATTTTTTTCAGAATTTTTGGAGTTATGAACACGGAGATATGATTTTTGTAGTGGACCCCAGTTTTCTTGTGTAATGGTGACACAGGCCATCCCCACTTTTCTTCCTTCTAGAATGGCTATGGTTCTACAAGTCTTCAAGCATGATTACAAGAGACAAGGCTCTTTTAATGAGGTCTTGGCTAGTTTAGAGTAATTCTATCACCGTTTTTTGGAGGATCCATCCTCATCAACATGCACAGTCACATGCACCCCATTTTCCTAGTCACCAAAGTGGGACACTCACCTCAAATAGAAATATTTCTAAATTCTTCCCTCCTTCCCTATATAAGGAGGGCATGAGAGCTCACTTGGGGGGGAGAGAACACACACACACACACCTATCCATACACACTCTTATGCTACATGCTTGTAGCATGAACCCTAATCACATAATCACAACACCATCACCATGCACAAAAGATGAGCACCACACCTCCACACCATTTGTAATTAAGGGTTGAAGGCACAATTTCAAGAAGAAGAAGGGTGGACACGCTCATGATGTTCCTCGCCATCAACTCCCATCTCTCCATTATGCCTCCCACGATCTTGTCCCCTTCTCATTTTCCTGCCATACGCTACCTATTGTATTCATCTTTTGCAAGCAATCAACACACTCCATTTTGGTGCCATACTTTGTGTCGCTTTGGATACATCTCATTGTGAGTATGGTATATGCTTGTTCCTTGCCATTTTTCTGCTTATGTAAAGGTGTGCGGATTCGCCACCATACACTCTCTCTCTCTCTCTCTCTCTCTCTCTCTCTCTCTCTCATATTCCTATCATCTTGCTACTTCCATCTTGAGGTGTGCGGATTCACCACCTCTTGTATGATAAGTGAGCATACTCGCAAGTTTCCCCTACCTCATTATCTTCCTTACTAACATGCACGAGTAGCAAGCCCATTCTCACTCATTCACCACTCCTCTCACCTTATTCTCCGACCACCCCACTCCACATTTGGGCGTGGATCTTGAAATTGTTTTCCATGGCATGCTTCATTGTGTATATGTATGCGTCCTAGCCGCATATCTTGCTAGGTGGTGCCCCTATTGTGTATCCCCCATGATGAGGCCATTGTGCATAGTCTTGGTGTAGAGGCCACCGGGTCTATTTTTTCACATCCCCCTCTCAATAGCACTGACTCTATAGCCATGATCTCAAGGAGCCCCTATTCTGTTCCATGCCTTATACTGGCGCCCCTTTGCGGCCTTATACACCATGGCCTTCCTACACCATGTGGCAGCTCTGAAGCCCCCCCCTCCAATGGGCTCCATGGCTATTTTTAAAAAAACTCACCACTTCCATTAAATAAAAACCCTTTTCTGCCTCTCTTCTCCCGGTCTCTATAATTTACCAGATATTCGGAATTTCATATCGTCAAGCCGGGTCGGATCCTCATAAGTTCAGCCTCGGGCCGTGCATACTCCATTGCTTTCAGACTTTTCTGCATTCGCTATTTGAGGCAGCCAAAAATGGAAAAATTATCTGCAAAACTGCCCTTGCACTATCCATTGCCAATTTTGATTGATCACTTCTCCGCGCTCCGACCTCAGATTTACATACCTTCGACTCCGACTAGCTCCACATAGTGCATACCCTCACCGAAAACTTTGGCGAGGCCCAAAGAATGCTAGATGGCACATCCATCAATGCGGCCAAGTGGGAAGAAACTTAACTGACCTTAACTTGCTATCCAGAGCTCCAATTTGCATTCCGAAAAGACAGGCGTGCTCCGTAACTCGAGCACTACACATGTATACACTTACATCAGCCCGGGCCACCTGTTCCCTGCTGCCCTGTCCGTCGGGGATTTGCTACACACTCTTCCTTTAAACTGCAATATCTTGAGCACCGGGGCTCCGTTTGACAAGCCCTCTGGACCGGCTTCTAGAGCACACTGAACACTACATTCTAGAGATTTGGCTTGTCATTCCGAACATCTTCATCTGCCATCCCATTTGGACTATCCTGTTGCCCTTTTGGCTTAAAAAGCCGCTTTAAGCATACATTCCCGCTACCCTTTGGCTGCATAGGGCCTTTGCACCTGTCCTAGCCTTCTGCACTGCACTCGATGGCTACCTTTGCCTGGCATAGACCATCTCCCCGCTTCGACCAACTTTGATTGTACCAACGTCGTGAGTTAACTGACCGTTTTGATATGTTTTATGGTTTGTTTTGGTGAGTTAATTTCAATGACTAGATGGCCCTAAACTGACATCGAAGTATATGGTTAAACATTCCGAACTGCATAGACAAATATGAATAAGTGACTTTCTTTCGGGGTTACCATTTGTTGTGTGAGTATCATATGGTCAAAGTGGCAAGATGGAGTGATAGTCTATATTATGGATCTAAAATTGATGCATTGGTTTGAGGCCAAATACTTTCAATTGCATGTTTTGGATGCTCCCAAAAATGTCAAAAAGGTTTTTTTGCATATGTATGAATTTATGGTTTATGGTTGACCTAAACGTTGGAGTTGTTTTGCATCATGTTTATGGTGTTGGAATTTTATCATATGACTGACGTATGGGAACTCATGGATTGATGTGGATGCCTCATATGCATGGTTATGACTGCTTGCACCTTTCTAGGTCAAAACTAGCTCTATGTGCTAGAGTGGGGAAGTGTAGATGTGATGCATCAACTTTGCATGGTTGGATGTCTTCAAAATTGGATTTTTGTATCATGATTAGTCTGGTGGTCGGACTCATGAAAGAATCACACACTACAAGAGGTTGTGTGCTCTTGTGACGCTGTTAGCGATGGAAATACACTGGGTTTTTATAACCCCCGGCGTCGCTAAAACCGTCCCTACGAGCGTCTCTATGAGCGTCGCTATAGGCGTCGCTATATGCGTCGCTATATAGCGATGCTCATAGCGACGCCCATAGCGACGCATATAGCAACGTTTACACAAAAGACTATAGCGACGCTCATAGAGACGCTACAGAGCCATAAATAGCGATGCTTATAGTGACGCCTGAGGGAATTTTTTTTTAGTGGCAAGGCATTGAATGCCCTGCCACCCATCAACCATATTGTACTTGATTCACTTTTTCAAAAAAGTGCAAGGGTAGATAATAGACCCAAAATAGTCACCCACAAGACGCATTGTTTGCAAAATTGACAATTGTACACATCATAGGCAAAATGAATTGATTGGAAAATGTAATAATGACAATTGTACAACATCATAGGCATAAAGAATTGATTGGCAAAAGGAACTGCGGTGACAAATGTAATAATATACATGGTTCAAAAAGACGTATAAAATCCGTCTCATGATACATAAGCTATGAGAAACCCTAAACTAATGCTATCTAGCTACGGCTAAATTGACGTCGTCTAGTCAGACGTCTCATCACGTCCAAGCGGCGTATCTGTCGGATTCTGCAAAAAAAGACAATAAGACAGCTTTCAGTAAGTATAAACATATAACGACATTTATAAAACAATACAAAAAATAAAAAAGAGTAAACCCTAATACTAACCATGCCGCCGCGAGAACTGAGAATGTCCATCAAGGCGTTTAAGCCCTTCCTGCCTGCGTACTCGCGCTCGTACGGTGTGGGATCACGTCCTGTCATCGACCACTGTCAAAACATACAAAGATTTCATTATGTTAGAACTAAAAAACTCATAAACCCTAAACTATCGAACATAAAGAGCAATGTGAAAACACTTACAAAATCGGCCTCAAATGATGCCCATCCACCGCTCCCCAAGTGGTGCGAGCTCCCTACCTCTACTCGCGCTCTGGCTGCATCCTTTTGTTGCTTCCACTTGTCGGGATTCTCGCGCGCTGCTTTCTTTGCATTCTTCCAATCTTCTTTCGCCAGCCAATCTGGCCTGTTCCACCCATTCTTGATTGCTTTTTGCACTTCGGAACGCTTGTGTTTGTAGTATTCGCACATTCGAATCTTCATCAGGTCTTCATTGAAGCGCTGATCCCGTGTTGGAACGGGAAACTCATCATGAAGTATGCTGATGACTCTGTTTTTTAAATCACTTGGTACTTCACTCCATTTGTTTAGTATGTAGTGTCTAAACAGCTGAGAGCAAAGACCACGCATGCGCGAGATCACCTTCTTGCCGCCATCATCCATGATGATGCCGCTGCTGATGTCGACGGAGTAAGGCAAGCCCTCTGGCCGGTGACGCGTGAACCTGGGTGTCCCGGCAGGGGTCTCTACCGGCGTGTCGATGGGGGTACGGACGTCAGGTGTCTCCACCGGCGTCTGGGCCCCGAAGCGAGGAGTGTCGAGTGGGGTGGCTCCTGGCGGAGTAGGTAGAGGTGTGTAGCTTCTAGGAACAGTCAGCCGTGCAAAACCTGGCGTAGATGGCGATGCTGTGGCTGGTGTGGGGGCGGGCAAAGAAGGGGAGGGTAAAGAACCTCGTCGAACACGAGGCGGTGTGGAGGCATTGGTGGCGGAATCCCCACAACAACCGCCACCGCCACCACTAGAGCGCCGGTGTCTAGACGAGTGTGAAGCTCGTCTCGTCGACGTCGAAGCTTCGGAGTGCGTCGAATGCTCCGAAAGAGAGGGAGATGCGGATGGAGTAGGAACGCGCGATGATGCGCCAGAGCAATGACGCTCCACGTACCACTGTCTCTACTGCGGTGACAAAGAAGAAAGAAACTCCCCATCATCCATACCTGCATTAAACACACGAATATTTAAACTTAATATTGAATGAATAGAGTAGACAATGACGCAAAGACCATTAAATACAATGACGTAATGACGCATATAAATACAATGACGCAATGAATTGAGTGATAGAAGAGGCAAGTCTAAAACTCAGAATTTTCAATCAAAAGATGTGAGCGCGAGTAGAAAAGAGCGTTATACACCATGGAAGGTACTTAGAGAGCCAGAGCTTTTACAACACGGAGCAAAATTGTTCAAATACAATATTTGTGGCTTTAAGAGATCTCTCTCTCATCCTCGCATAACTCAGCATAACTTCCTATATCTATATAGAGCTCTCCATTTAAACACATATCCTCTGTTTCATTTTGTAGCTCCTCTGCATGCACCCCATATAGAGTAGTAGCATCTTGATGCTCGTCTGGCACCACCGCAGCGGCTTCTGATTGAGCATCTTCTCTGATCTCCTCCATTGATGTCGTTGTGATTGGCACATGGTAGCCTTCATACGTCCTTGCACTACGAGGGGCTACCTCTATGACGTACCACCAGTTTGATGTAGACTTTGTAGGATGAAATATTACCTGTCAGAGCCACATAACTTACATGAGAGCTTTCAAGCACATAACTTGTAAAAGGGGGATGTTAACTATTTACATACTTACTTGTTCACAATGCTCAGGTAGTACGAAAGTGTCTCTTAGGTCAGCCCATTTCTTAGTAGAATCCACCTCAAGAAAACCAGACTCTCCTCTACGCACAGTAGCGTTGCGACCCTCCATGATTATCTTGAACCATTGCACGTCGAACAAGTCGACAAAAAATCCTCTGTAATCGATCCTCAAAATCTCTTGCAGCGTGCCGAAGTAAGTGAGTTCCGCCACCACAGGATCTGCATCAAAGGAACGTCGTCGACTAGACTGTTCAAATTTTGCCATGATTCCACAATCTTGAGTAAAACGCTTTTTATCGATTCGTTCCACCCTAAAATGTCGACCTTTACACCATGCTGCTGTGTATGACTTATACTACAACGAACAAAGATTATGAGTGGCCGTTCAAACGTTTATAAATAAAGTCACTTGCTAGTCGTACATTGCAAACTTACCTTGGTCACGCAACCCCGAGAGTACTCCCACTCTTCTTCAGTCACTTCGTCACCGCATTGTTGTGCGCTTTTCAATTGGTTGTGCAACCATCTTAAGCTCATGAAGGTTGGTAGGCTCTCCAGAACCGCTGGATAGTGCATCGGTTATCGTCTTCCCCGTCTCCACTCGATTCGTGCCCTTTGTCGCTCTTGCTTTGCATCCTCATATTGTGAAATCCACTTTTGCATCACTGGATTGTGAAGCATGCAAAATCGGTTGATTTTAGCCTCTAGATCTTCCGTCATCTTCTTCTCAACACCGAGATTGCACATGACAATCCCAGATATGCGCTCATCATCTATGGTTCGCCATAGCGTGTCCCGGGCTTTATCAAATCCGTCTAGCCACTCTCCAATGTACACTAGGGACTCTGATACCAACCAACCTTCTGCCATGCTACCCCTCGGACGTGCCTTTTGACGCACATATCCCTTAAGCGTTTTCATGAAACGTTCTAAGAAGAACATCCATCTGGAATGAACTGTGCCAGCTATTTCCACCTCATCAACTATGTGAACAAGAAGATGCACCTGAATGGTTAGCATTGTAGTAGGAAAATGTTTCTCAAACATGCACACAAGCTCCGCAGCATTTAGTGTGGCGAATGGTATGGAGTCTACGTTGATCTCCTTTTGTGAGATCCATTGCACCAGCTTTGCAAGTTTGTAGATTGTGTTACGGATGTCGAGAGACAAACATCCCTCAATGGCAACCCGTAAAATAAACTGTAAAGTATGTGTAGCAATGATATTAAAGTCCACATTTTATGCAATGATATTAAAGTCCACTATGAACGTACCTGACACATTTTATGCCAATCGTGTGACTTCAAACCGGTAAGCTTTCCTTCTTTAGTAAAACACGTTCGGAGCGAGTGCATTACGCCAGTGGGGGTCCGCAAAGATCAAATGGTCTCTTTTACTTTGCGTTCTTGGGCTCCTGTGAAAATCCATGGTGCTTTAGGGAGTTTTATCGATCCATCAGACGCTGTTTGCGGCCAATATTGCTCCATACGATCCACATTTCTAAGGTCAACTCTGGCTCCCAAACTATCTTTCTTGCCGGTCAAATGGTCCCATAGTAGATTACCCACATTCTTGAATATGTGCATTGGATCGAGGAAGTGATTGATCATGAGTCGGGGCTAGTATGGTAACTCGTATCATAGAGATAGTCTCTTCATCCCTGGAGGCAATCCGTCATCGCACATCTCCTTCTGCTCTAACCATGCTTGTGCAGACATCCTTGGTGGCTCTCTTCCCAAAAAGCCGTCGCGTAACACATGATTCTCTGGAAGATACGCTTGATGACCTTCGTAGATTTGCTTCTTTAGTGAGGGTGCCCTACGTGCATTCAGTCTAGGTCCACATGTGACACATGCTCTGTATCCGCTTGTTTGAAGCCCTGCATGTATACACATGATAATAGATCAACTATGGGAAAAAACAAGATTTACAGTGTCTGAGTGAGGAGTGTCAATAGATCACCTGAGCATTCTGTTAGCCCGGGATAGTCATTCATGGTCCACATTAGAATGCCTCTGATCAAAGCATTCCGTCGTCCTATGTGTCGGCTCATATCCACCACCTCTATGCCAATCCACAATTGTTGTAGCTCTTCCAATAGTGGACGAAGATACACATCCATATTCCCCACTTTATATCGCCCTGGCACAATCAAGCTTAGCCATACGTGCCCCTTCTTCGTAGTCAACCACGGGGGAATGTTGTAGTTGACGATGACAACGGGCCATACACTGTAAGATGTTGATCTTTGACCAAATGGATTTACGCCATCCATAGCCAGGCCTAAGCACAAATTTCGAGCTTCCCTAGCAAAATCCGACCATGTTCCATCTATATGTTTCCACGCCACGCAATCTGTAGGAATTCGTAGCACACCATCCGAAGATTTATTCTCCTCATGCCATGATGCTAGGGCGGCCATGGACTTACATTCGAAGAAATGCTTGATGCGAGGAAGCAGAGGGAAATGTCGCAAAACCTTTTGTGTAATTTTTGTCCCGTGGAGATCTACTCGATATCTTTTGGAATCACATTTCGGACACTTCTCCATGTCTATGTATTCCCCTCTGAAAAGAATGCAGTCATTAGGACAAGCGTGGATAGAATTGTAATCCATCCCCAAGTTTCGCAAAATCTTTCTTGCTTCATCTCGGGAATCTGGCATCACATTGTCAGCTGGTAGTATGTGCTCTTTCAGCAATCTACACAACATAAAAATATGATACAGTCGTGTAAAAATCTATCAGATCATTATACATTTAGAGTTCTATTAAAGTAAACTAATTGTAATAGATCACCTGAAAAGCGTTGTGACGCTAGTGTCACTCCATCCTAACTTTGCCTGCATGTTGAGAAGAACCAGGAGTGCTTTCAATCTAGACATACGTGCTCCATTATACAATGGCGTATCGGCTTCACTTTTCATATCATCATAGATAAGCCTTTCTGAATCCATGATCGTCTCGATCATTTCATCAATCTCGGGCTCAAACATTGCCTCGTTGGGAATGTGCTCTGCATGATCATCCCCCGAGCTGTCAGAGGCTACATCTTGTGGCCTCACAGATGCTGCTTGACCAAAGCGCCTGCGAACACGTCTATTGGGTTGCAAGATTGCTGCTTGTTGGCCAGCGTCAGAGTCCGAAGAGTTATAATTGGCAACAACTCGATCTATAATAGATGGATCAAACTCGCCAAATTCGCGAACGTGCTGCAAAGAAACATGTCTTGTCCATCGCACAGCATTCTTGCATTGATTACAAGGACATAAGACCCTCGTTGAGAGATAGGTGTTTCGGTTGGACGGTCCCACATCCTCGTCGCTACTCATAATGAGGATAAAAAACTTATAACCTGGACAACAAATTTAATATTCTATTGGCATTCTTTGTCTTATCTCTCTCTCTCTCTCTCTCTCTCTCTCACTCTCTCTCTCTCTCTCTCTTTACCTCACATTCTCTAGTCATGTCCAATCCCCGCACACCTCGGTCTAGAGGTGCATGGAGATCAGAACCACCGGGTATAATCTCGTCTTTATTGGTCAATACCTATATTTGTGGGTATAAGAAATCTACACACCCACGTCTACATGATACTGCATGTAGTGGACAAAACCCCTTTGCCTCTTCTCTAGCTGTAGCACTTCACAGCATCTTAAAATCTTTTCACAGTAGATCTTTTCACTGTTCGTCTAACTCTAAACCCTAAACCGTAAGTAATTCTTGCGTGGACTCGATCTAACGTAAATAAGCGTAAATCTAAATAAACGTAAATCTAACTAAAAATAAAGCTAAATCTAATTTAACGTAAGTCTAATGACTAGAGGTTGTCTAGATGGTCATTGTGTCGGGGATGTAGTGACTCTTGCCGCCCTGAAGATCCACCTTCTTCCCTATCTTTTGAAGACATTTCACCAGTACTTTTGGATCGACGGAGCCCACCATGAGTGAAGGCAGCAATACCCTATATTCCATTGAGGGCTTTCTTCACCCGCTTCATGCAGGCATCGCAGTCTATGGAGACCTAAATCTAATCTAATATAACGTAAATCTAAATCTAGCTTAAATAAACGTAAATCTAGTTAAAAATAAACCTAAATCTAATTTAATGTAAGTCTACATATAACCTAATCTTTAACGTCTTTTAAGATAGTTTCCTACGACGTTATAACTCTCTTCTTCTTGTGTGTGCGCGCGTGTGTGGATGTGTGTGCCAATAAAAAGAGATAAATGGTATAACCTTTCTATGACCCATGCCAAGTATGATAGATTGATTATGCCATTTCCCTCTTGAATAATAGGTCTTGAGTTCAACTCCTCGTCGGCTAGATCTTTAGGTCTTTTAATTTTAATTAGTTTCCTACGACGTTAAATTAGTTTCTCTCTCTTTCTCTCTCAATGTGTGTGCGTTTTTTTGGATCGTATGCATGTTTTCTCTCTCTTTTCCTCTCTCAATGTGTGCGTTTTTTGTTTATGCATGTTCTCTCTCTCTTTTCCTCTCTCAATGCGTGCGTTTTTTGTTTATGCATGCTCTCTCTCTCTTTTTCTCTCTCAATGTGTGTGTGCATTCTTTGTTTATGTATGTGTGTGTGTGTATGTGTGTGTGTGAGAGAGAGAGAGAGGGAGAGAGAAAGAGGGGAAGGGAACATGAGAATGAAGAGAGGGAAGGAGCATACCTGGCTCTCCTTCCTCTCCTCGTGTGTGTGTGTGTGTGTGGAGAAGAAAAAGAGAGAGAGAGAGAGAGAGAGAGAGAGAGAGAGAGAGAGTGAGGGAGAGCGTTACCTGCTCCTTGCTTGAGGGTGCCGAAAAACTCAGATCTGAGATCTGAGTTTTTGGGCGCGCTCGGTTATTTTTTTACCCCAGCCGGCGTCGCTATGAGCGTCGCAAATTTCTTTGTAAATTTGCGACGCTCATAGCGACGCTTATAGCGACGCTTATAGCGACGCTCATAGCGATGCCGGGAAATTTTTTTTTGAGCGTCGTTGTGTGAGCGTCGCTAATATGAATAGCCTCTTGTAGTGACATCTTAAGGGTCACATGTGTGTAGACTCCGATTGATTGCAGGAGATATGTCAAACTCCAAGTGTGGGAGTTGGTTCACTGTGATTATAATTTATGGTTAAGGGCTGAAATTCCCTCATGGATTATGGTTGATATTTTATGGTGGAAGCCGGTGTGGCTTATGATTTTTTTTCTGGATTGGGTTATGCTACTGAAATTTTTACAGCGATGTTATGTTCTAAAGTGGTTATGCAGGTTTGGTCGTGCCTCACCCAAGTAGGGTAGAGAGCTCACCCGTGTGATGTGATTGGATTATGGTTTATGGTTTATGGTTTTTTGGGATTGGATCATGAAGTGATCAAGATGGTTTATGGTAGACGTGTAAGGGTAGAGACCCTGTATAGTCTAACTGTTTGGAAAAGGATTATTTGTGCATCTGGGAAGCGCTATTGTGATTGGACTCATGTGTTATGTTTCTCATGGAAGCATCGCTACAAGACTGGGATCACCTACATTGCTTAGCCTTAGACAAAAGGGTCGTTGACCAAGGACTTTGCTGGATCGGGGGTGTTGCATAGGTCTTCTTCTTTTTATTAGGCTCCTCTACACGGTTAGTGCATCGAGGGTTGAATGACTTACACAGCTAACGCATCGGGGATCTTGCCTTGGCTTTGCCTAAACACCCGATGCTGGGCATCGAAGAGGCAGGACGCCTAAACTAGTATGGTTGGTGTTGATACCCTACCACCAGCTGGTATTTGGGATCCTTTCAGAGCTACGGTTCATGGATGGAGGTGAAGCGGCCTCACCGTTATGTCTGGCTTAGGTAGGCTGGTGATGTTTTGGTTGGCTCTTGATGAAGTAAAATTCTCTCTATCCGTAGTAGAACGGAAGTGGATGGGTGGACTAGTCGATCCCTACACAGGTTTCGGTGCTCTGCTAGTTGTTTTGTCTTAAACTATTTGATGTTATGGTATACCTGGATTTTGTCATTGCATTAATACATGGTTGACTGTTCCATTTAGATGGGCATTTAAAGATTCTTTTTTGTCAGTTTCTCATGTCTTTGTGCACTCTAGTTCACCCTCCACTACATTTTCTCTCTCTCTCTCTCTCTCTCTCTCTCTCTCTCTCTCTCTCTCTCTCTCTCTCTCTTCGCACAACGTGGTGTACACATATATTCACCCTTCACCATGTTATGTTTTTTCTTGAGTACTTTTTCATTCATAACACCCATTTAGGGGTAGCACTAGTCACTAGGTACCTCTAGATGGAGTCCCGCTCATGGCCTAAACTCCATGCTTGGTCGGGCGCTGAGAACTCCTCCCCTATGCAAACTCTTCTGCAACTGTAATGTATATTGAAAATTGTATAAAAATGTAAATTGTATAATTTGTGCATAGACCTCTGGGGAGGGGTATCTCTCACCTGGTATTAGAGCCAATGCTTAAGGTTATAGAGATAGCGTAAAGCCTGATACTAGTCGGGTTAGTTATGCATCATGCACGCATTGATGCATGCTGTTTGAGAAAGGATATTGTATTCATGATGCATCTATAAGTGACATTGGTTGGTGGCACTTGTTTGGCTTGTCTTCTTGAGTGGAAGTGTTCAGTTTGAGTTTTGATAAGTGATTGAAGTGTTCAACAACTGTATCAAGAATTTTATTTGAATGTTTGTTTTAGTAATGACCTTTGCGGGTGACTTCTAACGTCTTGTAACTAAATCCGCCTTCAATGGGGTGTAAATGACTACCCATTCCTTAGAGAATTAGTGCTAAAATTGTTTCCTCCCACCCACCCTCTTGACTCATAATGTGGGAAGATTAATACAATATATTGTTGATAAGATTTTAAAATTGACATGATGCAAAAATAGATCATGCCTCCTAGACAAAATGGAGTTCTTGCTAATGCCAATGTCCCTATTGCACCTCAACCGACTATCATTGATCGTGACATTGATGTTATGCTTCGAAAGTCACATCCAAGAAACTTTAGCGGAGAAGGCAAAGATGTAGGAAAGGTTCTTGAGGACTGGATTGAGCGCATGGATTATTACTTTGATTTAGCTCATTCATCCGTAGAGTCATTCATCCGTAGAGAACAAGGCTATCATTGCTAAGTTTAAACTTGAAAAGACGTCCAAGCATTGGTGGAGAGACCATTGTACTGAGAATAATGTCAACCCTAATGCAACAACTAGGGATTATCTCAAGACTCAATTAAAGAAGAATTATTGGAACAAAGTCTATAATTTAGACCGTATGAATGAGTTTCTTGACTGTACTCAAGGAATGAGAGACCTGGAATCATACTATAAGCATTTCTTGACCCTTGTCAAGTATGCTCCAGCAGGGATGACTCAAGAGGTCAAGGTAGCTTGATTTGTGTCAGGGTTACATAATCCTTTGAAGACTAGACTTCAGATCTTACGCCTTAGAAATTTTTCAGATGTTCTTAATGCGGGTAAACCGATTGAGCTTAAAATATCAAATGGTAATAAAAGACCTCGACCAGCAGATGAGTCTAGATCTTTATATCTTCAAACTCGAGAAGCCATATTACGTAGGAAGGCAATAAGAGATCACCTTTGCTTCAATTGTTTTGAGCCTGACCATGTGTCTCAAAATTGTCCGTTTAATGATCCAGAGAATTATGAACTTGCAATACAAAATGATGCTAAAAGTACGAACACTAATAGAAACTTTAGAGATTCACAATCTGGACCTAATACAAACCACAGACCACCACAAAACCAAAAGAGTTTCAGACCTGTGAATCCAATATTTACAAGAAATGGACAAGTCAATAGACCAGCTCTTTCAAGAGGAAATCAACAGCCTCAAGGATGAACCCAAGTCAGTAGAACCCAGAATGCTCGAGGTGGAGGAAATCCATCAAATGTTCGTCTCCATGCAGCTACTACAAATGAAGAAGAAAATGAAGAAATTTCGGTGCCATTTGGACTTGTAAATGCTCCAACCTTATTTAATATTATGACAACCAAAATCTCTCCAAGAGAGGAACATATTTGAGAAATAGGATAGTCAATTTAGCATATATCTATAGAAGCTTTTAGACTTACTCATTTGTTATCCATGTCGAGGTGTCCTCACATCGAATTTTTCAAGCGTGGGAGGATGTAAGATCCCCAATTTTTGGGTCTCTTCTAAAAATAAGAAAAATAACTTCCAGTATCTATTTCGTCGAATTTTGATTGACAGTATTGGAAAGTCATAATTATGTCCGGATGTTACAGTGTGGCGTAGTTTAGCTACGATTTTCATTAGATGGCTAAATATTGTTTGGATGGTCAAATTTAATGTAAAAATTGAATGGTAAGTGGGAGAGTTGACCACCAAAAGGAAAGCCTTGTTTTTAGGAAAGAAAGAGTCTTTTTAAAAAAGAGAGGAGGAGCTTAGTTTAAGACTCTTTTTTTTTGAAGGCCAAACTTCTTCTTAGAGTTTCTAAATCGTGCATCGAAATACATGTCCTTAGATTTTTTATTTTTTTTTAAATTTATGAAAAGCTACAAATGTGCGCGAACTTGTCCCTCCTTGCTCACTCTATTCTAGCTAGTGCTTTTGGCCTTGAGAGCCTATATAAAGACCTCTCTTCTTTCACTTTGGGGAGATGGATACACTCTCAAACGCATTAGCTCTCTTACCTTGACGTCAGAATTACTTATCTATTATACAAAGTGGTGCAAGCTCTTCATCACCATCTCCATAAACGCTTCTCTCTCATGAAAAAGAAGAAGATGGATACTCTCTCTCTTTTTGGTTATTATCTTCTCTCTCGTTCCACGGTGTACGCGCTCTCCGGAAGTTTTTGTGGTGGATACCTCTACGTAGCTCTCATCACCGCTCTCTTGCGGCAAAGCAAGAAGCCTTTAGACAACCCCTATTTTATTCTAAATCACGGTAAGAAACCATAAACTCCATAGTCATCATCTCTCTCTCTGTCTATGTCATTTTTCTGCATAGTCTCCCTCTCGGTGATTTTTTTTTTGCATACAAGTGCATGTATGGACTAACCAAGTACATACGAGGTTGATTCATGATTGTTCATGATTTTTTACATATTGATTTATGCACATGATGTGTTATGGTCACACACGTGCATAAAAAAGAGCTTTTCGTTTCACGTGAAAGAAGCGGTAGGGATACTGTTTTGGTCATAAATCACAAACCTTATGAATTAGCCAGAACCCTTTATACCATAGATAAAAAAGATCATTTATAACATTCTCTTTCTTATGTGTCATGTGAAAAACACGCACGAGCTAAGAGATATGGTCAAAAAATAGATTGTTGCCCACTACACAACCATAATTTTTGACTCAAGGCTCCTTGGAGAAGTACTATAGAGATTCACTGAATGGGCAAACCCAATTAACCAATTGAAAATCTTGATGAAACTTGATGATAATTGAATTTAGGTCTTTGTTATAACTACAAGAATGCGAGTTATTAATCACTCTATTATCTGTTTTACTTACACGCACGGGAGTGCTATCAAAGGGGGATACCATATGATGCTGTGAGTTAACCGAGCCGTTTTGATATGTTTTATGATTTGTTTTGGTGAGTTGATTTAATTTACTAGATGACCCTAAACTGACATCGGAGTATATGGTTAAACATTCTAAACCCCATAGGCAGATATGAATAAGTGACTTTCTTTTGGGATTACCGTTTGTTGTGTGAGTATCATATGGTCAAAGTCGCATGATGGAGTGATAGTCTATACTATGTATCTGAACTTGATGCATTGGTTTGCGGTCAAATACTTTCAATTGCATGTTTTGCATACTCCCAAAAATGTCAAAAAGTTGTTTCTGCATATGTGTGAAGTTATGGTTTATGGTTGACCTAAAGGTCGGAGTTGTTTGCATCATGTTTATGGTGTTGGAATGTTATCAATGACGTATGGGAACTCATGGATTGATGTGGATGCCTCATATGCATGGTTATGATTGCTTTCCACTTTTCTAGGTCAAAACTAGCTCTATGTGCTAGAGTGGTGAAGTGCAGATGTGATGCATCAACTTTGCATGGTTGAATGTTGTCAAAATTGGAATTTTGTATCATGATTAGTCGCTCGTCAGGATCTTTTTATGCATGCAAGAATCACATCTTAAGGGTCACATGTGTGTAGACCCTGATTATGCAGGGGATATGTCAAACTCCAAGTGTGGGAGTTGGTTCAGTGTGGTTATGATTTATCGTTAAGGGCTGAAATTTCCTCATGGATTAAGGTTGATATTTTATGGTGGAAGCTTGTGTGGCTTATGATTTTTTTTTTGGATTGGGTTCTGCTGCCGAAAGTTTTGTAGCCATGTTATGCTCTAAAGTGGTTATGAAGAATTGGTCGTTCCTCATCCAAGTAGGGTGGAGAGATCACCCATGTGATGTGCTTGGATTATGGCTTGTGGTTTATGGCTTTTTTGGATTGGATCATGAACTGATCAAGATGGTTTATGGTAGACGTGTAAGGGTAGAGACCCTGTACAGTCTAACTGTTTGGAAAAGGATTGTTTGTGGATCTAGAAAGTGATATTGTGATTGAACTCATGTGTTATGTTTCTTATGGCAGTGCCGCTACAAGACTAGGATCACCTACATCGCTTAGCCTTACACTAAAGGGTTGTTGATCTGTGGCTTTGCTAGATCGGGGGTGTTGCCTAAGTCTTCTTCTTTTCGTTAGACTCATCTACACGATTAGGACGTTGGGGGTTGAATGACCTACATGGCTAACGCGTCGGGGATCTTGCCTTGGCTTTGCCTAAACACCCGATGTTGGGCATCGAAGAGGCGGGGCGCCTAAAATGTTATGGTTGGTGTTGATACCCTACCACTTGCTGGTATTTGGGATCCTTTCAGACCTCGAGTTCAGGGAGGGAGGCGAAGCGGCCTCACCTATGTCTGGCTCAAGTAGGCTCGAGGTGTTCTGGCTCGCTCCGGCGAAGTGAAATTCTCTCTGTCCATAGTAGAGCGAAAGGGGATGGGTAGAGTGGTCGACCCTACACAGGGTCCGGTGCTCTGCTAGTTGTTTTTTCATAATCTTTTTGATGTTATGGTATAGCGAGATTTTGTCATTGCATTAATACATGGTTTCCTGTTCCATTTAGATGGGCATTTAAAGATTCTTTGTTGTCAGTTTCTCATGTCTCTGTGCACTCTATTTCACCTTCCACTACATTTTCTCTCTCTCTCTCTCTCTCTCTCCCTTCTCGCAACGCGGTGTACACATATATTCACCCTCCACCATGTTATATTTTTTCTTGAGTGTGCTTTCATTCATAACACCCATTTAGGGGCAGCACTAGTCATTAGGTACCTCTGGATGCAGTCCGACTCATAGGCTAAACTCCATGCTTGGTCGGGCGTTGAGAACTCCTCCCCTATGCAAACGCTTTTGCAACTCTAATGTATATTGAGAATTGTATAAAAGTGTAAATTGTATAATATGTTCATAGACCCCTGGGGAGGGGTATCTCTCTGCTGCTCTCCAAAGTGACATTCAAGGTACTCATTTCAATCAAATATCCCTACAAGATACTAAACCACTCATCTCTCCATGTAGCGATTCTGACTGAACTCTTCTTTCTGTATACTACCAACTCCTTATATGAGGCTAACTCCTTCTGCATCAACTCTTGGCTTTTAGTTAATTCTTGATTTTTCCTCTATAAAACTGCTTCTTCAGTCTGAACCTTCTTTTCCTTCAGTGCTTCCTCCTTGAATTGCTCCAATTCAGTGTGAAGTCTCTTATTCTCCCTCTTTACTAAAGTAAAATACATTTTTTGTTGTTCCAAATATTCTTTCACTACTCCAATTGCATTCTGAACCTCACTATAAAAGATACATTTGAAAATCTTTCTTTGGGTATATTAGGCTTTTCAGTTGTAGATTACAAAATGTTATGATAGGTGTCTCTCCTACAGGCTTTCCTTTTAGCTTTCTAAGTTTAAACCCTATCTTTATCGACACAGGTATTGCCACTTTTTGTCTTTTTTACATCCCAACTTTAGGAAACAAGTCCCCCAATTCTTTGTCCAAATTCACCTTTATTGCTTCTAGATATCCCCTTGCTAAATATCCGACAAAAAACAAATTTTGTACATCCTTTGTCATATGCAGGCTTTTCTGTTCTCGATGCATTTTTTGTCTTTTTTCCTTCCTTGGTGCAGATCCTGAGTCTTCAATTAACTATCCTGCCCTTGGAAAAATTTTCCCTTGCAAAATACTCTTGTTGTTCACATACTAAAAAGCCACTACCAAATATGGCCCAACTTTTGTAGTTTTTTCCTTTCTCTTCTGCTTGGTGTAAATTTCAAACTTGATCCTGTCAAACAAGATGTTTGCCCATCCAATCTCCCTGCCAGTCTCAGCTGCTAACAATATGCCATAGTTTTACCTGCTTATATACTTTGACTTCATGAGAAAAAATATTATTTCAAGAAACCATTTCACATGTTGTAGTCTCACATGGTTCTTCATTTCTTGAAAGCTGATAATAATGCCTTCAACTTTGAGACTGTCTGAAAGCCTTTGTCATTTTTTTATAGTTTCTTTACTAATCTCATTATCATATGTAGTAGGTATATCAAATACCTATGCAATTAGTTCTTTAGTGAAATAAGTTTTTGCAAAGATATGTCCATCATTTGTCTGTATATGCTTTAAGTATACCACTGGCATTTGATTCTGCCTCCAAGTCATCGAGGGTAATCTTGCAAAGTTGAGTAACCCTATTTTCTTCAACATGGAATATTCTCCTCATATGTCACTAAATCATACCTGAAGTCCAAGAAAGTGTACTCTGGGACTACTTCCTCTCTTGAAGGTGGTAAATCCTTAATGGGAATAAGCTTCTGTGGCTCATCCACCAATGTTCTTTGGTAACAATTTTTGTGTAGAGGCCATAATGTGACAAAGGGATCTTCTTCCTCCATCCTCGAGTCAGACCCCATAGCTACGGGTGTGTTGGGAAGGCTCCACATACTGTAGCAAGCAAGAAAGTGCAGGAGGGAAGAAAAACGCAGCGAAGTAGAATTTTTTGCACCCCTCAAAATGATGCCTTTTCACTACCTCACATGAATAAGACATCTCTATCTCACTAACATCATTAATTTGATGCTCAAATTGAGTACCCTTTATTTCTCCAAAAAATGGTTTAAGTCAAAAAACATTTACTAGCTTAGCAATTGATTGTCTCGAATCATCGGACAAAATAAACGTATTGAGTACTAGAGGCCTTACTATCTAGAATGGCCTTACAAACCTGAGTTTCAATTTGCCAGGTCTCTGTCCTAGCTTGCTATTGTAAACCATCACCCAATATCTTGCAGAGAAAATTTTAAGCTTTATATTCCTGTTGATCCAAGATTGCCTCCTTTTCTGGATAACATATGCAATATACATGCTATGAATTCTATCCTCTTCAAGTTTCCACAATGCTTCTTTTCTATAGTTAACTGACTCTTTAGGAGATAGTTTCTATTGAGATGCTACTCTAAGGCTTGGTACTAAAGATTCCATATGAGTTATTGCTTGCAATCCATACACCAACTTGAATGGTGTCATGCTTGCTGCCACTTTAAATGCATTTCTAAAAGCCCAAAGTGCTAAATCCAACTTCTCATCCCAATTTCTTTTGTTCTGATTCACCAATCTTCCAATTATCTTGTTCAAAATCTTTTTGGTACTTTCTACTTGTCCATTTTCCTGAGGATAGTATGCAATTGATTTCTTATGCAAGATCATACGTAGTTCGATCAGTTTACTGAACACTTTATTAATAAAATTTCTTCTTTGATCGAAACCAACTCAATAGGGCATCCGAACTTGGTCATAATATTTTTATACAAAAAAAATTCCACACTCCTTGTTGTGTTGTCTCTCAAAGACACAACTTCTAGCCATTTTGTGCAATAATCAGTTGCAACCAAGATGTACCTATTTTGTGTAAACCTTACAGGTGGCTTGATGGGACCAAGAAAATCTAATCCCCACTTTTGCTCAAAAGGTAATATAGGTTGAAAGGGCCTTTTGTGTATATTCAATGGTCTACCCTCTCTTTGACATAACAACCAATTCTTTCTAATTTCTTGAGCATCTTTTATAACAGTTGGCCACCAAAGTCTTGCTTGAAATATTTTCTTGCAATAATTGTGCAAGGTTTCCTTCTTATGCTAATCTCTTTCTTTGCTCCTTAGTCATTGCTTTTGGCAACACCCCTTCAACCAAAAATGGAAGCATGTCGTAATACCAGTCCCTTGACTAGTTAGTCACCTAAACTAGAAACAACTCTGCAAACAGGAACTTGATCAAGTACACCTCCAAAATATTCCTCTCCTATTTCCAATCTACTCAAAAAATGGCTAGAAGTTGTGTAAACCTTACAGGTGGCTTGATGGGACCAAGAAAATCTAATCCCCACTTTTGCTCAAAAGGTAATATAGGTTGAAAGGGCCTTTTGTGTATATTCAATGGTCTACCCTCTCTTTGACATAACAACCAATTCTTTCTAATTTCTTGAGCATCTTTTATAACAGTTGGCCACCAAAGTCTTGCTTGAAATATTTTCTTGCAATAATTGTGCAAGGTTTCCTTCTTATGCTAATCTCTTTCTTTGCTCCTTAGTCATTGCTTTTGGCAACACCCCTTCAACCAAAAATGGAAGCATGTCGTAATACCAGTCCCTTGACTAGTTAGTCACCTAAACTAGAAACAACTCTGCAAACAGGAACTTGATCAAGTACACCTCCAAAATATTCCTCTCCTATTTCCAATCTACTCAAATAATGAGCGAATACATGAAGTTTGTCTGGAGTATGTATTACTATATAATCAAATTCTTGCAATAATAGTATCCATCTTGCCAACCTCCTTGAAAGGTTTGGTTTATTCACCAAGTAGATCGCCTGGTGATCCCTATTTGCCAATAGGTAATGTCTCAATTTTTTCAATGCATAAACCATTTCCAAGCACTCCCTCTCTATAACTATGTAATTATTCTCTGCAGGTTGCAATACCCTACTTGCATAGTAAATAGGTCTGAACCAACCTCTATTGGTCTCTTGCATTGATGCTGCACCTACTGTTACATGAGATGCATCCACAAAGATGTAAAATGGTAATCTCCAATCAGGAACAATCAACACTGGTGCTACACTCAACATGTCCTTCGGAATCCTAAATGCCCTTCTTTGCTATTCTCCTCATTCAAATACAATATCCTTCCCTGTAAGCTTTGTAATCAAAATTAATAGAATTCTATGCCAAAAGTTTTATAGAAAGACATCATCATATTGAAGTAAGTTAGTTGGAAACAATTAAAATATTGAGGATATTTTTACCATACAATGTGACAAATTCAAATCTTCAATTGAACAACTTCTCTCACAAAGATTGAAGATGCTGCTCCTTTCCATTTTGAATCATTGTTTGAAAAAATATGGCAGATGTCAGGAAGGCCATAGCATCCACCACACAATGGGCATATCATCGTAGGAATATGCTTTACGTCTTTGGTCATGTGGAATATTCATGCCACCGCCAATTATAAGGGCGAATTCCTCTCCAATCTATGAAGATCAAAGGCATGCCATACCCTAAAAGGTGGTACTAGAGCCTTCTTCAAATCTGCAATGATAGTTTCAACAAGAGGGAAGGTCGCTACACTGACTTTGCATACTAATTTGTTTGCAGTAAATTCACTATCTTTTGAGCTTGTGTCTACGTGAGATAAGGTGGTATCCATAAAAAAGAACAAAGCTAAGTGAGGGAAGATGCTTAGATCTCTCTCTCTCTCTCTCTCTCTCTCTCTCTCTCTCTCTCTCTCTAAAATGAGAAACAATATCACTGTCATTGGCAAAAACTTCATTAAAAACCAAGCCGTAAGTGTATTTTAAGGGCCAAAGTTGAAAACTCCAGGCTAGTTTTGAGGGTGGCATTGAAGGAAACTCGCTAAATTTGGAGGATTTTAGTGTAAAACTCGGTAAAATCCATTAATTTTTTTGGTTAAGATATCCAATGTTCTTTTTTCCATTGGTTCCAATAAAAGGTTTTGGTGAACACCTTCAAGGTTGTAGGATCCTCTCTCTCTCTCTCTCTCTCAATCAAGAGGATAGAGGATCCTTGGAACACCATTACTTTTCAAATCATAACCAAGACTCATGTTAACTATTTTCGTATTTAGACATCCACTTACAATTTTAATTGGTTTGGATCTTTTAATCATACAAATTGTCTTTTTAGAAAGTGGATATTTACAGCATGACTCCATCAATGATAATGACTAGCTTATCGTACGGGTATGGCACATAAAAAAGAAGCTAAACTAAAAACTATCAGATAATGTCTTGACCTAAAACACCAGTCAACAGGCAGCATGGACATGTTTTTTTCCCAACGCAGCAGTTTAAGTCTTCTAGTGAAAACTGGCTTAGACAAAGAAGACATCCCCATCAAACTAGACTTTTACATGGTTAATAATTGAGCCACTTGCAAGACAATGACAGAAGCCCTAGCATTCTCCATTGCATGTACATCATTCCTCATAATTGTATTGGTATGATCAACACGTTTTTGGAGGCACATTTGATTCATAGAGCCAAGTATGTCTATGGCAGTGAGTTTTCCCTACTGCATAACATCTTTAACAAGCCAATCCAAGGCATCAGATGAGATAGCATAGAGCAAAGGAGAAAGTGGGCACCCTTGTCTTATGGATTTATGCAATGAAATAACATTTATAAGTGTACCATTAAGTGAAACTCTAGCTGATGCATTCCCAAAAAGAATGTGAAAAATAATATGTCTGAACCCATATCATATAGACTTTGAAGTATTGATAGCCGTTTTTCGGCTCTCCATAATTGCCATAGTAAGTTACTCCACCCTACCAAATTCACCCAAACACTATGGCTATCCCTACCATTTCACTATAAATAGGCGTGTGTGAGTTAGGGGGCTTTTCCCATATCTTCTTAAAATCCTCATCTAGCTAGTCACTGGGCTAGTTGAGTCAAAAAAATAAAAAAAATAAAAAAAATAAAATATATTATGGCCCATTTGTGTGTAAATATTGCATTATATATATGACCTAAATATAGGGATTTTTATAATTATTATGGTATTTTATTTAAATATTTATACTTAGGTGTGTGTTTTATTAAACCTGTGTATGCCTTCTTTCATCCTCTTACACCATAAGTATATTTTGCCAATGTGTACATACTCTAACCTCATATTTTTCTTTTATACGAATCACCCCCACATTTTCACCCTCACCCTCGTGAAAACGAAAAAATTGATTTCTACTCATTGGTCACGTTTATTATATTATTTACTTGCATACCTTTTCCTCTTTCACCCAAAATAATACAAAGAGGGACCATATCATATGATTCCAATATCTTTCCATATCCATAATTCCTCCATATTTTTATTATTATTTTTATTATTATTTTTACTCATTATTCTAACACCATGTGCTCATTGAGCTAAAGTCCATGAATAGTCCATACACTAGTCCCACCATGTATATATTTCTTTATTCACCAATAATCCTCCTCCATGCATGGGTCAAGGGCAACTTGGATGCTTTGTATTATGATATGACAAAGGAGGGGCTCACTCTTGGATGCATTGTACAAATTCAACAAAGGAGGGGGCCACTAAAAGACTTTTGCAGGCATAGAAAAAGTCTTTTTGGTGAGAATTTTGACACCTATCTCCACTCCAACTTTGGAGCGGTGGTCGAAAGAGAAAATGTATCCCACGCTTTGAATAATCACCTCAATTTTTTTCATGATTTTTGGAGCTACCAGCGGTGAGCTATGATTTTTTGAGTGGACCCCAGTCTGCCCACTTTTCTCACAAGTAGCCCATAGTCTTCTCTCACCTCTTTCCACACTTCTACACACACACACAAACACACATTCCTCTCAATCCCTCACTCAAACCTGCACCTTCAATGGTTTCTCTCACCTTCTTCACCTTTAACCTCCCCACTTACTCCCATAGCTCTCATATGAGCTCTCCATGTACATACACCATCTCTATGCCTCTCTCTAATATCTCCAAAGTACAATTCCATCTTACTCCTTATATATATACATAAATTCAGCATGTGTACCATGCTTAACCTCTGCAAATCAAGAGATCTCATCAACGGAATTACCATTTTCATCACGATAATCAACCTTGGCGGCGGTGGCGTAAAGAAGGGAAGACGAGGAAGAAGATCGATAGTCATTTTGAGAACCTACACAAATAAGTCCAAAACTTCTTCAAGCTTCACCATCACAAGGATTTACTCACTTCATTCAACCATATTACTTCAACCATCCACCTCATTCTACCCATTGTAAATGTAACATTAACTTTCTAGTGATTACTAACACTAACCACTAACATACTAACACAAAATAGCATTGACCTAACCATAAAAGACACCTCACCTCAAGACATGTACAAAGTAACTCTCTCTCTCTCTCTCTCTCTCTCTCTCTCTCTCTCTCTCCTTACTTAAAACTTTATTTTCACCTTATCTACCATCAATAATGCTCTCTTTTGAGCCCACACCCATGACTCAAGCAGACAAAGAAGACCTGCAATGTTTTGATATTCAAAAAAATCATAATCGTGATTTGTTAGCTTATAAATTATGATTTCCAATAATCTTAATGAGGGGTCTCCAACCTATAAATAGGCCCCTCTCCTTCTTGTAAAACAACCTCCAACATCTCACATAGCACCCCAACACTCTATGCGTGAGGAGAGACTTAGGTTTAGCAACCACTTGTGAGCTTCACTCTTGGTGTGGGAGAAGCCTTCGAGCGACACATTGCAAGTGAGAGAGCGTGAGTTCCACAAATCTCAAAACCACTATTGTATATGCTCCTTCATCATCAATAAATTGAGGTTTGGTGCATGAAAGGCGTGATTCGACGTTCAAATCTTCGTCCTTCCATTTGTACAATACGGTTTGGTGAATTCAAGGTGACTTGTGTATTTTGAGTTTTTATCGGTTGATCTTGATTTTAGAAAGTGTTTTAGTGTGTTTTCATTGCCAATTTTTTGTCCATTGTAAGAGGGTATTGTGGTGAGAGGTCTCCCACACCCTAAGACAGTGTGTGTGTGTGTTTTGGCAATGTTTAGCAATCACTAAGCATTGAGTGAGTTTTGTACAAGTTCTACGATAGCATCATAATGAACCATCTCCATTTACAAGTCACAAATAAGGTATTACGCAAGATCCTTTCCTCTCTCTCTTCCCTTTTCTCTAGCTCTCTCTGGTCCATTTTGTGTGTGTCTTGGTGTGAGGTTGCTTGTGTGTGTTGTGTGGTGCATCTTCTTGGTTGTACCAAAATCTCTCTTGCGTCCTAGTTCGCATACCATAACTAGGTGGTGCCCCTATCTTGTTTGGGTTTGGCTGTGCGTTTGTTGTTTTGTTGTGCTTGTGGTTTTCCCAACCCCAATTGAGCAGCACGGGAGCCTCGAGGGGTGTTTAGAGGTCCCCTTTCTTGTTGCCTGCCCCGGACCGCCTCAATTTTGGTGCCCCCACTGAGGAGCGATTGTGTGCTTATTGTTGTTGTATTGCATGAATGCTTGAATTTCAGCATAATCAAGTAGATTATATGAATCATGAAAACATGTATGACGGAGTTTAATTTCAAGGAAACAAAAATTGATCTAGAATATGGTTCGGATTATGCATAACATAAGAAAGGAAAAAAACACTTTCACATAAGAATCTAGAATTCATGCTGAAAGACCTTTCAAAACTTTGTGTAGTTAGTTGATGATTGTTTGGAACTAATTTTTGTGTGGTTCTAGCATTGAGAGACTATGACACGCTATACCTTTGAGGATATCCCAATCTTCTTCGGGAATCTAGAAGAAGATGTTGATGATTTTCTTGCTGATTTTAGAATGGTTTGTCGTATCCTTGGTAAAAGGGATGACATTGAAAAAGGGGATTTCTGTTGCTATGCCTTAGAGGCAACGCTGAGCAATGGTTTTGGAGTATGTCTTCTCAGATTGAAGTTGGGTATACCCAAATTTCCAAAGCTTTGAAGACCAGATTCTCAAAAATTCCAACAACGGAGAAAGCATGGGCTTCACTAGGGAGACTTCAACAACATGGTGAAGACTACTATGCTTATGAGGATATTTTTTCTCGTCAATTGGAAGGATGTGGATTTAGTTCTACATTTCCAGATTATGTAAAAATGGATCAATTTATTTTGGGTTTGTCTCCTTTCCTAAAGACTAAGGTTACTAGTAGTGGACCCTCTACCTTTGAAGAAGCGGTCACTATTGCCCGAAGGAAGTTTCACAAGTACTTCTACATCAAAAATGGTTTCCATCATGCTGGAAGAACCAACCATCATGAAAGTGTTTCTATCAAGGAGTCATCTCCTTTGCCATACTTGTCTCCTTCTACTCCGACAAATGTTGAAGAAGTTACTTACATGCCAACTGATTATTCAAGTGCTAAAGTGTGTGGCCAAGATTCAAATGTGGAATCTCTTTCTTCTACCTTTATCACAAGCATGCAAAAATCGACACAAGATATCTCAAATGGCATTTATGATTCAATAATGGATACATCCAACCTTTTGGCAGAGGATCAATTTCTAGTCCGAGCAGACGAAGCTTTTGTGCAACATGACTCTATGGAGAATGAAGACCTTGAAGGTAACCTTGATCTTATGGAATGTTCTGAGAGTGTATCTTGTCTAAAAGAAGAGAGTGAAGAAGAAGATGAAATCATAGGTGGAGAGATCATAGACCACATTGATCATAAAGAGATGATTGTGTACATGGAATGCCAACTCCAAAACAAAGTAGAAGAGTGTGAGTTGAATTCATGTGAGGATAATCTTGAAGAAGTGTTTGAGGATGTTGAAAAGCATTGGTATGAACCATGTATGTTAATCATGGAGGAACCTATCATGCAAGAAGCCAAATGTTTCACAAAATCAAACAATAATCCATCAACCTTTGAAGTGGTACGATGTGAGGAGTTACAACCTTGCCAAATGGGGGGCTTAGAAGGGGATGAAGAACATGGGAGAGTAGTAAAAGATAAAATCATAAAAGAAAACTATCAGAAGGGTATCATTCTCTCCAATGGTGTTTTAGTGGGTGGCTCTTCATTCATGGGACAATCTCTTAGCAAGGAAATCCAAGCTTTTGAAGCCCCAATCATCTTCACATTGGGTTTCACCTCTTCAAGATCAACTTCTCCTCTCTTCACATATACCTTTCATTGGGGACACCATACCTTCTTAAGTGGAAGAGGACATGAATACTTGGTGATGAACGGATGTTTCCAAACCTTCTTCATTTGGTTCTTTGGTGTATGGAGGTTGCACATTGTGATGCTTCTGGTCTTCATCATAGATGAAAATCTTGTTGATTGCTACATGTGGATATTTCATCAATCAGTACCAAAATCTATTCTCTGCCAATGTGTTGGAAGCAATAGAAACCTTCATCTATTATCTACTTATGTGGTAAACTATCTGCAATATCTTTCAATAGCAGCTGGAAGCATGGATCAAGCTTTCCTAAATCATAAAGGTCATAGAATTTTTTACTTGATGAGCCTACCTAGGTTGAATGAAATTTATGAGCTACAGTTCAGGAATTTGCTCATACAAGATCTTGAAGATCGTAGCAGATACATCAACTTTACACAAGAGGAAGAGCAACCAATCTTTTATATCACATTCATAGTGATAGATGCAATGATGGACAACAGTAAAATCTACAAGTTTCTTCAATCAAAATCAGTAAGTGATTCCATACTATACATCTCGCTTTGGGAAAGATATTTCAAGATCTTTGATCCTGGGGGGTGCTTATGGAAACTTTCTCGATGGGGGAGGTTTACTCCGTCACTTCATTTCATCATGCTATTGGCTCGAGAACCTTTCATATCACACAAGGTTTTTTAATCATACAACAAAGGTTCTTCAAAGATGAGAGCAGACAAAGACAGACGTTACACAATCTACATGTTGTATGATCGGATAAATGGTACATAAATGTACCATTATCTAAGGGGGGGGCTAATGATAGCCGTTTTTTGGCTTTCCATAATTTCCATAGTAAGCTACCTCACCCTACCAAATTCACCCAAACACTATGGCTATCCCTACCATTTCACTCTAAATAGGCGTGTGTGAGTTAGGAGGCTTTTTCCATATCTTCTTAAAATCCTCAGCTAGCTAGTCACTGGGCTAGTTGAGTCAAATAAATAAATAAAATCAATAAAATAAAATATATTATGGCCCATTTGTGTGTAAATATTGCATTATATATATGGCCTAAATATAGAGATTTTTATAATTATTCTGGTATTTTATTTAAATATTTATACTTAGGTGTGTGTTTTATTAAACCTGTGTATGCCTTCTTTCATCCTCTTACACCATAAGTATATTTTTTGCCAATATGTACATACTCTAACCTTATATTTTTCCTTTATACAAATCACTTCCACATTTTCACCCTCACCCTCGTGAAAACAAAAAATTGATTTCTACTCATTGGTCACGTTTATTATATTAGTACCAATGAGACACATTGCAAGTGAGAGAGCGTGAGTTCCACAAATCTCAAAACCACTATTGTATATGCTCCTTCATCATCAATAAATTGAGGTTTGGTGCATGAAAGGCGTGATTTGACGTTCAAATCTTCGTCCTTCCATTTGTGCAATACGGTTTGGTGAATTCAAGGTGACTTGTGTATTTTGAGTTTTTATCGGTTGATCTTGATTTTAGAAAGTGTTTTAGTGTGTTTTTCATTGCCAGTTTTTTGTCCATTGTAAGAGGGTATTGTGGTGAGAGGTCTCCCACACCCTAAGACAGTGTGTGTGTGTTTTGGCAATGTTTAGCAATCACTAAGCATTGAGTGAGTTTTGTACAAGTTCTACGATAGCATCATAATGAACCATCTCCATTTACAAGTCACAAATAAGGTATTACGCAAGATCCTTTCCTCTCTCTCTTCCCTTTGCTCTAGCTCTCTCTGGTCCATTTTGTGTGTGTCTTGGTGTGAGGTTGCTTGTGTGTGTTGTGTGGTGCATCTTCTTGGTTGTACCAAAATCTCTCTTGCGTCCTAGTTCGCATACCATAACTAGGTGGTGCCCCTATCTTGTTTGGGTTTGGCTGTGGGTTTGTTGCTTTGTTGTGCTTGTGGTTGCCCCAACCCTAATTGAGCAGCACGGGAGCCTTGAGGGGTGTTTAGAGGTCCCCTTTCTTGTTGCCTGCCCCGGACCGCGCCTCATTATGAACTCCCATTAAATTCTATCATAGGCCTTATCATACGCTGTATGGCCGATTGTTTGTGAGAAGATCTTTTAGAAGAGATTTTTGTGCAATTTTGCAGTGTAGTGGATCAACATCATATCTAATAATCAATGAATTATTATGCCCTTTGAATGTTGTATTCTGGTGCTAATACTACTACTTGTAGTCATTTGAGATATTAACGGCTACAGGAATTGTATCATTATAGTGCAAGCTGCTGCGCATGCCTCCTACTGCCTCTTCCCAATATCAGATGGCCAATTAGCTCTTGCTTCCTAATTGCACTTGCATGATTTACTACTTAACTTCCACTACAATGCTACTGCATCTCCTTGGAGCTATGTCACATTAACCAACTCTTACAGACACCATATTTTGTGCTGCATCGATCATGGGAGATGTTTGTGTTTGTGTGTAGACCGTTTTGAAATACTTGCCTCATCAAATTTTCAAATAGGTTATGAAAAGAGATGGAGGAGGAGTGTGACTGGACAAGGAGTTGGGTTGAGGCCAAAGGTTCATCATTCCATGAATTTCACTAGTGTCAATATTCCCCCATGCCTTTCCCTCGACATTGAGCTCTCTGCTGCTAATCCCCTCACACACTCTACTAAAAGGGCAAGCAGCTAGCTGTACTATAGCCGCTGGCTTAATTACTTGAGAAATATAACCATCATAATCTTTTCTGCCCTCATGTCCACTTTGATGTTTACTCGTTGTATTTTTGCCCTCTACCATTTGCATCACCAATAGTCTGATAGCATCAATAGAAAAATGTGCTGACAAGTGGAGACTCAAGTACTTGAGCACTTCTGACACCTTAACATTGTCTCGTCCGAATGCATTATTAAGGGGAGGATCACATGAGATTTGCAATTTCTCATCAGTACTACTCTGGAGCTTGTGAACCTTGATGTAGTTCCATACTCACTTGAGGGCATTAGGCCTTGTGATCTTTGAGGTTTGGAAGATGGGAGCCAACAAGCTGGAGGAGACCCTATAGAGGATCTGAGTTCCACCTCTGGGCTCGGACTTGGGGTTGGGTTTGGGAGTGGGTTTGAGTTTGGACTTGGGCACTTTCTTGCTCATCTATTCATCAACTCATGAGAAACGCAAAGCAATCACACACTAGACCAAGGGCAAGATCTCGATCGATCGCAAGATGAAGGATCGTAGTCACTCGCAAGAAAACGAATGGGGATAGGCTGGGGTTGAGTGATCGAAGCTACCATTTGCATGTACAATACCCCATACTGTAGCAACAAGGTTGCATGATATAGTCGACATTGGGCTGCTTGTACTGAAAAGCATATGCGCTAGCCAAAAGAAAGAGGTAGAGGTGATGGTTAGGCAACTTTACACAGCTTGCTGGCGAGAGAGGAAAGTGATGACAAGATGGGATGGCTTCAATAGCACACACAAAAACCCTCACTTCTCCTCTCTCTCTCTCTCTCTCAGTTAAGAGAGAGAGAGAGAGAGAGAGAGATTCTCAAAAGCTGCAACAATGCATATACAAAGTCTTCTCCGTTAATTTGTGGTAACCAGGAAGCAAGAATGTTGCGAGGTTCGATTGCTTTGTAGAAGTGAATCGCAGTATTGTCTTGTCAGACATCAACTCTTAAGAGTGGCGGCTCCTCTTCCCCTTCCTCCTCTCTGATACTATCTTTTCTTGTCTGACTAGAGTCTTCTAGGATCTCACGTGTGCGAGGTGCTAATGTACCAGTTCAACCGTTGCATGCAGCAAGAGCAAAAGCTCTGTTTGTTTCAAGGCTTAACTTTGGATCACAGGAGCTTGTAGTTCTCATTCAAGGTCAGCCTCTTTGTGTGCTGACAGTTCTTTGATGAGCTTACAAGGATAGGTTTTGCAATATGTTTAACAAATCAAGACAGTAATAAGGTTTACTTTTTGAGAAATACAAAATTTTCATCACATACCATACCATACCATACTGGCTCGCTTTAAAGAAAATCCAATACTTTCAAAGATACCTTGTTAAATTCCCTCCCCCCCCCTCCCCTGCATGTGCTTTTCCCTCTACCTCCATGCAGACCTGCACCTTGTGGCTTGTCATAGAAGGAAAGAGATACCTCAACTGGCTCTTGGTTGAATTGCACAAGAAAACAAGGGAGAAGGACTCTGAAGAGATAGAGAACCGCCCACTGATTTAAAAAAAACATTTATGTCAAATATTCTCTCCCCCCTTTTGCTTGTTTGCCTTCTTGCATTCACCTTCATCACCTCCTCCTAGCCAATGCCTCCTATGCTTCCATCCTTTGTTTCATGACCTAGCTTCACTTTGGTGATGATACCACACTAGGCACATACCACGCCCCCCTCGGTGTAGCCCCTTGGTTTTCTCATGTTTCTGTTGTACACCATCGTCCATAGCTGCACATCATGTTGTCAAGCATGGATGCCCTTCTTTCCATATTGATTGTAGGCATTCAACATCATCCCACCCAACACATGTGCCAAGAAAATGGCAAGACGCCTCTACTCTCTTCGTGTTCATGTGCTCATGGAGACTACGTTGGTTTTTTCCGCAGGCCTAGATATCAAGAAATGTGTGTAATGGACATGTTTTCTTCCTCTATGGTTACAAAACATCATTTTCCTCTTCAATTAGAGAGTGGCATCACTTGTAGATTTGCTTCATTTTAATTTCTCAAAAATGTTGGTACATGCAATTGGTTTCAGCTCCTACTCATACAATTGGATCGGCTTTTGTAAAGCTTAAATTTTCCTGTTAAGCGGTTCAATTTTGGACACATCTAGTACAGTATTTTGGATTAGAAGAAAGAGAGAGAGAGAGAGAGAGAGAGAGAGAGAGAGAGAGAGAGAGAGAGAGAGAGAGAGAGAGAGAAGTGCGACTAGGAGATGCACCTCTCCAAAGTCCAGAGGTCTCCTTTTAATGCCTCTACCTATCCCCAACAGAAGTTATGAACTCTTGCCTTGTAGGAGTGCGTGCTCTCCCTCCCCTGCCTTGCTTAGTCCAACAACCACCACAACTTTACATTGGATGCTTAATTGAGTTGGGAAAAACCTACTCAAGTTGCAACACCAAAAACAATGGTGCGATAAGAGATTAGGTCGAGCAGCGTCAACATGCAGAAGCTCTCCTTGTGAGAGAGTACAAGGTCGTTTGACACATATCAGCATAGATATGTTGATCCTACATGTCATCATAACTAATATCTAATTCTCCTAAATGATTCTCTCATGTTAAACTGATCATTTAATATGGGGAAGTGCCAGGGGAGAAAAAGCTACAATATTGGTTAAGCTAGCATACCGGCCACAGTAGGGATCCAAAGGGGGGCCATCTACTGAGGCGGTCCGGGGCGGGCAACAAGAAGAGAAACCTCTAGACACCCTTCAAGGCTCCCGTGCTACTCAATGGGGCTGGGGCACAACACAACACAAACAACGAACCTACAGCCAAATCCCAACTACACAAGGGGCACCACCTAGTTTAAGAGCGAACTAGGACGCAAAAGAGGAGAATCGTTAGAGCAACCCACAAACAAGCAAGGAATAATTTACGCTAACCCTAACACCAATGGAACACTCTCACACACTAAAACACGAGAGAGAGAGAGAGAGAGAGAGAGAGAGAGAGAGAGAGAGAGAGAGAGAGAGAGAGAGAGAGAGAGAGAGAGAGAGAGAGAGAGAGAGAGAGAGAGATAGTGCTCGGGCTGCTTTGAAATGTATCGGCAATGATCAAGCAAACACAACTATATATTTAAGAAAGAGAGAGAAAGGGGGAGGGGGTGCTTGTTGCATTAATACCTTCTTACAAATCTGTCATGACAAATCAAAGTGAGATTAGTATTTGTTCAACATAGCTTGCGTAAATTTCACCACAACACATCACAAGAAAAGCCACCCCAATCACTGTCTTAAAGCCAGGGGAGTCCTCTCCACCCTGTCGCCCTCTTACAGTATGTGGGATTTATGGCTAGATTGATGACAACACCAGAGACAAGCTATCAAGAACTTAACAAAAAACACCAAGACACTTACGCATCATTGTTGTCCATTACTTCACATTGGAAGGGAGACAAAGTATCCAAGCTTAGTCCAAATCCACCCTCCTTGATTCAGCAAATGTTGGGCTTACACTAGTAGGATAAATGATAGATTTCCTACTCTCAATTGAATGATCACTCTCTCTCTTACAATGGCATAGAGTTCCCTTGCTAATCCCCTATTACAACACATGCACATGCATAAGACAATGAGCTTCCACTCAAGAGCTCCTTCTAGAGAGGTTGAGCTTGGCTTCTCAAGCTATAGCATAGTGCTCTTGCTTATGGCTCCCTCTTTTGTGCTAGCTACACCCTCCTTTTATAGCAATGTTGAAGGCTAGGGTTACTCCTCTAACCATGGTTGGGTTAGATTTTCAGCAATTTATCTAATTTCTTTTGCTTGGAATTATCAAGAAGTTGGTGGGGAAAGAGAGAGGAGAGAAATGGAGGTGATAGGACTTTTCATAGTGGGTTAGTGTTAGTAGAGTTAGTATTAATTTACAAATGGAATTGGATATTTACAATGGGAGTATCCATGTAGGATACAAATAAGGAAGAAAAACTCTTAAGAGGTAAGAAAAGGTGGATTTCTTACAAGGTTGATGCTCCGAGTGTCTTGAGTAGGGCCAATTTTGACGCTTGTTGACGGTCCACTAGCTTTGACGGTACATTTTTTCTCCACTCTTGACCTTCCTTGAGAGACAAGGTAATTGAATCTGAGTAATCAACCACCATGATGCTGTCTTTTAAGAGAAGAGGCTGAATTTTTTGGTTTTTTTGATAGATATGGGTAATTTGGAGGAGGAAAAATGAGACTAGGTGGTCAATTTTGGAATGGAATTGTGTGTGGGAGGTATGAGTTCACCATGGTTTCTCTTATTCTTCAAGGTTGAGGAGAAGGTGAGTAGGGTGTAGAGAGGAGTGGTGAGAGAGGTGGGGATGATGAGTGGAGAAGTGTGTGTGAAAGAGGAAAATGATAAAGTGGAAGAGAGAGTGTGGCTGCATAGCATGGGAAAACTGGGGTCCACTAATAAAATCATACCTCACAGCTCGTAGCTCAAAAATATATGAAAAAATTTGAGGCAAAAGTTCAGCCCACGAGCTACAACTTTTGTTTGTATCACCTTTTCAAATTCGGAGAGCAAGTGAACTTTAAAAACTCAGCAAAACCGACCGTTTTTTTCCACTGCACAAGGTCCTTGTGGGGTCCTTCTTTGGATGATTCTTTTGAATACCTCCAAGAGTGAGCCCTCCATAGTGCATGTATGCATGCCACCTACCCTTGACCTTATTTGGTAGGTCTATAATTGAAGTTATTGTTGAGATCATGATATAAGTGAATAGTACAACTAAGAAAATCAAATATTGAGGGGTCTAAAAAATATGTACATGTCAAATATAAATAATATAAGTGGAAAAAATATAAAGGGGTCAAAAGAAATCTCTCTCATTATGAGGCTACCATAAAAAGATAAATATTTTTAGTGTTCTAAGTTTTTTAGAAAAAAAACAAAATAGATGTAGGAAGGGAAAAATCACAATAGTGAAAAAATATACACATAAATAAAACTAGTTTTTTTGGATTTTTGTCGGGGTGGAGTTACACCAAATATAAGAGAAGCTTACATGAAAATATTTCTATATGGAATAAAGAGTATGAAAAATGGTAAGAAAAAGTGTGGTAATGGTGAGGCAATGTACAGAGCATAAATAACACACACCTAGGTAGAAATATTTAAATAAATACCAAAATAATTATGAAAAAATCTTTTATTTAGGCCCTATATACAAAGAAATATTTACATACGCATGGGCCATAATATACTTATATTTTTTATATTTTTGGCTCAACTAGCTAATTGAGAGTTTTTTATTTCAGTAAGGAGATATGGGAAAAGTCCCCTAACTCACACGCACCTATATACAGTGAAAGGGTGAATGTAACCACAGTGTTTGAGTGATTTGATAGGGTGAGATAACTCACTATGACAATTACAGAGAGCCGAAAAAACGGCTATCACTACAAAAGAGAAATGTGCAACAATGGGCTTAAAAGGCCATAAGGTTCAGCCCATTAAGACTTCCAAAATGCTAAGGTTCCAAAATTCAAAGGTTGTGTCCAAAGGTCAAACACTAGGAAAATTGGATGCTTAGTGAGTGTAAAAGAAGTCTTATAATCCCTACATAGGAGGGGGCGAGCCCTGGAAGTAGTGGATGAGAGAGAAACACACACACACACACACACACACACACACACATTAGCTCCCTAGCCCACATGCCCACAAGGTGTACTCAAATCCTATTGGATGGCCATGGAGGTGGACCAATGAGAATTAGTCTAGAGTAAATCTAGTCTAATTTATTTAAAAACACTTAATAAAAGAACCAATCGGAATTAAGCTCTCTATAAGACTATTGGACAGTCTCCCAAGAGGTCCAATGAGCATTCAGCAGCCCAATGGCTTGCCTAATTCCTATTGGCCAGGAGACAAAGGGGTCCAATTAGAGTTTTGTTGCATTAGGGGGACACATGTTCGAAGGCCATCACTTATGCTCTTGAAATTCCATTGGCTAAGCCTGGGGAGGTCCATTAGGATGTGAGCATGAGAAAATAGAAAGAGGGGTTGACCAAGAGAGAGAGGGGGCTGAGTTTCTCAAGCCATTATTGCATACACACTCACACTAGTCCATGTGTCGAGTAAGAAGACTCTCTCTGTCTCTCCTTCTCAAGCTTTAATGGAAAGCTTATCACCTACTCCAAGTTTGTGAGAAGGGAAGCCTACACCAAAAACTCTTGGCTTTGTGATTCAAATCCAACCAAGAGCCAAGCTTCAATTCGTGCTCATCTGCTCTACCATGCTAGTTACTAAGCTAAACTATGCTAATATGAGCGATTATGTGAGGATATGTACATCTTTCTCGTAAGAATACTTCTTCTTCCTCTCAATCTACCCCGCTAGCTCTCACCATCTTTGAAGGTGTGTGAGGTCTTGGGTCTGAGACCGTGAGGGATTTGATGTTGTGTTTATTAAGTGTTTTGCTTAGTTCTTGATGTTTCCATCTTCATTGCACTAGCTAGTATTAAAGGAACACAAAGAATTGTATTGTAAAATGTCTCTCTTGATTGGAGAAACCATAATACAAAGCCTTTTGGAGGGGGGACCGGCTCCGTGTAAATCCGGTCCTCAACTATTGTCAAAAGCTAAATTTATCTCTTTTTTGAAGTATTGTTCATGCTATCTAACTAGGTGTTATGATTTTTGTTGCTCTCTTCACCCAAGCACTCTTACTATTCTCAATAAGAATCTATTCTAATGAAGTGCTCACTATGTTCATGTTATTTTCCGCTACACAAAATTTTCTAGGCCATTAAATGTTACATTGGTATTAGAGCACAAGGTTTCTCTTTTCTTGCTCAAGAAGGGAGATCCTCAAGCTAGCTATAAATGGTTGGTACTATTAACCGCATTTGAGTAAATAGAATAGAGATTTTTATGCCTTGCAATGTGTCTGCCTTCGTGCAGATAACGGGGCATCATCGTCAAGAGTTATGGTATTAATAATGGAGTCCTACAGGGATTGCCTAAGGCTTAACCACTATTGAGCCGGTGCAAGCTTGACAGGAGCCGGTGCCGTTTTGGTGTTGAAAGACCCTCTCTTCTATTCCTTGCAATTAATGGTATTCGAGCCACGGGTACAACAGCTTGAATGATTTTCTAAAGGGAAAAAAGGATTAGCAACTAGGGTTTGAAGTGCCAAAGTACACCTAGAATTTGTTAGAATGGCTGACAATAGTAAAGAGAGTGAAATTAATGTTGATAACTGTGATTTTGCTAATGAGCATGCTACTAATGATGCCCCTATGCTTGTTAACTATCTTGTTTTTAGGCTTCAACAAGCCATGGGAAATCCATCCCTCCAAAGTGAAGTGCAGATTTTCCAAACTCCCCACCATGACGAGGGAGTACCTAGGAAGCTTCCTTGTGAGACTTCCAAAAGAGGCCTCTCTCCAATTCGGGAAGAAGAAGAGGATCCATACGAAGGGCTCAAAAGTTTTCTTCTTGATAATGCATCTCCTTCCCAAAGGATAATTCAAGAGCACCCACTGAAGGAACAAGAATGAAGTAAGTCTCCTGCCACCTTGGCAAAGATGGCTCCACAAAGACAGTTGGCTAAACGCTCTGCATCACCTCCAAAACGAAGAAGACCATCACACACTTCTCCACACCATAATTCAAAGAGGGATGACAAAAATCAAGAGAAAAAAAAGGGAAGAAAGAGGACACCCTCTTCTCCATCTTCTTCATCCTCTTTCTCTTATGAAAGTGATGGTGAAAACAAAGAAGATCAAGGCAAGAAAGAGGTCAGTCTCTTCTCCATCTTCCTCAAATTCTTCATCGTATGAAGAAAGTGATGGTGCAACTTTTGAACCATCAAAAAGAAGAATCCATAGGAAATCCTATGCCACGTGGAAGAGGTCATCCAAGCTCAAGCATTTCAAAGAGGGAGGAAAGAGCATCTCTTTCCTTACCTACGTGGCACCTCTGGCGCTACGGACAAAGTCTTGGCATTTATCCAACAATTTGATGTGGCGTTTGGAGATGAGGGATTCACAGAGTCCTCCAAGCTATACCATGTAGCTATGCACTTTCAAAAGTCCGCCAGGCAATGGTGGTCTAGCCTATGGGCCAACAATCAAGCTCCATGAACATGGAAATATTTAAGAGCTTCCATTATGAAGCAGTTTTTGGCCACCGATGCCAAAGACAAAGTACTCACCGAATGGCAAAGCCTGAATCTCTCTCCCTATAAATCCATTCACAAATATTTAGACAAATTTTGGGACTTACATTGCAAATCCATTGTCTTTAAAAGGATGGATTTTGGAGAGAAAAAGCATCAACTTTGTGCGAGCTTAACTGAAGAAATGGTGGAGAATGTCAACTGCCAAAGGCCACGAACAATATTGGCCGTTATACATCAAATCAATTTCCAGACAGGGGCTAAAAGAAATTCTTAACCCACAGAAAACAAGGGTTCCAAATGTTCAAAAGTCTCCTAAGGGCAATTCCAACAAAGCTAAAGAGATGGGAGTTTACAAAGGTAAAAATAAACTCTCTCCTGAAGAGCTTGAGCATTATCACAAGGATAACTGATGTTTGAAGTGCAGCGAGCAAGGGCATGCGTACCATGCTTGTCCCCAAAAGAACACCCACCATGAGCCTCCTAGAGCTACCTTGGTCGAAATCGAAGAGGAGGAAACTCACCACAAAGGATCTCCTCTATGCCATGCTTGGGGAAAGTTAAGAGGACATGATGCTTTTATTCTCTTTGACCCTGTTTCTACTCACAATTTTATATCCACAGACTTGGCCACCAAGCTAGGCATACAAGCCTACGAGATGGGAGATGTCTTACCCGCAGACAGTGCTTTCAAGCGACAAGAAACTTCAGTCACTCCCTTAATCTAGAAATTAAGGCTCCATGTCCAAAGCTATGTGGACAAATAGGACTTCTTTATCTCTCCTCTCAAGCACGAGGATGTAATCCTAGGGGCACCATGCTTTGATTGCATGGCTTCCAATGTTAAATTCAATGAAAGAAGAATCTACTTTAGGTTCAGGAAAAAAGATATGTACATAGATGCTGAGGAAATGGGTAACACCATACTCATTGTACATACAAAAGCTTTCAATAAGTCAATAAAGATCTCTATTTCCGTCTACATGATTTTTGTAAAAGATTCTCAAAATGAACCTAATGCTTTAGAAAAAGAAAATATAAACAATCATAGGGAATTACAGTTATCCAATTTTCTCAAGGGGTTTCAAGATGTCTTTATTGACGACATTCCTTGTGAACTACCTCCTAAGCGAGGCAATGATGACCATGCAATTGAACTTCTTCTAGGAAGTTCACCACCTAATAAACCTCCTTATAGAGTTTCTCAAGCTCAACAAGAGGAGATTATGCGGCAAGTGTATGAGTTAGTTGAGAAGGGTATGGTTAGGTGTTAGCAGCAAGCTAACACGAACACCATTTTTCAGAGTTCTCTTTGTAAAACAATTATTATTTTGATAAATTGGGAATATTGTAACTCCTATTTTCTTGGATAAACTTTGTAATTAATGAGCCGGGGCTACAAGCTTCGAGATTGTATCAGCCAATCATCACCCCGCTTTGGTAGGACTCCAGATTAATAGTTTTGAACACCCAAAAACCTTGGCTAAGGTATAAAAGCCAATTTTTGTAAGTTTTTTACAAGTTTTTGGATAAGAAATACACAGTGCGAGCTAACGGCGCTCACTTCTCTCTTCTCGTGCAATCGCAGGTAAGAGCTCTACGCATTGACATAAGTAGTTCACAGTATTTTGTAGCTTTTGGTGTCGCCGACCCGCGGCCTAATTTCATCATAACTAGGAATTTACACTTTTAAATAAAAAACTAAGCATAGGCGGGGTATTGGAGCATCCTTGCTAAGCATTTAGATGTATTCTGGGTCGAAGACGGCTAGGTCAAAAATCCACTGATGTTAATAATCGCGATTTTGAAACTTGACCTAAAGTGGGGTTTGAGACCATAGGCATGTGTGCTTAGGTCTTAAATAAACTTGTCCTAGAAGTTTCGTTATGTTTGAATGTCATTTGATGCTGTAACGGATGTGAATTGTTTGCCGATGAGCGATTGGCTTTTGGTGATTTTAGTCACTTGAGTGTAGCCTCAGTTGGATGCGAGTTGTTAGTTTTTGTTCTGAGAGATTGACAACCTCTTGTAGTCTCTATGTACTAGTCGAGTCTCTTCCCCTGGTTTGACAAATTAATCGTGGTTCTTGCTAATACTGCAATAAGATAGGATGGTGAGGTTAGACATACTTCCCACATTTGGCACCGCTACTGGGGATCGAAGAAACCTAAACTAGGAAAAACACGAGCGTCTTTTGTGGTTGTCCTTTAACTTCCTCTAGGTTCACCTAGAGTAAAACTTTCTTTTTAGAAACCGCATAGCTTAAGATTGTCGTCTTTTGTTCTGTAGAGGTAGCTTGGAAGTAATCGTACTTGCTGAGTGCCTTTAGGATTGTAGGACTGTATATTTAGATTAGCATTGGGAGAATGATTGGTAGACAAGAAAGGTCTTAACACTAGAATGGTAACAGGACACTTTTATGTCCTTGGACATTTTTGTATCCTGTTAAGTGACCATTTTTCTTGAATTATTTGAAGAGTATGAAAATGAATTTCTAGGTGCTATATATCCACAAAGTTTCCTTATGAGCTGAAAAAAACTTAGCATTTTTTTTTGAGTATCGATCTCACCATTAACCTTACTCTTGCACAACATTTTTGAACCTAAACTGTGTGAAAAGACCGGTCCTGTTTTTGGCTTTTTTTCAATTTTTGGCAACTATACCACTCTAAACTTCATGTTTGTGAGGTTTAGATGGCTAGAGGTTAGGCCTTCATAGTTCTCAACATGTTTTGATGCTTGTAGGGAGAGCTAAGTGTTAAAATTGAAAGTTATGACCAATTTACAAGAATTTCATAATCCTGTTTTTTGGCCAAAATTAGCACTTTTATGATTTTTTTGGTGGCTTTCTTGATATCCAAATTCAATTTTGATTGTGTAAGTGTAATGTATAACATAAAGCTAATTTTCCTTGAGTTTTGGGGGACCTAATATGCTATATAGCATAGTATATGATGATGGTTGAGTTTTTTGATTGCTGAAGAATACGATACATTTTAGAGTAGCAAGTATAACTTTCTCAATATTGCTAGTTTCTTAGGCCAATTGTGTGTATTTTGTAGGTAGTAACCATATCTAATAATAGACTACAAACTTGGCTAGATATTGAGTAGTTTCTATGGGTTTCTAGAGGTCATAATGCTAAACCCACTTTTTTCATGTTTGCTGTATTTATCACTTTATCATTGCCCCCAAGGTTCCAATTGTAAGAGATCCATTATCCTTTTGACATGCTCCATGGATCCTTTTGAATCCAGAGGCCCAAAGGGAACTAAGAAAACATGTATATAGTATCTGTATTGAGTGTGACTATAGAAACTTTGATGATAGGTCCGCAGAATGGCAAAAATGGAACTTTTTTATACCTATTTTTTTTGCCCAAAAAAAAATTAGTGAGGTAAAAGCAACCATATGTTTTGGTCACCAATCCATTGAAGTTAACGGGGCATTTTATCCCATGTCCTACAAAAATCTCCACTCTTATTTATATGCAATCAACCGTAAGAAATTGCTGTTTTGGGCAGAATGCATTGGTCCATCAACTTTGGAGGCTTGTAGTGACCAAGGGATGAGAAAAATTACAAGTTTCTCATTTTTTCCATATGTAGTAGTTAATGAACTATAAGCTCATGGAAGGATTTTTCAAAATGAGTGGATCTACTATGGTTTTGGAATTTTTTCCCAAAACCATGAAAGGACACTTTTATGTCCTGTTAGGTTACCATTCTAGTGTTAAGATCAAGGCTCTTAAAAACATAGAAAACACAAGAAAACAAGTGTTTGTGGACATTTTCCACAACCCCATTGCATGAGAATCTAGGAGTAAGTAGGATCCGAGGTAGATTTCAAAACTTTGCTCTCTCTGAAAGAATCAAGTGTGAGTTGTTATTGAAAGTTGCAAAATTTTTGGTCTACGGCTAGAAATAGCTTGAAAAGACTCGAATCCACTCAATCCGACTTAAGAGTAAGCCCAAGAGTTGTCTGAACCAATGGGTAAGCTCAAAGACACTTCGAGGTAAAAATTTCAAGAGTTGGCCAAAACTCAGATTATTTACTTTTTCTTGACATTTTAGGCCAAATTAAGTTTTGACTTGATTTATAGGCTTAAAAAACATCATGTAAAGACTATCTTTGAGAAAATTGCAAAAAAGTGCTCATTTCAAGCCTCAACTTAATAATCATGATTATTAACTATCTGCTCTAAATTGGCCAAGGTTCATACCATTGACTCATTGGACGTGTAAAAAAACTTTTGTAAAGGCCCAAGAGATTTGGATCACTAAACTGGCAAAAAACTAGGTAAAAGCTAAAGTTTTTACTGAGTTTTTGAATCTTGAGTATAAATTGGGGGAAATTTTATCAAAACTTGTTGAAATTTGATTCATAGGCTTATGTTGATGTGATAAACATGTGTATATACTCAGTTGACCAAAAATTTGTAAAAATTTGTCAGAAGTAAACAATCACAATTATTTACATCTGCCCTATTTTTCAACTTTTTTGACCAAGTCTGCATACCACTAGCTTCACCATGTTGTAATAAGCCCACAAACCAAATTTGGTAAGATTTGGACCACTGCAGTGAAATTTGTGACTAAAATCGCAAAATTAGTAGTCTGTGGACAGATAATTGATGACCATTTGACCAAAAATTGTCCAAACTTGATGAAACTTGCCCAAGGACCTTAACTTAAGGTGATTAACAGATCTGTGTCAAAGTTGGGGCAAAAACTTTCAAAAATCTAGTTGAAGTAAATAATCGTGATTATTTACATCTGCTTTAAAACTTGATGATTTTGCAAATTTGAGTATACCACAAGGTCAAGCGCATTGAGTAGACCTCACAAATCCATTTTGGTGAAATTTGCATCCCAAAAGTGAGACCTAAGCCACATTCTTGAAATCAGAGTCTGCGGACACCAAACTTGTTGAAACTTGTCCAGGGACTATAACAAGTTGTATACTTGCCAATGCTATCAAAAAAGTACAAAAATCTCACAAAAGTAAATAATAATAATTATTTACTTCTGCTATCCACAGATATCATTTTTGACTTTTGAACTTATACAGTGATAGACCAACATAATATAAAGCCACAGAGAAAATTTGGGTTCAATCGGATTAAAATCGATACATGTACACTCAGTTTACATGTTGCAGATTAGACCTTTGATTTTTGCTAAAAGTCAAATGTTGATTCTCATAGCTCGATTTGAAGTGATACACAGAGACCAATCACAAGAATAGCAAAAAATCTACTATCTTTCTAGAAGAATAGCTAACTTGATCAAATCTGTATAGGAATCAGGTTGCAGACGAGGAATCAGTGGCTTGACAGAAAGTTTCAATTGAATTAAGTGGAAATTGACAACAAGTAATTCCAAAGGTGAGTACTCTATCCAGGGCTTCATAAGTCTATATGAACCTTAGATCTGGTCATGTACTAGGAAATTAAGGCATGCTCGAAGAAACCTCCAGTAGAGTATCTACTGAAGAAAGCGTGAATCAAGGCAATTCCTTGCACACAATTCCTAAAGAAGTCTCACATAATTTTTCAAATTCACCATCCGAAATGTCTTCTTACTCGACTCACTCGGAAACTGGAACGACAGTGTGCTATAAGCATATACTACCATGGAGCCCAGGTTTACTTGGACCCTAACGAGGAGTATGCTATTGGCATTGATGACCATGGTATTGAGTTCGAAGAAGAGGTTAGGACAAACAAACAAGGAAAAATGTACATGGATCAAAATGGAACTCAATATTTACAGGTCAAAAAAGCTGACGTGATAGACAAATGGGGGTTAGAAGTAGACACCATATTCTCAGATATGTCAACAAAATAAGGACTACCAGCTTTAGAATTCAAGGGATATGATCAAGTAGACTTGAAGCCTTTGCAATGGCTAGTAGGGATAATCCTAGGATCGGAGTCTATTGTTGGGAAGATAGAAACATAAAAGATTTTATGTGGACTTATCATGCCAAACCAGGACAATTAACGGCCATGAAGATCATCTATATCTTCAAGAGTAAAGATAAGGGATCAGCGGACCTACCAACCTACCTGTTTAGGGATTGTTATAACAACTACTTTGTTATGATGACTCCTGAGGAGGTAGAACAAACCAAATACCAAGGGTATTCCATACGGGATTGGATATTGGGGCAAGGACCAGAAACAATTCCAAGAGATGAACACCGTGAGAGATCATCTAAGAGTGATGTGAAGAAACCAGAAACCACCTCATCACGTGGAAAATCCGGTGACACTAAGGCCAGTCCAGGGCTACATGAGTCACTATTTCCAACAAACTGGTTTGAAGGACTCGGAACAGGACCAACTCCCAGAAGACCTGGAGTTGAACCAAATAGACGCGTCAGACCATCTAATTTTCAGAAATGGGTCAGAAAATACAGTGGATCAGGGGATTCATACGACCACTTAGCAAGCTCTAAGCAAGTTCTAAGAGTAGATCATATATTCGATTTACATACTCAATTCGAGGGGTTTCGAATGACATTAGAAGGAGAATCTTTGACATGGTTCCAAAAAATTCCATCAAGGTCAATCATGGACTTGAATACATTAGCTCAAGGATTTGTAGCTACGTGTTTCAAAACGGGAATGAAACATAATACGGTAGCTCAAATTTACAGCTTTACACAGAAACATGGTGAGTCTGTTAGGGATTGTGCAACTCAAATGAAACAATACATTGCCAGATGCACAAAGATGGAGATACCTGTAGAAGAATGACGTGTATCTTTGTTTCTGGAGGGACTGCTAAAAAAAGAACTTCATGCTATACTCTATAGTAAAAAGCATACAACCCTAGAAGCGTGTATGTCTGATGCTATTGACCTAGGAGACAATTGTGAAATTTTCAATGAAGAAAATGTCCCTAAGGATAACCAAAGTGAGAAAACAGCGTCCACAAAACGTGCACAAGTGGGAACGGTTGGTGCTAAAAAGGATAAATGACATGCTGAACAATATGCAAAAAGCCACTATGAGAGGACTAGGACAAGGGATACCTCCACAGGGACAACCAATTAGGCCACAAAAACGGTGTGTAATTGAGGGAAAATGGACCAACCACAAGACCCAGGAGTGCTAATTCAGACCAAAGTATGATGGGAATGTTCAATACGTGTCTATGCAGCTACAAGGACAACCCATGTACAGATATCAGTCTAATATCGCCCAAGCTGAAAGACCACCAATGGGTATGGAAAGACCTCAACCTGTGTTTGGACAACAACCTCCGTATCCAGGACATAATGCAGTGCCTGTAAAGTACATGCACTCTGAAGGAGTCATAGATGAACAAGAATTAGTGCTTGTTACACCCTATGCAGAGCGTAGTCCATCTACAGTAATGGTAGAGGGAGATTGGTATAATCCACATCATCCACCAATGAAAGAAACCGTGACTTATGCTCCACCAGAGCTAGCACCAATGTATTATGTAGCTATCAAGGTGTTAGACTTCCCATGGGAAGACCCATGATGAAGCCTATAACAAGCAACTATCATAATTGTGGTGTTGATAACCATTGGAAAAATGAATGTCCAGAGCTTGACAAAAACCTCAAACCAATTGAAGCCTATTGCATACAATGTTGCAAAAGGGGAGGACACTTTCCGGAAGATTGTCCTAAAAATCCTTTGAACAAGGGCAAAACCGTTGTAAACGTAGTCTAAGTGATGCCTAGTATCTCATCAAAGAGTGAACCGATTGTTCCAATCAAGGTAATCACTAGAGCCCAGGCAAAGAAAAAGAAACACAACTCCTCTGATGATTTGGAAAACACAAAAGTTTCTTATCAAAGAATCAAAAGGAGCAGAAGCAAAAGATATGAGATTAGAAAACAAAAACAATGGATTGAAATCGAAGAGAAATCAAAAATGTTAGCCCAAGACAAGTTGAAAGTAACTGGTCGTGAATTCAAGGAAACAACCGTGAAATCTGGAGGATCCATTCTGGTTGATAAAATTTTTGAGCCTATTAATGCTGCCTTGGAAGCCTACCAAGCAGGACTTAAAGCAAGGCAAAACATGAAAAACAAGTGGAAAAGTTATCCATCTCTAGACATGGAAGCAGCTAAGATGGAAGCTTAACAAAATTTGGTAAGAATCACGCAATAAATACTGGAAAAACAAAAACCCAAGCTTGAAAGTATTGCAAAACCTGAAGAGATTGCGGTAAAAGAAATGAAAGCAAAATCCGATGTGGTGGCAGAACCCCACCTTGAAACAAATGAACCAGAGCTTATAGCACTGGACAGCAAAGATGCCTTAGACGGAATTCCATTCGTAGAGGAAGACTGCCCAGGACACTTATGTAAAAAAGTGAGAGAGATCAATGATGGGAGTCTAACTTTCAAGTCAGCTCCTATAGAGGAATTCTAGTTGGATAAATTACCTTCTGATATGAACATGGATTTACAATCCTCGTACAGGGATTGCGGATCAAAAGCTTCAGGAATGTCAAAACCATTGATATTAAAAACATTACCTTCTTACTTGGGAGATAACAAAGATGAATCCATCGTGTGCAAGAACACTCAAGTAAAAAGAGTTGAACAGACTCTAGAAGTTGACAACATTTCATTCGATCATGTCTACACCCATCCAATGCACTCTTACCTTGGGAGAACTATTAAAACTCAGACCATACTTATGGAACAATTTACAAAAAACCCTAGAGAAGGTGGGGATAATGGGGTTAATCTCAAAGAATTTGGAAAATTTGAAAAATGAAATGGAAAACAAAGAGATTTGATCAGTTCCTATGAACAAAGTTGGAGAATATTATGAAGGGCAAGAAGGAAACACCACCCTCCGAGTGAAATATAATGACATTGAAACCATGGAAATACTGGATAGTGGAGCTGGCATAGCGATAGCCAGCAAAGCAGTATGGAAATCCTAGGGACAGCCAGCCATCAGACAAACTAGAATGAAATTGCAGTTGGCTGCTGGACACATTGAGAGACCACTAGGGCTTCTTGAAAAAACGATAGTTAATTCCTATGTAATTGAATACCAAGACACTTTTGCCAAAGTAGACTTTGGGAAAGAACTCAACTATACAATCATATTGGGAAGACCTTTCATGCGACAGGTACATCTTATCTAAGATTGGGGAAACAACTATCTGTATTTGAAGCAAGTGGGATCTATAACAAGAGTCAATCTAAAAGATCACACTTATAGAGATGTTTTGAAAACACCCATCCAAGAGTTTGATTCAGCCTCTTTGATTGAAACTAAACTCCCATCTTGGTTAAACAAATACACTCCTATTTGGATGTGTGGAGCTTCAGAAAATGGAAGCTTAAGACGAGAAGAATGTATCATAGAAAGGGACTGCACAGACGAAGTCTACGTACCTGAACCCTTTCCAGAACATTTATTTGAGCCATTCAAGTGGACTCAAATTTTAGCAACAATGAATGTATGTGTGAATACGTCTATGCCTTTTCAATTTTTCAATGAGGATGGCTACGACATAACTCCCATCCAAATGATTTCAATCCTCAACATTGAAAACAAAGATGAGGAACCCAAGGACTTGATGAAAGCTCAACAAGTCTTTTCAGACCTCTATTACGATATAACTGATGAGTTAGATGAACACTCAGCTACATCAGAAGATTCGGGGTCAGAAAAAGAGTATACGAGAGCTAAGTTACTCTTAAAGGGAGGGAAGGAAAAAGTTTTTGACTTTCCGAACCAGAAATCAAGAAGACAAAAATGGTATAGATGAAAGAGAGATACCAGAATTGTGAAAACATGACCTATTCCATCAATCTCGAGTAAAACACAATTCCTAATGCAGATAGATGCTAATGATTGTGTCAAGGACAAAATAACTTGCAGATATCCTTCAAACAAAAGCTTAGAAATGCCTCAGACATCGAGAAAAACAAGGAAGGGTACCCATGAAAAATCTCAGGATAAGAAACCACTCACGACTAGAGTTGAGTGGAAAAAGAAATATCAAGAGTTGAAAAAATCTCTAAAGGAAAATGGAAACTATGGAAGAGGATGGTAAGGATGCAATGCATGTTCCATCCCATTACAAAAAGTATACTCTCCAAGATCGGAAAATCATAATTGAACAACCTGATAGAGAACAACGAAAACAAGGCGAATCTTACGAGGGGCCTGAAAAAGCTAAAAGGGTAGACTCGGCTGAACCAAGAGAAGAGCCTAGACATGCTTACATTGTGAATGACCTAGCAGAAGAAGAAGAAAAGCTTTTGTTGAGCTTGTTAAAGGAATACCAAGATATCTTCGCTTGGTCTTACAAGGATCTCGAGGGTGTTGATCTAGAAATCTGTCAACATACTATACCCATGAGAGATGACGCAAAACCAAGTAGACAGAGACCATATACGTATAATGAAACATTTGCTAGGAAGATCAAAGAAGAGATTGAAAAATTAAAGGAAGCTGAATTCATTTACGAAATTGAGCACACAGATTGGGTGTCTCCAATTGTGGTAGTACCTAAGAAGAATGGGAAATTACAAGTGTGCATTAATCTCAAAAAGGTGAATGCAGCCACCATTAGAGACAACTTTCCTCTTTTGATAACTCAGCATGTTTTAGAATGAGTTGCAGAAAAAGAAGCTTACAGCTTCTTAGACGGCTTTTTGGGATACAATCAACTTTTGGTTGACCCAAAAGATCAGCACAAAACTGCTTTTGCAACAGAATGGAATATATTTTCCTATTGGGTTGTGCCGTTTGGGTTAACCAATGCTCCAACCACGTTTCAAAGGTTGATGAGCTATGCTTTCAAGGAGTAACTTCGGAAATTCTTAGAAGTATATATGGATGATCTATGCGTACATTCATCAATCCGGGCTGATCATTTTGAACACCTCAAAAAGGTATTCAAAAAAATGTAGACTTGATAGGATTTGCTTAAATCCTGAAAAGTGCACATTCATGGGAAGACAAGGAAAAATTCTTGGACATATATTGTCTAAAAATGACATACTACTGATATCGAGAGGATTCATGTTGTTGTTGATTTGCCTAGACCAACAACAATCAAGGGGGTACAAGCCTTCATGGGACATTGTGGATATTACCGATGGTTTATCTACATGTACGCTATAATTGCAAAACCTATGTATAGCTTGATTACGCACTTTGAATGGAGCGAGGCATGTGAAGAATCCTTCATGAGGCTAAAGCAAGCTCTCACCTCAGCTCCAATATTGAAAGCACCAGTTTGGGATAAGGTATTCCATGTACATGTAGATGCTTTGAATTTTGCCAACAAGTTTGTGTTCTTTGTGGACCAACAAGTTTGTGTTCTTTGTGGACCACCAAGTTTGTTGTATTTGGTCAACAAGCCATGCAGCACAGGGAGAATAGTGAGATGGTTCATCATTCTTCTCAAATTTGATTTCACTGTGGTTGTAAAAAAAGGCATTACACATCAACGAGAAGATCATTTGTCAAGGATTGTTTCAAGGGAATCACTTAAAGGGGTAGACGATGATCTACCAGATGCCTATTTGTTCTCCGTAGAAATGATACCTAGATGGTCGGAAAACATTGTATCATTGATGAAAATAGCTCAAGTGGATTCACAAATACCACTTCCTATCACAATCGGATTAATCGAGCAATTGGCTATGTATCAATTAATAGCTAGAAGGCTATACAAAAGAAATCGGGATGGGATATTTCTCTTATGCATTGACCCTAAAGAAAAAGAACAATACCTAAGTTAAGCACATGTTACCATAGTAGGAATTCACTTTACGGAAGACCAAACTATGCAACGAATCTTGAGACTTGGAGTATTTTGGCCGACTATGAGGAGAGATGTTAAATATTTTGTAAAAGATTGCCCTCAATGTCAAAAACAAACACCCATTCCTCATGTAACATTGTTTCAAATGTCACCTGTTCCTAAGTGGAGTAATTATCTGGTTACTTACTTATCAATCCAAACATTTCCTGAGGATATGAGTAAACACCGTCAAAGAGAAATTGAAACTGAAGAAAGAGACTATACTCTTATTGGGAACCAATTGTATCAGAGAGGTAAAGATCAACATTTGCGTCTTTGTGCAAATGAAAACAAGTATATTAAGATTATAGAACAAGTACATGATGGACTAGCTGGAGGTCACTTTTCTAGTGAAACCACCACAAGAGAAATCTTGATGGCAGGCATATGGTGGCCGACACTTTTGCAGATGCCAAAGAATACGTTCGAAGGTGTGATCTTGTCAATGAGAAAAAATGCCAACACAAGTAGATAGCATGCCCTTAAGACCAATGATGGGGGCTAGAGCCTTCGCAAAATGGGGTATAGATTTTGTTGGACCAATACAACCACCTGCTTATAGAACCCCAGCTCATTATATCATTGTAGCTACGGACTATTTGACCAAGTGGACCGAGGTTAAATCAACTCAAAAGAATGATGCTAGAACCACTGCTGCATTCTTATATGAGTATGTATTCACAAGATATGGGCTGCTAATAGAGATTGTCAGTGATCGAGGAACTCATTTCCTTAATGAGGTAATAGAGTATTTGCTTAATGAGTTTATGGTCATCCATAACAAATCCTATCACCTACAAGCAAACGCACAAGCTGAGCATACGAATAAAATTCTTAGCTCGGTGCTGAATAAAGTGGTTAGTTTAGGAAGTACAGACTGGGAAATGAATCTCCATGCTGCTCTATGGGCTTATCGAGTTTCATTCAAAACAGCTCTAAATTCTACACCCTTTAACCTTGTTTATGGTCTTGATGCCAAACTGCCAATAGAATTTCTATTGCCGACATTAAGGGTAGCACAGAATCTTGAGTGGAATGGACATGAATTTTCAAAAAGACTCAAAGATTTGGAAAAGCTAGACGAGCAAAGGATAATTGCTGTAGCTCATATCTATGCACAAAAGCAAAAACAAAAACTGTTTTTTGATTCCCACATAATCACAAAAATCTTCCAGAAAGGGGACTTAGTTCTAATCTATTCCCTTAAGCAACACATTCCCAAGTTTAAGAAAAGGGGAAACACACCATTTATCATTGAAGATGTATCTCCAAGTGGAGCAGTAAAATTTTCCACCCTAGATAGTGAACCAATGGCTAATTGGATAAGTGGATGTCATTTAAAGATATACAATTCTCCACTAACCAATGAATTGCTAGAGAGAATGCATGCAGCCAAACAAAGAAAGATCAAACGACAGCAAGTTATTGATGAAGCTAGGCTTCGGGTACTCAAGCAAAAAACTGCTCTCAAGAATCAACAGATACCGATTCCCATCAACACTTTGGAAATAGATGATCGACAATGGGAATTACGTAAAGACGCAATTTCAACAGATGATGACTGGTTAGATGGAATGGATCTGTGCATCAAAGTACAGCTCAACAATCATAGCACCAATGTTTTGGTCGACACTGGAGCTAGAGTGAATGCAATCAGTTATTCCACATACAAGAAGACAACAAATCAAGAATTGACGGCATGAATAGCGACAATCAAAGGATGCAACAAGAACCCAAATCCAACATTGGGAGTAGTCAACTTGAACATGATAGTACATGGATTTTCATGTCCTCATCAGTTTGTATGCTTGCTAGATGAACACATGAATGAGACGATGATTCTTGGAATTCCCTAGATGTATACATACAAAGCAGGACCAGATTGGGATACGAATCAACTAAAGCTAACACCTAAAGGAGGGCATCTCGTTGTTCCAATTGCACCAAGCAAGGAGGAATGGAAAAGAAGCAATCAACAGACTAATCCATAAAGTCAATCTTCTCCATCCCCTCGACAATCAAATGCTACATGTAGCAAGCAAGGAGTCAGGAAAATTTGGGTACCAAAAGCACAGCTTAAGGATAAACCGAATCAGATCTGGGTGCCTAAAACTTCACCGCCGACGAAACAAAAGAAGGTTCCACGGGTTCGCACACAGAGACAAGTATCTCCGAGCAAGGAATCTAACATGAAAATGGTTTGGAATAAAAGAGAGCACTTATCTTCTCCACAACCTGCGAAACCAATCAAGCAATGGCGAGTTAAGTCTCAACAGACTCCACCACACTATGCAGCACCAAGTCGACCGAGCTACCAATGGAGAGAAAAAGCTCGACAACAAGTACTAATGGGGGAATCTGGGGAAATTTGGTTCAGGAAGTTCGGGTATAGATATCCAAGGTAGGCTAAAACCACCTCATTTCCACTTGGAGCCTTTGCAGAGAGAGATTTCGGCCTCTTTCATGCAACTTTTCCGGAGCCCACAGTTGACCATTTTCAGCGCCGTCTCACACGAGACATGAGGGGTAAGTTCTTTACTCGACAATGATCCATTTTTTATGGACGGTAGCTAGTCTAAAGTCCTAGAAAAAGCCCTAGAAATCGGGCAGTGCACGAAGACCTACGACCTAAAATTGACCATAGCGACCTGCTAACTTGATGAAATCGGATGAGATTTGAACCATAGCATGCCGTAACATAATAAAACCTTTCTATACCATCAAATGACCATTCGTCTGGGGCCAAGGGGGTCCTTAATAAAAAAGTTAGGTTTTTGGAAAATGCCAAAATTCTGACCTGTCTCCACAGATGACTTGCTAATGAGGTCCATATACAATGTATATGATTGGTTTGGTGAGATCCATCAAGCAAAGCCCTCAAAAAATAGAAAACGGCTCGAAGGTTACAAAGCTTCAAATTCAAAGACGAGGTCAAACTGACTCCAAATGACCCAGAACTAGACAGGTTCCTTCATGACTATGTTACGGACAAGTCCAAAGCCTCAAAGTTGACCGACCAACCCAACAGATAGAGTAGTCACAAAAAACGGTGATTTCAGAGTCGACAAAGCACAAAGTAATGCTGGCATGACCAAACTTGACCAAATTCAAATTAGGACTTGTATTAGGTGTATGAAACATGTCTAGGTCAAAATTTGTAGGTTTTGCAAAGTTTTTGTTACTGTAGTAAATAATCACGAGTATTTACTTTTGCATCAGTTTTGCTTGGAAATTGTCAAATCACCTCACCTATCATGTGTATACACCTATTACATGCCAAAAATCAAGTATGAACCAAAATGACCACTCATTACTTGTGAAATTACTTAAAAAACGTAAAGAAGTCTTTGCAAGCCAAGATTTGGGTTATGGACCATATTTCTTGATCCAAATCACTTCATATCTCATAGCCAAGGTCCATACAATGCCTAGAACCAATTGTACCAAAAAATGTCAATTTTGGAAGAAAAGTTAATAATTGCGATTATTTACTGTTTGGTCAAATTTGGAAATTTGGATATTTTGTCATCATACATCCAAATTACATGATGTGTTAAGACCACTAGCCAATTTTGAATTAATTTGGAGTTCAAAATCTCAAATTTCCTTTATATCTACTATTTCAGAGACCTAAAGACAAAATTTGGTACCATTTTCACCGTGTGCATCCAATTGAGCCCATATTTCCCTCAGAGCATGTATTTGATATATACTTCAAGCCTATAAAGCCAAGTTTGCAAAAAGTTGAAAATTTTTCTCAGTTGTAAATAATCGCGACTATTTACTTTGGTTGCAATTTTTTGTTTTGACCATACAGTTTTGTTCCTTGCATGATTTTATGCATCTTTGCTTGTTCCAAAATTGAGTTGAAGCAATTTGGATCAAATTGTCAACATTTCAATCTAAAAGGACATTCCAGAGAAAATTCTGACAAATCTACTAACTTTGCACTCTATTCACTGAACAGGATCAATGCAAGTAGCGGAGAAGCTAAACCAGAAAGAGAAACTACAAGAACTGCCTGCATATCAACTAGAACCCGAGTCAGTCAAAGCGGCAAAGGCATCCTACCTTCCTAGAGAACAGCTGGAAGAGCACCACACTACGGTATTCATTGGCAGGTTCAAGAGTGAAGAGGGGCATCAGGTGGAGTTGCAACTCCTGCCCAAAGAAGTCTATGATGTAGTTGCCAAGCAAGAGACAAAAGAGACTAATCGCAAGTTGGGGCTCATGCATTTCTATGAACAAGATACTTGTGGGATGTACTTTCAGAAAGCTTACGAGCTTCTATCCACCATCAAAGAGAACGGAACCGCACAAATATCCGACACCCAAGAAAACAAGGTCAAGGTAGTGATCACAAAAGAGATAGTTGCAAAGGCACTCAGACTGCCCACTGAAGGAATGACCATGCGGGAAAGAGACAGGAAAACCGTAAGCACATTTACCAAGGAGACAACTGCGGCTACATTCACTAATCTTATCCACAAACAGGTGGAAGAGCCAGACCGTTTGTACCATCAACACTTCCATTTTTTTGACAAAAAGGCCACCAAGGTACACTACACCAAATCACGCCGTGGCCACCACCTTCACTCAGGTTCTCAAGTCGACCACAAGGCAACCAGTGGACCACGTGCAATATATCTTGACAACCTTGAAAGGCACCAAGAAGGAAGGCAAAATCACATACTTGGGTGTGCCAGAGGTGTTGAGTAGAATAGCGTATCATGCCTTTGGCATGGCCGACAACCTACCACCTACCCCTCATCAGAATACATGGATCTTGACAGCACAACCCTCTCCACGAGCTGCAAGGTTTGGTAAATGATCACATAAATCTGATGATGAGCTAGCACATAGCTCGCCGGAACGTCACAGGAGCGAGAGCTCTGACAACGAAGAAAAGAGATCTCGGAGAGAAGAGATGAAAAGGAAAGTTGTGGCTACACACCAAGAGGAACCAGCTAAAAAACAAGCACAATTTGAAAGAGAAAAATAGGCATACCAGCACAACAGACAAGCACAAGGGAAGGACCCAAAAAAATGGGTACTTGAAGGACTTAAAGGCCCTCGAACAAAGCATCATACAAGAAAAGAGGTGGATGATCCTACAGAGCAATTACAAAGAATGTACCAAGAGGCTGAAGCGTTAAAGCTAAAGGAAGCAGAAAAAGCTGCAAAGAAATCCCTGGATGCAGAAGACCAAAGGCAAGCTGAGGAGACGCCTAGCCAAGAGCAAAGTCATGGATCTCCTCAACCCATCTCACCGCCTCCGGAACAACAAGACTATCCCATGCCTAGTCCACCACCATCATCAGCATGCAAACATACCAATGAAGAAGCAGAGCTTGAAAAGAGAAAGATTCTAAGTCCACCCAACAAACAAAATTTGCACAAGAGGCTGACCACCTCAACCGACAAAAAGAAAAATAAGCCGAGCCAGAACGGACGAAGGCACCTCAAGAGACTCAAAAGCTAGAGGAGGAACAGGCAGGGAGATCTGAAAAAGAGACTGATAAAGAAGAAGATCTGAAAAAAGCGTCTACCATTGCACATGAGATGGAGCCCGAGCCAGAGAAGGAAGAAAGGCTGGCACCTGAGGAGACATCAAGGGTTGAGACAACACCCTTCACTTTTACTCAGCTAGAAAGTTCCAAGGAATCAAAGCCTCAGGATGGCTAAGAAGAAGAGCGACCATCCACCTCCACACAAGAACCACAAGCAGTTACGACGCAGCAAGAAGCAACACGTCAGGCTACAGGCATATTTCAGCTGGCACGATAGGAGGAGTGGCAGTCAAGCGATGAAGTAATAATAGAGGTCAATCAATATGCACGTCAGATGTAAGAAATGATGGAGAGACTCCGTTCAGCAGCTTTAAATCGTAGCACAAAGGCCAAGGAACTGGAAATGGTGATTGATGCTCTTCAAGGAGAGCTAAAAGACAGGATGATTGTCATCACTAATCTCCAAAGGCAAGTGCAACAGTTGAAGGCAGAAGTGGAACAACATCAGTTGGCCAGAGATAAACAACAAAAAGAAATGGAGTTAGGTGATCTTCTCACCAAATTATTTGAAGCCTGCAAAGTAAAAGATGAGCAGTTGAGAGAAGTTACAAATGAACTTCTTACGACCTCTCTATCAGCTCAAAAATTTAGGAGCAATGAGATGTTTCCAACGCTTCCTTGCAATATTCTAAATAGAGGATCAATGATCATGCCATTTTCTTGCGGCAAATCAGAGAAAACCTAGCCGTGGCCTCAATCAAAGGAATTGAAAAAGTCTACAAGGCACTTGAAAAGAAAAACAAAGACCTAGAATTGGAATTAAATCTTGAACAATCACAGCGCAAAGACCTAGCATTGATGAGGGTTCAAAGAGAGGAGGAGCTCTTAAAGGAGATAGAAGAACTCCAACGGATAAATCAACTCCTCAGAGATGGAAAACGAGACACACAGGAAGAGGCAGGCATTTTAAAGCTACTGCAGATAGACATACCCTCTGTCTCGTTAGCTGAGTTTGAGACACAGTCCACAGTAGAGCCGAGTGGTGATGAAGATTTTCATATTCACATCAGAGATGCAGACACAGTGCCAATGGTCTATCTGTCAAAACCTGAAGAATACACACTGAAGGAGAATATCACCTTAGAGGTGGATGAGCAGTGGAAAGACGCTATGGATTGGGAGTTGAGAGTTTTACACTCTGTCAATGTCACTTAACTCTCTCCCAATCAGATCAACGCTCATCGCACCAACAATCCCTGCTATACCCTCTCATCAAAGTAGAACTATTACAGGTGAAGGAAAGGTTGTACAAGGATATGCAAGAGGATGGCACAGATAAAGACCACCCAAAGTGGAGGTTAAGCTGGCTGAACAAGAATCCGAGATACCTGATTCTGTTCACAAGAGCGCCTACAACCCTACGAAGAGATCCAACATTCTTTCCTGTACCCAGAGTAAGGACATGGCAAGCACATGAAACACTGCAAAAGAAGAGGCCGACTTGGCTCAAATTCCCCAGGCTACCAACTCCAGAAAGAGACCAAGCGACGGAGGAATACATTGTGAAAACCCTAACGGGTGCCATGTATTTCTTCAAGAGTCTACCAAATCTCTCCTGTGCAATTTTATATAAGATCTGCAGGATGCTACTCACATGTATACAAGTTTTTAATGGACCTGAGTAAACAAGAGCCCCATGGCTCTCATTCTTGGAAGGAAACAAAGGCTTATGCTACGATCTGAGTGGGCAACCTTCAAAAGAAATCCTTTATGGATTCTATGCCAGATACATGTTCCTACCCTCGAATAATATGCTAGCCTTTGAAGAAGCATTCTACACTAGATTCTTCACTTGGAAAACAAAAATATTTGCATCAGTGATAAGCAACCTAACATCCAGGTTTGTAAGCTACTCAGCGGTGGAGCTGAAGAATCAAGTCACAATGCAATTTCTGCAAGTGCCCGACAAAGAACGAAGAATCAGATACCAGAAGGCACTGGATGCGCTTAAAGACCGCCTCGCCCACCGTCAACTCGAAGACTACTTCAGCCCATAAAGTTGTGTCAAGGGACGACACAGGCGAAGAGGGGGGGAATGTTAGCAACAAGCTAACACGGACACCATTTTTCAGAGTTCTCTTTGTAAAACAATTATTATTTTGATAAATTGGGAATATTGTAACTCCTATTTTCTCGGATAAACTTGTAATTAATGAGCCAGGGCTACAAGCTTCTAAATTGTATCAGCCAGTCATCACCCATCTTTGGTAGAACTCCAGATTATTAGTTTTGACCACCCAAAAACCTTGGCTAAGGTATAAAAGCCAATTTTTGTAATTTTTTTACAAATTTTTGGATAAGAAATACACAGCATGAGCTAACGTCGCTCACTTCTCTCCTTCTCGCGCTTCCTACTCCCTCTCTGGTTGTCACATTGCGATTGCCTTTTTTACATTGCAACTGCAAGTAAGAGCTCTACGCATTGACGTAAGCGGTTCACAGTATTTTGTAGCTTTTGGTGTTGCCGACCCGTGGCCTAATTTCATCATAACTAGGAATTTACACTTTTAAATCAAAAACTAAGCATAGGCGGGGTATTGGGGAATCATTGCTAAGAATTTAAATGCATTCTGGGTTGAAAACGACTAGGTAAAAAATCCACTGCTGTTAATAATCACGATTTTGAAACTTGACCTAAAGTGGAGTTTGAGACAATAGGCATGTGTGCTTAGGTCTTATAAACTTGTCCTAGAAGTTTCATTATGTTTGGATGTCATTTGATGCTGTAACGGATGTGAATTATTTGTCGATGAGCGATTGGCTTTTGGTGATTTCAGTCACTTGAGTGTAGCCTGAGTTAGATGCGAGTTGTTAGTTGTTTTTTGAGAGATTGACAACCTCTTGTAGTCTCTATGCACTAGTCGAGTCAGCTTCGTCCCATGGTTTGAAAAATTAATCGTGGTTCTCGCTAATACTGCATAAGATAGGATGGTGAGGTTAGACATGCGTCCCACATTAGGCCTAGCTCATCTCCAGTTTGCTCACCCGTGCTATTAGTGCAAAATAAAGACGACAAATATCGTATGTGTGTCAACAACAGAGCAGTAAGTAGGATCACTATCAAGAATAGATTTCCCGTTTCACGTGTAGAAGACCTATTTGATAAGCTACAAGGATTGACCTACTTCAGTAGGATTGACCTAAAAAGTGGCTATCATCAAACAAGGATAGTTGATCAAGACATTGTAAAGACCATATTTTTCACTACATTTGGTCTTTATGAATACATTGTCATGCCTTTTGGCTTGACCAATGCACCAGCCACATGCAACCGCTTGATGGAGAATCTATTCAGGCCTCACCAAACGTTTAATGGAGTTTTCTTTGATGATATTATCATCTACTCTAATTCACTAGATGAACACAAGTAGCACCTCCAAGTAACATTTCAAGTTCTAAGAGAGAATAAACCCTATGTTTATCGAAAGAAAAGTAATTTTTTCTTGCAAGAGATTCAATATTTAGGTCACATAATCTCTCAAGATGCCTTTTTAAATGGATCCATCAAAGTTAGAGGTAATAAAAGGATGGCCTAAACCAAGGAATCTTCATGAGCTAAGAAGCTTTATAGGAATGTGTGCATACTATAAACGCTTCAAAGAAAATTTCTCACAAATTGCAGGACCATTACATGACCTAGCAAAGAAAAATGTTAGGTATACATGGTCTGCCAAGGAGAACAATGCTTTTGAGAAGCTTATCTCTCACCCAATGCTTAAACTTCCTGATCTCAAAGCCATTTGAGGTCCAATGTGATGCTTGTGGTGATTTTGTTGGAGCTGTTTTTCTCTAAGAAGGGTAGGCCAAGCTCTTGGCATATATGAAAAGGAACTCCTTGTAGTTCTACATGCCTTAGAATCATGGAAGCACTATTTATTGGGGACTCCTTTCATTCTACAAACAAATCACCAAAGTCTTAAGTACTTCATGATGGAGACCAAGCTCTCTGACAAACAAATGAGGTGGGAAAATTTCCTTTTGCAATTTCATTTTCATATTGCTCACATTGTTGGCAAGCATAATCAAGTATTCAATGCACTCTCAAGATGGCCGAGAGTGAATGCGGTTTCCATAACAACTCACAATGATCTATCTTCAATGATAGATGCATATGCTATTGATCCTGATTTTAGAGATATGATTTCAGCCCTTGCACTAGGGAAGAAAGAGGAAACATTTACTTTACAAGATGGTTATCTTCTCTATGGAAATAGATTATGCATTACTAACGCACTACGTGACAAAGTAATGTATGAATATCATGCTCCACCTTATGCGGGACATAGTGGGATTTAGTCTACCCCAAAGGGGATTGGAACATATTTCTATTGGCCTACCATGAAAGCAAACATACAAGAGTATGTTTCTAAATGTGTGGTATGCCAAAAGACGAAGTTTGATAGAGGGAAGCAACGTGGATTGCTTCAACCTTTGCTATCTAACTAGGTGTTATACTTCTTGTTGCTCTCTTCAGCCAAGCACTCTTGTTATTCTCATTAGGAAGCTATTCTAATGAAATGCTCACTATGTTCATGCTATTTTCTACCACACACAAGTTACTAGACCATTAAATGTTACATTGATATCAGAGCACAAGGTTTCTCTTTTCTTGCTCAAGAAGGGAGGTCCTCAAGCTAGCTATAAATGGTTGGTACTATTAATTGCATGTGAGTAAGTAGAATAGGGATTTTTCAGCCTTGCAATGCGCCTGCCTTTGTGCAGTTAACGGGGCATCACCATCGAGAGCTATGGTCTTAATAGTGGAGTCCTACGGGGCTTGCCTACGGCCTAAATACTATTGAGCTATTAGAAGCTTGACAGGAGCGGATGTTGTTTTGGTGTTGAACGACCCTCTCTTCTATTCCTTGCAAGTAATGGTATTTGAGCCACTAGTAGAGTAGCTTAAGTGCTTTTATTAAAGGGGTAAAGAGGAATAGCAGCTAGGGCTTGAAGTGCCAAAGTACACCTAAAAAGTTTACACCTAAAAGTTGTTAGAATGGCTGACAATAGTAAAGAGAGTGAAATTAATGTTGATAACTTTGATTTTGTTAATGAGCAAGCTACTAATGATGCCCTGATGCTTGTTAACTATCTTGTTTCTAGGCTTCAACAAACCATGGGCAATCCATCCCTCCAAAGTGAAGTGCAAAAGCAGCTTCGTGCTCATGGGATTCCAAGCTCCCCACCATGACAAGAGAGAACCTAGGAAGCCTCCTTGCGAGAATTCCAAAAGAGGTCTCTCTCCAATTCGGGAAGGAGAAGAGGATCCCTATGAAGGGCTCAAAAATTTTCTCCTTGATGACGCATCTCCTTCTCATAGGAGAATTCAAGAGCCTCCACCGAAGGAACAAGAAAGAATTGATTCTCCTGCCACCTCGGCAAAGATGGCTCCATGAAGATGGCGGGATAAACGCTCTCCATAGCCTCCAAAACAGAGAAGACCATCGCATACTTCTCCACACCATACTTCAAAGAGGGATGACAAAAAGCAAGAGAAGAAAAAGGCGAGAAAGAGGACACTCTCTTCTCCATCTTCTTCATCCTCTTCCTCTTATGAAAGTGATGGTGAAGACAACGAAGATCAAGGAAAGAAAAAGGCAAGAAAGAGGTCACCCTCTTCTCCATATTCCTCAAATTCTTCATCTTCTGAAGAAAGTGATGGTGCAACCTTTGAACCATCAAAAAAAAGAGGCCATAGGAAATCCTGTGCTGCATGGAAGAGATCATCCAAGCTCAAGAAGTTCAAAGAGGGAGGGAAGAGCATCTCTTCCCTTACCTACAATGGCACTTTTGGTGCTACGAACAAAGTCTTGGTCTTTATCCAACAATTCGATGCAGCGTTTGGAGATGAGGGCTTCAAGGAGTCCTCTGAGCTATGCCATGTAGCTATGCACTTTCAAAAGTCCACCAGGCAATGGTGGTCTAGCCTACGGGCCAACAGTGAAGCTCCATAAACATGGAAAGATTTAAGAGCTTCCCATATGAAGTAGTTTTTGGCCACCGATGCCAAAGACAAAGTGCTCACCAAATGGAGAAGCTTAAAGCTCTCTGCTGACGAATCCATTCACAAATATGTAGACAATTTTTGGGACCTAAAACTCAAAGATATTGTCTTCAGAAAGTTGGATTTTGAGAGCAAAAGCAACAATTTTGTGCAAGCTTAACTGAAGAAATGGCGGAGTATGTCAACTCCCAAAGGCCACGCACCATATCAGCGGTTATACACCATACTATGGTGGCCTCTCGAATCAATTTCCAAACACGGGCTAAAAGAAATTCTAAGCCCACGGAAAACAAGGGTTCCAATGAGCACAAGGGGAAGGACAATGCCCAAAAGTCTCCTAAGGGCACCCCAACAAATCTAAAGAGAACGGAGTTTATAAAGGAAAAAATAAACTCTCTCCTGAAGAGCTTGAGCCTTATCGCAAGGATAATCGTTGTTTCAAGTGCGGCGAGCAACGGCATGCGTACCATGCTTGTCCCTAGAAGAACACCCGCCATGAACCTCCTAGAGCTACCTTGGTTGAAATCCAAGAGGAGGAAATTCACCACAAAGGATCATTTCTATTCCATGCTTGGGGAAAGGTAAGAGAACATTATGCTTTTATTCTCTTTGACCCTGGTTCTACTCACAATTTTATATCTATAGAGTTGGCCACCAAGCTAGGCATACAAGCCTACGAGATGGGAGATGTCCTACTGGTAGACGGTGCTTTCAAGGGGCAAGAAGCTTCAGTCACTTCCTTAATCAGGAAATTGAGGCTCCATGTCCAAATCTATGTGGACAAAGAGGACTTCTTTATCTCTCCTCTCAAGCATGAGGATGTAATCCTAGGGGCACCATGGTTTGATCACATGGCTGCCAATGTTAAATTTCCTGAAAGGCGAATCTCCTTTAAGCTCAGGGAAAAAGATATGTATATAGATGCTAAGGAAATGGGTAACACTATACCCATTGTACATACACAAGCTTTCAACAAGTCAATAAAGAGCTCTATTTTCGTGTACATGATTTTTGTTAAAGATTCTCAAAATGAACCTAATGTTTTAGCAAAAGAAAATATACACAATCAAAAGGAATTAGAGTTATTAAATTTTCTCAAGGGGTTTCAGGATGTCTTTATTGACGACATCCCTTGTGAGCTACCTCCTAAACGAGGTAATGATGACCATGCAATTGAACTTCTTCCAGGAAGTTCACTGCCTAACAAACCTCCTTATAGAGTTTCTCAAGCTCAACAAGAGGAGATTATGCGGCAAGTGCATGATTTAGTTGAGAAGGGCATGGTTAGGCCTAGCTCATCTCCATTTTGTTCTCTTGTGCTACTAGTGCAAAAGAAACACGACACGTATGTGTGTTGACTATAGAGTACTAAAAAGGATCACTATCAAAAATAGATTTCCCCTTCGACGAGTAGAAGACCTATTTGATAAGCTACAAGGGTCCACCTACTTCAGTAGGATTGACCTAAAAAGTGGTTGTCATCAAATCAGGATAGTTGATCAAGACATTGTAGAGACCCCATTTTGCACTACTTTTGCTCTTTAGGAATACATTGTCATGCCTTTTGGCTTGACGAATGCACCAGCCACATTCAACCACTTGATGGAAAAGCTATTGAGACCTCACCAAACCTTTACTGGTGTGTTCTTTGATGATATCATCATCTACTCTAATTCATTAGACGAACACAAGCAACACCTCCAGGTAATATTTCAAGTTCTAAGAGATAATAAAATTTATGTTAATCGAAAGAAAAGTGAAATCTCACAAAAGGGGAAATGGGGACACATGTCAGAAGGCTAACACTTATGCTGCTTAATTTCAATTGGCTAGGCTTGGGAGGTCCAATAGGGATGTAGCATGAGTAATTAGGAAGGGGGGTCAACCAAGAGAGAGAGGGGGCTAATTTTTGCAAGGCATTATCACACACACACACTCACACAATCTCATGTGTGAAGCAAAGAACACTCTCTCTCCTTCTCAAGCTTTAGTGGAAAGCTTACCACCTACTCCAAGCTTGTGAAAAGGGATGCCTACACCAACAACTCTTGGCTTTGTGATGCAAATCCAACCAAGAGCCAAGCTTCAATGCATGCTCATCTCCTATACCATGCTAATTACTAAGCTAAGCTATGCTAATATGAGTGATTATGTGAGGAGATGTACATATTTCTCGTAAGAATACTCCTTCTTCCTCTCAATCTACTCTCATACCGCGCTAGCTCTCACCATCTTCAAAGGTGTGTGAGGTCTTGGGTCTGAGACCGTGAGGGAATTGATGTTGTGTTTGATAAGTGTTTTGCTTAGTGCATAAAGTTTCCATCTTCATTGCACTAGCTAGGAACACAAAGAATTGTATTGTAAAATGTCTCTCTTGATGTGAGAAACCATAATACAAAGCCTTTTGGAGGGGGGACCGGCTCCATGTAAATCTGGTCCTCAACTGCTGTCAATTGATTAATTTCTCTCTCTTTTGGAGTATTGTTCATGCTATCTAACTAGGTCTTGTGCTTTTTGTTGCTCTCTCCACCCAAGAACTCTTGTTATTCTCATTAGGAAGCTATTCTAATGAAATTCTCACTATGTTCATGTTATTTTTTGCTACACACAAGTTACTAGACCATTAAATGTTACAATACAGTGAGAGAATATGCAAACTTTTCTTTTGTGGCAAGGGGGAGTTGAAACGTGCTTCTTTTGATGAGAAATTAGTAAGAGAGAGTGTTTTATAAGTTAGAGAGAGAGGGGAGAGATGAAAAAAGACATCTTAAAATTCAATTATCCACCTCTCTTTTTTGGGTTAAAATAGCCTATTTTCAAATACAAAATATACAAATGGTATTTTAAAAAATATGAGTGTATGCCTTTTTGCCCTCTCTTTTAGGCTTGGTCAAACTTAGCTTTAACATTAAGCATTTCCTGAAATTGCCAAATAAAGAGGCCCTCCTATACTCCATTCACGTCCTAATGTTTAGAGTGCAATCATACCTTCCTCAAAAATTGACAATCAAGTTAGCATGTGAAAAGAAGAGGTGACAAGGAAAGGAATATTTTGTGTGAGAGAAAATATGGATGTTAGCAAAGGGAGGGGTAATAAGGAAAGGAATATTTTGTGTGAGACACAATAAGAGGAGAAAAAGAGGAGGTTTCAATATGGATCTTAGCAAAGGGAGGGGGTGACAAGAAAATGAATATTTAGTGTGAGACACTATAGGAGGAGAAAAAGAGGGAAAGAATAAGGAATCATTCTTTAAGATAACCCTATAGTTAATTGGGAGGTTTTTAAGAGGAGAGTCCCACATATTGTCAGTCCTCCAGAGTAAAAAACACTAGGACGCATTTTTATGGCTCAATTTTGTGGTCTTTTGAAGAGGGAGTTCCCTAGAAGCATAAAGGAAGAAAAAAGGTCCTTAAATGATCAAAGCTCCAACAGGCCACATAACAGAAATAGGTGAGCTAGAAGGCTAATGTCAAAGAATTATAGGGCACCATTAAGATAAACATTTGCTACAAGTCTAGTGCAAATATCCTAGATGATCAAGACATGAGTTCTTGTAGGGAAAAGAAACCCTTCACTTTAAAAATAGGATAGATTTTTAGGATATTACAAAGTAGGCTCAAGAAATAGCCCTTGTTTGTGTGTGTGCGTACATGAAGACATGTGAGTGTATTGTACATGCATTTGGAGAGAAAAGGCCAAAGGGATTCACTATGAGAAACTTATTGTACCATGTAAGTGAAAAGGAAGGGGGTTCTTTGGAAGGCTAGATAAGCATGTAAATTAAGGAATAGGCCCCTAATAATTTTCCCTTCATTACTAAAACATAAGGGAGGGTGCTTGTGGTATATATAATTCAAGAGGAAAATGAGGAGGGGTGTTTGGGGGTAGTAGAAGAGATTCATAACATACATTTACACTTACAAATAAGGGCCTTTTAATAGTAAACAAGCCAGCTATTTCTAGTAAATTACATGTGGTTGCCCCATTACAAATGAGGGTCTTTTAACATTAAGCATACCCACTATTGCTAGTTCATGACACGTGATTACCCTTTTACATGCCTTTGTAAATAGAATACAACCCAATAGGATTTAGGTATTGAAGTTTGCAATGTAATAACTTGTATACATCAAGTTTGGTTTTAAAAACATGAAGGTGAAAAACTATACCGAACCTTAAATATAATCTAGGGGCATAATAATTTTAGTAACTATATGCCCTATAAGTGTAGAAAGAGGGGTAACACCATATTGGAGAGTTTGAGACTTTAGAGTCAATTCGAGAAACACCAATGTCTTAAAGATTTGACCATATGGACCAATCTCAAACTATGCTTTAAGGCCAACTACTTCCACAAAGTAGTACTTGAAAATCTCTTTCAAGCCATTCTCTCAAAACTTTGGCAAAGATTTGTCCATGTGCTTAAATCTTCAGCTCATTTTGAAAGTGGGAATAAAAATTTCTAAATTCACTAATATGGTGTTGGATACCTTAAATGAATCGTTAATTGAGGGTTTTCCAAAACCCTTCGTTTGTGGGTGTCGTGTCCTTTTCTATAGAGAGTGAATGCTTGAAGAGGGAAGGAAACAAAGCTAGATGATGTAGCGCCATGTTTCAAAAGAAATTTGGCCATGTGACCGTTGATATTATAGTCAATATGAGCATCATTTTCATGGTTGCTAATACCAACAAATACATCAACACCATCGGGTGACCCCAAAAGCATTAGGGCCTAAGAGTTGGCACCTTTTGTGATCTCTATTAGTGGTTCTTAATTTGAATTTTTCAAGTTTGTTCTAAATATCAACAACCTGTATTCAAGAACTTCTTTAAAAACCCCATTTTTTTAATTTCTCATAGATATAACACACCCGTATTTAGTTCAATGTCTCTTTTGATTGGTACCCTTGTTGAAGATAATAGGTGATGGTGGGTGCAAGCGGTGAGACACCATAGCTAGTGAGAGAGAATGTAGAGAGAGAGAGAGAAGATGCACAAACTATCAAAAACAAAGGCTTAAATTTTTTATTTAAAAAGACCCTATAATTATCTTAGAGTACATGATTCCATGTGGTGAAAGATTTTATTCTTGATTGGACTTGAAGAAGAAGGTAGACAATAGTTTAGGAGAGAAGAAGATGTTTACACGCTATACAAGGTCTTTATTCTAATTATTTTTCTCCTTATCACTAAGCAAATAGTACATATTCTTTTGCGAGGCCCCTAGCAATTGGTAGCCTCACTAAGGGATATTATGCTAGCCCTTTGACAATCTTCCTATGTTATGTTTTCTTTTGCTCTCAGTGAGAGCCTGCCTCCACCCCAAACAAAATTATGCATCCACATCACATAGTTTTTGAATGGGTGTTTCTTTGCGATAGCCTTCATCAATATATGGCCCATCATATAGCCTCGTGCAATTCACCCACGATTGCAAATCCTTACAATATCTCATCTTAGCCTACCTACAACCTTTGGCCAACTTATTTGTCCACTACAAAAAGCCTTCAAAAGATACATTCCTATCCTCATGGACTTCCCCTTTTTACACACACCACAAACAACTCTATTGGTTTTATATTTTTTTTCTTGTATTAAGCCAAAAACATTTACCCAATAGTAAACCTCCTTATGCATCCAAAGATATAGCTTTGTCAAACATGTATCGACCGAACCTCACAAAGAGTAGCTTGACAATAAAGCTCTATGTGATTGGATGCAAATGGCTATGTACAGGCAATAACCTAAAACCTTAAGGCAACATCTTAACCTTGTACATACCATTAGCCTAAAAATGTATTATCAAATACCAAATGTGTACACCTACCACTTTCTATCCTCCAATGTTAACCTAACCTACTAGGTTTGTATCTTCTACTCTCTCTCTCTCTCACACACTCTCTCTCTCTCACACACACACACAGTGCTAAAGTCACAAAAATTTCCAAGTTGAAAAGAAAGGTATACCATGCTCCTCTTAGCCCCCTACAATTCTTTAGGAGTAATTCCAACAAGTCACACCATACACCCTTCTAACCTTAAGGTTTGTCTCGTATAGTAAAAGATTAATCACATTGAAATCTTCATCAAAATACTATTCCCTTTCTTTTGGGACAATCAAAAACCTTTGTGAAAAATCCTTCATGTATGGTGGCCTTTGGAGGGGATTATGAACTTTTATGTTGCATATAACTTATATATATATGGTCCACATCCTTATTCAATGTCTACATTGAACTTACCATTCCTAAGAAATGACACTCTCTTTCAACCAATAAAATCTTTTGTACACATCCAACATGATTTAGAATTTGTAAAGATCATGTCAAGCCTAGTAATTTCCCCACCTAGCCACTTTTTCCTCCAAAGTGCTTATAAAACCATTCTCCTCATGAGAGATTTTCTAGAACGCTAGCGGTTTGTCAAGGAAGTGACACGGATGGTTTCACTCCTCAAAAAGTTAACCTAATAAGAAAATTCATCAACTCAACAAGTAAACCACCACTCAATGATAGAAAAAATGTCCTTTTTCACCACTCTCGATCATCAAGCCATTTTGGCACTCGAATGGACTCAAAATGCAACAAGATTTTAGGAGGAGGTCTAAGAGGTCTAGGAGAACTATCCTACCAAGTCTGCTTGTGATTTGGCAAGGTACCAAAATCACGATCAAGGTCTTGAAAACTACCACAGAACCATTCAAAAAGGTTTCTCTATGGTCTAGGAACACTCTCCTATGTTCAAAACATTGAAAATTTTGGAAAAATAGCTCGCAGATGAGTAGTTGCAAACCTCAACAAAATTGAAAATTCTTACACTTAATTGAAATAGCAAAGAAAGAGGAACACAGTGCAAGTTTTGGAATTGAAATCGGAGTAGCCAATCATTAGAAAATTGTTACAAGTTGGAGCTAAGAAGTCACTTGACCATAGGTACAACATATCTCTTCTTTCTTCAAAAGATAAGCCTCCCCTCATTAAGGTTATTAAATTTTTTTCCTAGGTCTTTTTAAATGGCAAATGGCTAGCTCACATATGCCTTTACACATATCATGGTAGAATTACAAATCAAAGAATCTGTTAGGAAATATGATGTAGTTTAGTAGATAATTGAATAGATTACTTAATGGAGAGAAAAAAAATTCACACACAAGAGATTATAGAGTAGAGAGAGAGATAGTACACATTATATACGTGGTTCACCCAATGTGGGCTATGTCCACGGGAAAGGTGCCACTCAATGGCTATAGTACTTCAAAACAAGAAGTAGAGTACAAAGGGATTATATCCTTTTGGAGCTCCCGCCTTGCTTCACTCTCACCACCTCACACCCACCTTATTGCATCAATTTCACAATATGAAATGTGTGTAGAAATGGCCTCCTTTTATAGGCCAAAAGGGCTGCCCTCTCTCATGAGAGGCAGTCGTGTGTACCCGCCCTTGTGTAGACAAGTCCAAATCGGACCCTCCAATCTGCCCATGTGTGGCCGCCCTTGAGAAGACAAGTCCTCCTTTGAAATCGGCCACCGGTCATTGAATTCGGCCACCGGCAACTGGCCATTGACTTCTAACCACCGGCCATCGACCATTGACTACCGGCCACCGGCCAACCGACCAAACAGTTGGACCACATTTCGGCCACCGTCCAGCCATAATATTCCGGTGAAGCCAGTCTCGAGATTTCCTCGAGACTGGCCGTAAAAATTTTATTTTTTGGGGTTTTAGTTTTTGGCGAGTGATTTTTCTTCATGCACGATGGATTCTCCTCATCACAAGGACCTTACAAATGTGTGTTTTTAACATAGAAAATTACAAGCGGTAAATCAGGCTCATACTTAATAGAATCAACTTGCTACTCTGAAATTAGGATTTACACACAGTGTAGTTACATTGGTTATAAAAAAAAATTACAAATGTGGTGTCCGGATAAGTGTCTGGCTAGGTGGGCGCTTTTCTATTGAACTGCTAGCATTCCCGTCTTCCTAACTCATGTTGTCCCTTGACACGACCAACTAAAATCTTCCTTGAGTGATTTATATATGATGTGTGCTAGTTGATACATGAGTTTGGCTTGGATTGTTTAGGAAAATTTGCAATTGGGTGCATATTGTCTTCTTTGTTGCCACTTATGGACATGCATATGGCTTTGGTGTTGTCTACCTTTTTTGAAACTGAACCTCTATGTGGCATTGACTTGATGATAGATTGCCCTCAAGTTCCACTGCAAGGTGATTATTTGTAATGTTTCACCAACTTGAAGTACCGTAAGAGCTTCTTGTGATTATGTATTGCTTGTCCATTGTTTTTCTATGCCATTCTTTGACATTCCTTGGTTTTATTCAAAGATAAGATTTGCTCTTGACAAGAAAATTGAGACTTGCAGTAGATGTCGCTCTATTTCTTTGATGAATTACATGGGTAGCCATTTTTGTATTGCTAATGTAGAAGGAATATGTACAAGAAGATATTGATGATTGTTTCTAGATTAGGGTCTAAATCATGGATGAACAAATGAGAAAAAATAGATGGTAAAACAGTATCTTTGCTATACGCTATTATTGGAGTTGAACAGTTGGACTTGAAGTACCCATCATGCAAGGTGAGTGCTTGAGAGAAACACAAGAAGAGTGCCTTGTGCAAGTACCAATTATGGAACACTCTATATGCATATGAGAAATTTATCAAACAAAAGCATGCAGTTTCAAAGATGGAGCTGATGGGTACTTCAAAGAATAAGTGTAGCACATGTGACATCAAAGGACATCACAATAGCTTCCACATTTCCAAGAAGGGGTTTTAATGTAGAAGCTTCTCCACTCATACCTCATCGTGCGTAGTGTGTGAGTGTCTTTTGGACTTCGTCCTTCACTTTAACATAATTAAAATATTTCCACTTTTATGATCACCTATACAATATGAGTGCACAACATAAATATGCTCAGCTCTTCTACCTTGAGAAGTACCTAAAGTAGCTACCACTCTTAGAACACAACAAATAGTACTTGAAGCTTTGGGATTAACATCTCACTCATTTAGTGGCTTAGCTTCCTGACTCTAACTCTTATGCCATGTATTTTTAATGTTGACTCGGACGTATCTATTTAATACAAAAAACCCAATTCCATAGGTTCTTGAGATTTAGGCCTCTTTCATTGTGTTGTCCTTTGGATGCCACCATTTTTTCAAGTATCTTGGCATAATTTGGCTCCTCTTGATTTGTTTTTTGTATGTTGACACTGCTTTGTGAAACAGGCTGGGAGTAGGATTGGATGGAGCTTTTTCTTGGGTCTCCCATGAGAAGCAGTTATATATAGATGTCTGTGGGTGCTTTGTGATTGTCTCCTCTGCCACGTGTGAAGGTGGCACGTTTACACAATTTTCAATACTTTTTTTCCTTTATCTTGTGTGGGAAAGGCTTATTAAAATAATAAATCTTTGCTTTTGTAGTCGAAGACGAGGTATCCATCTAGAGGTCATAGTATCCTCAATTATGATTGGATTATGCTGACTCTTTGTTGTTGTTATTACTTGCCTTTTGATGGATCCTTAAGCTACATGATTGTTCCTTGTTGTTTCAGGATGAGCTACTACTTTCGGTAGCCATATTTGAGTGTTTCCTTTATAAAATCTTTTTGCTTTGAGCATCTTGATTGGAGTCATCCACTGCTTCACCTGTATTTGTTGGGTAGCTTGGATGAGTCTAACTTTGGTACCCATATTTCTTGCATTGCTTACTTATTTGAAGATATTTTATTTTGAGTTTTGTGGGTGTTCTTCAACCTAAGTGAGGTATTTGTTTTTCATTTATGGCATGGAATTCTCATTTCAGAACCTTTTGCTTGAGGTGAGTAGGTAAAGGCTATTACTATAGGCTTTTTGGCCCAAACATTAGTGTGTCCTTGAAAGTATCCTTGAGCAGTGATTGACTCATTTGATGCTACCCACCCTATTACCTTTGGTTGTTGAGGTTGAACTTGTGCTTAGTGTATCCAAACTGGATCCTTGACTTTGATGTGCTCTTTAAATACTATCACTTGGTTGATTCTTCTTGGCTTATTCTTGAGGCTCTTTGGTGATGGAAAATTTGGATCATGAATTTTTTTCTTGGGTTCTATTGCATGGTAATGGTGTGCCTTTCAATGTAGAGGCTACTTAGGAAGCTTGATGGAGACAGGTTGAAGGTAAAGTTGACTTGCAAGGTTGATCTATTTCAGTGTTTTCTCTAGATCTACCTTTCTTTGCCATGGTTGGTTGTTTCTTCTTTGCATGGGCTTGATATGATTGTGAGATTGCATCTATTGTTTTTGTGGAAGATTTGCGTTGTTATCAAAGGAATATGTTCATCCTCAAGGCTAGAATCTCTTTGATATGATGGGAATCAATTATGCAAAAATGATGGTATTGATGCTCATATTGATGAGCATACCAATGGTCTCCTTTTTTATTACTAGTTTATTTTTGTTGATACGGGCATGAATATTCTGGCGATGTGTGGTAGTGAGATGCTGAAGCTAGAAAAATGCATTGTGCCAAAAAAATTCATGCATACCAAGGACATAAAACTTACATGCATAGAGAGTACACTAAACCACATAGATTTTCCCACATGTTTTGCAAAGATGCTATATATGTGCCATATGTTCAAAATGAGTTAGTGGACATCAAGCATTAGAGCCTCCACAATAAGAGCATAGTGGATATCCATTGTGAGATGATTACAATATCATAAGAGGAGCTGGGATATGTGTTGTTTGGTGCCACTATGCAAACACATAACATTGTGAAGGTTTTGCAAATGCAGATTTGTACCTCGACACAAACAACAAGCACCGGTGACACAAGCAACTCCAAAGAGTTTTAGAGATACATTAAACTCCTTAGGTGCGAGCGCCATGAAATGAACGAGCGATAAAAATAATAGTCAATCATGAGCATGATCGAGCATTTCAACACTTTGCAAACACGTCCAGTTTTCATAGAAGACGTTGTGGATCCTTGCTGGGTTTGCGACTACTTCTTCCACATTTAGGGTGATTACTATAGAACATCCTACAACCATATGTATCATTTACCATGTCTCATGTAGAACATGGTGAATAAAAAGGAGTTTCATACATGCAAGGCTCCCATTGACGAGCTTGTGTATTCTATGTTCAAAATGGAGAAAGACTATCAATTCTAAGTGGAAGCCGTCACAAGAGAGAGAGAGAGAGAGAGAGAGAGAGAGAGAGAGAGAGAGAGAGAGAGACTCTATTTTGGACAGCCTAAATTTATTTTTATGAATATCATGACATCAATTGAATTGCAGTGACTATTTGAATAATTGTGTATCATACTCTTGCAATGAAGTTGAAATCTTATAAAAGTTGTAGTGACTTTTTTGCCTCTTTGTATATGATACTCTCATTTACAAAAATTTCGATTGCGAAAGAATTCCATTGTGTGTAATGTGTTTTGAAAACTGTTAACTGAGTCAATGCCAGTTAATAGGAGCTGCTAAAGACCGAAGACGTACGGATGCACATCAAAGATCAACATGAAGAAGTAGTAAAGATTGGAAGTACACATTTTTCACATTTTTCCAATATGGTTACATATTGTAAATTCTTGATTTATTTCAAGCCATTGTAATCTTTTAATGTGTTACGAGCTCAATGGGAGTTTCAAGTTGTAAAGAATAGGTCAATTATTGTGTCTAGGTTGCAGATTCAGTAAGTGGTGGAGCCCTAAGGCCTTGTGCGCCCGAACATTGCATATTTTTACCCTCTGTATATAAGGCAGTGTGTAAAAGAAATTAGGGTTCTCAAGCTCATTTGTTGAGAGCACTCTTTGGTGAGAGCTCTTGAGATGTGTGGCTATGGAGTCTTTGAGCTTATCCTTGCTAATGAGACTTGATTAGCACTAATCAATGATTCATTCTCTTTCACTATGCCTCTCTCATGCTTCTTATGATTGCCTATGATGCTTTGATCAGTTAAATCTTACCTAATTAGTGGTTAGTCCCACTCTAATCTTGTGTGATTGCCCTCTTTTGCTTGTGTGTGCATGTAGGTTTGATTGGAGTGTGGTGCTCGATAGATCTATGTGTGTGCGCTTGTGATTAGTGTGTTGCATGATAGGATTAGTGTTGTGTCCATCTTGCAATCGTTAGTATGCGTGAATGGGTTGATTAGTGGTGAAGAGAAGTGGATGTGGAGATTGCCCTCATTGTGGCTTAGCTCCTCATAGGTCGAGAATCTCACCTTGTAGAGTTAACCATTCGTGTTGCCATGATTAGCTCACTAGTTGTGTGAGTGTTTCCATGCCCTAGCCGGGTAGTTCATCCCTCCGGATTGATACTTTTGTTGGTCATTGGAGATATTGCAACGATGGATTCCCCAACATTTGGCACCACTACCGGGACGATGGCCTACTCTAGTGTAATTGTAGCATAATCGAATGCGTTCCTTCACTAATTTCACGTGTTTGTTTATGTTTTTGTAGATTTTGGATGTGTGTTCATGAAGCAATGTGTTCATAATTCCCTAATGTGTCACCGTATCTTGCAAATTGTGTGTCTACACACTCTAATTTCACACTAACCCCTTGCTAATTTCACTAATTTTTGCTAACTTACTAATTTGCTATGAAGGATTGGAGCATTCAACCATTCAATTGATTTTCAATGGAAAGGTAATCAAGTTGGTATTCTCAACCTCCCTAGAATCTAAGGATGTGTAGAATTGTGTACAAATCCCACCATGATGCAATGTAATGTTGATGCTATGTTGATGTAATGGAGTGTTGATGCTATGTTGGATTTTTTTTTTTTTATTGTTCGTTTTCATACTGTCGTGATGCCAAAATTTTTAAGATTTGGTGGCATATGAATTTGACAATTATCGATTGCTAATTGATGAATGTGTGTTTCTGATTGGGTGTCTGATTGAGTTAATTGTATGCTTGGATGGTCAATTGCAAGTGTGTGTGCACTAAAATCAAGTGTGTCTGCATTCTAATTGAGTATGTGTATGCCTAATTTTAGGTGTGTGTGCACTATTTTGCCCATGTTTGTGCACCTAAAAATCAATGTATGCTTAATGATTTTTCAATTGTGATGATTGATTTGTGTTGTGCTCATGCCCAAGTAATGATTTGTGAAGTCACATTGCAAATACGACAAGTTTAACCATTTTGTGTGCGCACCTAAAAATTGGTAAAAACTGTCAATTTTATTAGTGTATTTGTGCCTAAAAAGTGTTTAATTTGCAAAATATACATTTTTTTACATATTTGATGTGTATAATGGTAAATTGTTGCATTTTTTAGCTCAAAACAAGGATTTGCACATTTCAATTGCGTCAAACTTTGACCTAATTTTGACGGTAATTTTGCGGTTTAATTGCTTAATCTTGATTTCATTGATGAAATTGTTTGGCAATTGATTTGATCAGATTTTTGTGATCTTATTTTGGTTGCACTATTCTCCGATGTGAAGAAATTTAATAATTTTTTTGGGCATTTTTCGGATAATTGTTTCAAATTTTTGGTAATTTTGTGCTAATTTTTGCATTAATTTTATATTAATTCCATAAAAAATTGATATTTTGTGATCTTTATGAGCTCTTTTGAATGTGTATTTTTGTATTGATTTCGAGCGCATTTGGGCTTTCATTCGCCAAAATTTGAGCTTTTTGCTATTTTTGGGGATCAACTTGACGATTTTGTCAAATTTGGCTTTTTCGATAAAAGCTGCTATTTTTGGTGTCCTTTTGCGTGTCCAAAATGCTCAGTTGTGAATCACAATGATTCTCCAAGGTTTCTATAATTTTTTGGAATTTTTATGATAATTTTTGAGATTTCGAGTGAGTTTTAGCGTTTTCGGCTAATTTTCGGCCTATTTTTGGCACTTTTGGAAATTTAAAAAAAATAATAAAAAAGGCCGATTTCAAGCATGATGTGCATGCCTTGTGCCGCATAAACTGCCTTGTCAGATAGATCTTTATGGTCTCTTGGGATAGTTTCCTACGATGCTAGAATAATCTTCTTCGTTTTCTTCCTCTGCTTATGCGCATGCTCGTCTCGTTCCGTGTGAACACACCCCCTCACCCTCACTGTCTCTGTCACTTTCTCTCTCCTCCCCACCCCCTCCTCATCGCCATTATAAGAATCACTCTCTAACTCTCTCACTTTCTCTCTCCTCCCCCTCACTCTCTCACTAACTCCCTTTCTCTTATACTCACCCTATCTCTCTCTCTCTCGCCTATGTCCACGCATGTGCTCGCCCCAATCGCCCCTTTTTCCTTGACTTTTCCGCAGTCACAAACACACACCCCCTCACTCTCTCACTAACTCCCTTTCTCTTATACTCACCTTGTCTCTCCCTCTCGCGCCTATGTCCACGCGTGTGCCCACTCCAATCGCCCCTTTTTCCTTGTCTTTTTCGCACTCACAGACACACACCCTGACAAGCCTACTTCCCTCCACGTCGTACTTGTCGCTAGGCCCCTGCTCCCCGCCTGCACGCGCACGCTCCCTTTTTCCTTCTCGTACAGTGTACCTACCCCGCCTTCAACACGCTATCAGCCTACCACTCAACGCTAACAGCGTCCAACAACCCCACTAGAGTGTCGCAGCTTCACAGGCTCTTCTCTCTCCAGCTCTCTCATTATTCTCTCTTCTCAAGTTCTTTGCACCTTTTGCGTGCCGTCACCGGCTTCAACGGTTTAACCCTGCCAGAAGTCAACCGCCTGTATATATATATTTATAAACCAGAAACTTTTAAAAATTTCACAAAAGTCCCAGAAAAAAAAAACACATGTAAAATCAAAAAGAGTTTTAAATTTTTTTTTTGAAAAATAAAAACAACATAGGAAAATTCACCAAAAAAAAAAATCACAAAAATTTTCAAAAAGAAAACTTCTTAGAAAATGCATAAGAAAAAAAAAATTCACGAGAAAATAAAAACTCATAGAATATTCATAAAAATTTCAAAACCTCCACAGATAAATAAATAAAAAATAAAAAATCTATATAAATCACAAAAATAATAAAAAACTCATAGAAATCTAGAAAAAAAATCACAAAAAAGTAAAAAACTCACAAAAAATCATAAAATCATCAGAAATTTCATTAAAAATCTAAAATTCACAAAAAATAGAAAATTACTAGAAAATTCATAGATTCACAAAAAAATTATTAAAAAATCAAAACATTTCCAAAACAAGCATAGATATACTAAAAAAAATTAGAAAATTCAAAATTTTAAAAAACATTAATAGAAATAAAACAAAAGTCTTTAGAAAAAGCCAGAACGAGGTCAAAAAGCAAAAAACAACGCCGAGAAAAACACACTGTCAGAGAATCACACCGAGCAAAAGCGAGTGAAAATTGAGAGCAACAACTGAGAAAAGAAGCGCGCAAACAGCGGAACAGTCATAAATAGTAGAAGGATAGCCAGAAAAAGTTGAAACCGACTAACTGGAAGCTGTGAGCACCAGGAAAAGATTTTGTGCTCAGTTTTGAAAAATGCAGCCACAATTTAGTCAAGATGCTAGAAGTGAACGGGCACGCTATACATTGGCTAGTGCAAGCAATTACATTGCAAATTGAGCTTCTAGTTGGACGAACAAGGGCACAAATCACGGTGGATTGCACATTAGGCTATTCAAAGCCCAGATTTTCATCAGTTCAAAGGCCCAGATCAATTTTGACACTGTGGAGCTAGATTTAATCAACTCTTGTGAGTCTGAAGAGCAGTCAACTGCAGAAGTGGTTTGGCTAATGCAGTTTAATCAAAACCGAGCAAGAGAAATTTTGCTAATCAACACTAGCATCTGCTAGGGGACAATTTTTACAGAACTTATTAACATGGACTCAAATCAAGCTGAGAATTCCAGTACAGCAGAGTAAGTTGGTAGTAGTGGCAACACTTGCACAACTGCAACATAGCAAATTTTGCAACTATTTGGCTACAATGGGGATAAAATTTTGTACACAGATTTAGAAGGTCTCAGGTATCTTATGAGCGGCAAAAGCAGCAGAGGAGCCAAGATTCTATTGATAAGAGTGAAGCCAGATTCAGAGAACTGCCAGATGTTCACAGACTTCAGTGGAGCCAGGTACTCCAAGCTTAAAGATGAAGTGCAGATAAAATTTCAATAAATCAACCTATGTGATTATCCAAAAATATGCACAAGCCATCAAAACATACACTTGGTGCATATGTAATCACGGTCATTGTACATGGATTACAGTGGTCAAATCTATGGTCGAGAACCAAAAATGGAATATCCAACAGATCAACCAATAGGATCCAGTCTAATTGGAGAACCAAGCCAAAGACAGTACAAAGATCAAGACGGAGCAGTCTACAACTTGATGCTCAGTGCTATGAAAGAAGATACCAACAACTTCACAAGCATAGAAGCAGAAGCTCCTCAGCTAGAGCTTGACATGACAGAACCAAATGAAATACCACTAGTCATGGCATATTGCTCAGATTGTGGGCAAAATGGTGGACATTTTTTTGAAGATTGTCCAAGAAATCCAGACAACAAGGACACATCAACTACCAAGCAAGGTACAAAGAAAATTAGAAATGCGAATCTCGATGTTAGTGTATCTAGCTCGTCACTTTTAATGCAATCAGATGATTCTGCATTACTATTAGAAGCACCACTAAAAGCACTACAAATTCAAAATGAGCATAAAGATGCACAGACACCTGAAAAGCTTAAAATTGATTCTTTGAGCAACAAATTCCTGCATGAAATTAGTCAAGGTGTCCAGTTATCACTGATGGTTGATAAGACTGTTAGGTTTGGAAATAATTTTGCATCCATTTCCACAAGTGTGCAATCATTCACGAGTCTAAGAAACATATCAAACAAAATGCTGTTAGCTTTGTATGGTACACATAATTCATATGCACACTATGTAGACCAAAAAGGGCAGCTGTACAAAAAGGATCAACTAGTGTTTGAATGACCCACATACCAGCTCATAGAACTGCATCCAGTGATAGATAAAAATGGATGATTCATTTTAAACAAAAAAATCTATTATAGTCAATCCTTTCTAGAGCTAAAGGATATTACTCGCGTGAACCCAGAAATTTGTTCAGAGCCAAACTCTCCTCCATCGGAAATCAACGTTCGACGTTGTGACCAAACGATCACATACTTTGACCAAAATAGTCGTAGATATAGACGAGAGTCTAGCATCTATGATGCCTTGGGTCCTAAAACCACCGAAGCTCATATCATAGGAGACCCATGGGATAGACAATATCAGGGCAAATATAATACTATCTACAACTTGACTTGGGGAATAATTTGTCATGTTTCATGAAGATACATAAGAAACTATGTAGAAGGTTTATAGATGCCAAACATCAACAATTCTATCCAGAGTGTACCTTCTCAGTCCCAAAAGGTGAGACTAAACTAGAGCCAGACAGTTTTGAACCTCTTACAATGAAGTAGGCTATAATGATCACCCTAGGAAGGGGGGAGCTGTAAATCCATTGAGCTCAACTTATGTACCAGGAAATGCTACACTAGTTAGAAGCCCTAGAGCCTCTAACCAACAGACCCTTTCAAGGCAGGAACCATTGAAAGATCATATGGTTGTTGGAAGTTTCCAATTGACCCATATTCCATCAGAGTCTACAGATAAATGCCTTTACGAAGATCACCAAGGAAAAAAGTTTCAGCTAATCTCCACAAGTCAAAACCAAAAGCCGACAAATCCAATAGTGTTCAAACACTTACATGTGACCAAGCCCACATATGCATATCAAGAGATGCACATGGTAATGAATATCAACAAGATTACGACCTTGTACAAACCCCTATGGATGCAAAGACTGAAGTCAAAGACTATCTGAAGATGATGTAAAGCGTGAAGCTGTCAGAACAAGTGATAGAAAATTCAAAATCAATGAAAGCTAAAGTCTAGAAAGCTACACCAAGGTCACCATCAAAATATCCTCCAAAGAGATAGATTCTACCATAAAGTACAATGGATCTATTATGGTCAAAGGTTACTCAGATGCATGCAGACAATGATCAACAATTGCAAAAAGGTGCAATACCGCAGTCAATGGAGCCAACATCGATTGAAGTAGGTGGTCAAAGCAAAGAAAATGCAGATAAAGCTCAACCAAAGGACTTTGCCACAGCAAAAGCCGTCAATTCATGTACGAATCCTAAGAAGATCAAGTGCAACGTAATTGGTGAAAACAAATCAAAACTGTCAAAAGAAGTAAAGCTAGATTTTCAGCAAGACAAGAACCTCATGTCTTTTCGCACTTGTAAAAGATGTGGCCAACCACATTTGGAAGATGCTCCTTAATTTGTGAGCACATCAGGAAACAAACAAACAAAATTCTTGGGAATCAGCTCCACCACCATTGAAGTAAGTTTATAGATCATCATAGCTCAATTCCATGTGATCACAACAAAGGATATGCCAAACGACATCATAATGGGAATGCCAATGGATCAGAAGATGTCAGAGGTACAAAATTCAAACATGATGGAGTCATCAGAGACAACAAAGAATGAAGACCAACAATGGTCCCCGCAAACGACAGCACAAAGTTCTCAAGCACAGTTAAAATGGAGACCAATGCCAAAGCAAATCTTATTGAAGATGGTTCATCTCAATAAAGCAGAAATTCAGAAGAGCTTAAAGCAAATCAGGCAATAACAAGTGCAAATCAAATAGAGAAAAGAGCAGCCACCAAAGCCAGAAGTTAAGAAGAACAAGGTTGCAGACAACCAAGAAGCAACAGGAAGTCCAAAGCTCAATCACTCATTGCTAGCAAAATCAGCTATTGTAAGTCACATTGCAACAAACATTCTCAAGTCACCCTCCATGGGGACCCAATTAGATCAAGATGAGACCATGGCAAAAGTAGGACAAAAATATTCAATAGAGCCAACAATTAGAATAACTATAGTCCTTAGTAGTGTAAATGGAGCCAGTGTCAGGCAATGCTCTAGACAACATCCAGAGAATTCTAGCGATTACTCAAAACAAGGCAGATAACAGAGAAATCATGGGTAAGGCTACAAGTCTAAAAGAAATGGTTCCAACGATTAGCAAAGAAGGTGTGACATCGTATGCGTCAACATCAAAGAATCCTCATGGATCAGCTTCTTCAAGTAAGTCAGGATTTCAAAGCTTCAAATCAATTGTTGACCCAAGTGAAACCTCTAAGAAGATACCCATAAAAGCAAAGATATATCAGACAAAGTACTCAAGAAAGCAAAGGAAAGCCAAGCAAGTGTTTGTTCAAAGAAATTTAGTCAAAGTCATTGATCTGGTTTGGATTAAAGATAGGAAATCAACACAGAAAGACAAGCACATGGGATCGATAGCATCACAATGGAGCTTAAAAGAGCAGGAGTACTATGGAGGCAACAGACAGATATGGGTACCAAAATCGTAGGTTAGAGCATATGAAGTAATGTCAAGTCCCTCCCAGGAAAGAAGTCCCACAAGGTATCAACCTTGACAATATCCTAGGATACCCAAGAAGTGTTAGAATTAGGGTTGCAGAGAAACACACATAGCTTGGAGAAGACCAAGGAAGCTCAAGGCACACAATAGAAAGTGTATTACTTAGTGTGCAATGGAAAGATGAATAGCCCTAGAGTGATGGGCGTATATACAATGCTCGGGGGGAAAAACCTCCTAAAGAGGGAAAAAATGCCCCGGCGGTCCTAGTGTGTTCACACACATCACTACCACATGTATATGGCAACAAATCCCCCCTGGAGTGATGCGGTGAACAAGAGCTGGCACATGAGTAAAGGGAAGTGCCATGCCCTGAGGACATGATCAGTCCACAAAGGGGAGTAAGCCCAAAGCTTTGCGGAAAGCTTCAACCTTCTCACGAGACAATGCCTTTGTGAAAAGATCTACAAGGTTGTCTTGTGGTGGCACGTAAGCCAAGCTGATCTCTCATGCAGAGAGCCTCTCCTTGACATAGTGGTAATGCACCTTAATGTGCTTTGTGCGAGCATGAAAAACTGGGTTCCTTGCAACTTCCAATGCACTCTGATTGTCAGTGTAGATAGTGTTGGCAGTGTCCTGTCCAACACCCAAATCAGCCATAAGGCGTGTGAGCCATACACACTCAATCGTAGCTGTGAAGACTGCCTTGTACTCAACCTCAAAACTCGAAGTGGCCACAGTAGGTTGCTTCTTGCTCAACCATGATATACATGAACTTCCAAGCATGAAACAAAAACCACTTGTGGACACTCGTGTGTCAAAATAACCAGCCCAATCTGAGTCCGAAAAAGCATGTAAGTTTGGCGGAAATGATCCCCCCTTGGGATAAAACAAGCCAAGATGTAAAGTGCCACTAAGGTAGCGGAAAATCCTCTTGACATCCTGCCAATTCTTAGACCCTGGGCTATGCATAAATATGCTGACCTGTGAGATTGCAAACTCAATATCTGGCCTTGTGTTGCATACATAAATGAGGTAGCCAACAGCAATCTTGTAAAGAGGGACATTAGCAGGATCTCCAGTATCCTGTAGACTCAACTTCAAACCCATTTACATGGGAGTGGCAATAGGTTTGCAATCCTCAAGTCCAAACCTACATAGCAATGTCTCTATGTCTTTTTTGACACAAGGCAATACCACCATCACACTGCTTTAACTATACCCAAGTAATGATGCAACAGCCCCATATCTTTCATCTTGAAAGTAGCATTCAAATCAGCCTTAAATTCAGCAATATGTCTCTCATTTTGTCTAGTGATCAACAAGTCATTGACATAAAGAACCACAATGGGAAGTACATCACCCTCACGCTTTACATACAATACACTTGTCATACAAAGTGAGCTTATACAGCCCACCGCACAAAAGGCCAGATGCAAAAATTTCATCACCAAAACTAAGATCATGAACTGTACATCTGTCATCCACAAATTTGACTGCAAGTCCAAGTCTAGCAAGTGCAGATACAGATAAGAGATTCTTCTTGATCCCAGGTACATAAAGAGCATCAACAAGTATGAAGGAACTGCCATTTGTAGACCAGTACATCATGAAATGTACATCTGTCATCCACAAATTTGACTACAAGTCCAAGTCTAGCAAGTGCAGATATAGATAAGAGATTCTTCTTGATCCCAAGTACATAAAGTGCATCAAGTATAAAGGAACTGCCATTTGTAGAGCAGTAAGCACAATCTTTCCAACTCCCTGAACTGGATAAGAGGCATTGTTGGCACAAGTTACTGAATTCCCATGAGGGACAGAGTCAAGAGAGGTGAACAATTCACGATGTGAGGTAATGTGCTTTGTAGCACAACTATCAAAATACCACACATGTGAATCTGTAGCAACAACTGACAAGCATGCATCATGGATAGCAAGATTGTAAGTGCACTCTGCGCTAAAAGCCCATCTGCATCAACATTAGCATTATAGTCTCCTTTCACAGAAGGCTCAACAATGGCTGCATTTGTAGTGGAACCAGCATTTGCAGTGGAACCACCCTCTTTCTTCTTAGCCTCTTTGGCCTTCAACTTAGGACGCGACTTGATCAAGTGATCATTAGCCTTACAATAATGGCAATGCATCTTCTTTTTGCCCTTATCACTAGAATTTCCAGAAGAATTGCTACTACCAGAAGCATTAGGAACAGAACTTTTTCCACTCGCAACAGAACCATAAGAAGTAGCCACATTGCTGTTACCACCCTTTCTTTGAGAAGCAATAAAAGCCTGTTCAACTGCACGCTGCCTAGTTCTATTTTTTCTGGAAAGTGACTCTTGCAACAGCAATGTGCATAATGCATCAAACTTGAAAACTTCAGGATTTCCTTGGGTCATCAATCTCCAAGTACTAGCAAAATTCTAGTAGGAATCTGGTAAGGCATCAAGAATAGTCTGCACAAGGAAACTGTCTAAAATGACTTCACCTGCAGAAATAAGTTGCTCATTGATATCCTTGACACTAGCAAGGAAAGTGTCCATATCATCTTCCTCATGCATAATCTTCGACTCCAACTCTTTACGCAGCAAAGCAATTTTAGCCTCATTTCGACTTGCATAAAGACCAGCCAAAATATCCCAAGCCTGTTTTGCAGATTTTGTTGAACGGATGTGAGGAACAATGGTGCGCTTCATAGACAATGCAATCAATGGATGAGCCTGCACATCCTTTACATCCCAACGAGCTTGTTCTACCGTAGGCAAAACAACTCTAATAGCAACCATCCTTGCAGCAAGACTTGCAACATACTCAACATCGCCTGCATCCTCAGAACCAGGACGTACATCAATGCCCTACACAATATTCTAGATTCCCTTTGACACAAGAAAGTGTTGCATCATATAAGACCACATAGGTTAATTGTCCCCATCCAACCTATCCTCAACAGCAAACATCTTGAATACATCTGTGTTGTTGTTGTCAGCCATGGTAAATGCTGCACCTCATGCAAAAAGTGCCTGAAAATAGGAGAAACGGAGCGGGAACAACATGTGCTATATAGCACAAACCGCACAAGACTATAAGGCACCTGTTATGCAGAAAACGGCACTGACAAAAATTTTGCACAAAATGACGAAATAGCCTGTGCAGTACTGCTTGTAGTGGAAACGGAGGCCGAAATGAGCCCGAATCAGACATTTAAGCAGACTATGCTCTTCGAGCTCACTCGAAATATTTGTCAACCTGTGAATGCTTGCCAAATCTCACTAAAATCGGAGAAAGTGAGCAGGCGTGTGTTGGAGCAGCTGGCGACTAAGCACGGGAGGACGTAACCTGCTCTGATACCAATTGTTGGAATTCGGGTTGCAGAGAAACACACGCATCTTGGAGAAGACCAAGGAAGCTCAAGGCACACAATAGAGAGTGTATTACATAGTGTGCAACAGAAAGATGAATAGCCCTTGAGTGATGGGCGTATGTACAATGCTAGGGGGGAAAAACCTCCTAAAGAGGGAAAAAAATGCCCCGGTGGTCCTAGTGTGTTCACACACATCACTACCACATGTATATGGTAACAAGAAGCAAGTATACAATAGAGCAACATTGAAAGATGCTAAAGTCTACCACAACTCGCAAGAGGATACAGAACAAAGATGGATCTCAAAAAATCTTCCTCTTACACAAGGATTCTACATAGGTTATACAAAGATCTGGCTACCAGTCAGCCACAAGCCAAATACAACTACACCAGATTTGTAGGGAGATCTAAAGAGCTCAACAAGACCTAAAACTCAACAAAGTAAACAAAGGAGATACAAAGGTCATCAAGAGATTTGGATCCTTAAGTCTTCCAATGCTCCTAGTCAAAAGCTAGATGTCGACAGCCAACAAAGGCCTACAACAACATCAAAGACTCCTATCAACATGCCCAATTGGAGAATCAAATAGATAATGGAGTCTTCACTGTCAAAGAAGGACAACCCAACCAACGAGAATGCAAATTCAAAGATGATAAAATAGGTATGGCAAAAGAAACCTTCAATGCCAACTTGATCCTTCACTAATCCTCTTTTTGAGGATTCAAGCTTACTGTTACCTAAAGAAATATTTAAAGTAAGCACACGATTGTTAAAAGCCAAGTCACGAGGGTGCAAAACACACTCTTTGGCATAGTCAGAGTCGGCGGGCTGCTGAGCCATAAAATGAGCAAAGTATTAGTCCCAAAGTTTCAAGTCATATCAAACGTTGTGCTAAAAGTCGTAGTTATTAGGCTTACGCTCAACCTGGAAGAGTTGAGCATATCTAAAGTCATGTTTCTCATGCTGGATGACATGAGCATAAGAGTCAAAGTCTATTAACTTACAATTGGTGGAGTGTTGTAGAGTCCAACACTCACGCACAGTGCACAGTAAGATGAGAGCACATATCCTTGTCAACGAAAACCAGTCTTAAAGGGGTGCCAGCTTGTAAAGCCATGTCATGTGGTTTTATAGATACGCCATCTTTTTGAATAACCCCTCAAAATCCTTCTTGCACAACACATTGTTTTCCATGCATTTTTGTGGATGCATAAACAGGATGTCCCATTATTGGACATATGCATTAGACACTCTTTTTTGCTTCCACCTATGCACCTTGAGTGAAATACAACAAGCAAACCAATGTTTCATCATGCTACCCTCTCATATTTGCTGCCTTTTTTAATTCCATATCTATCAATAAATAATCCCTTGAGTACTTTATTAATATTTCCCATGCTAATAAGTACTCCAGTAATGCGCTTATCCCAAAGGCACTTTTTTCCTACTGGGTGTTTTTCCTTTGGTCATCCAAGTACTAGACCCTAATATAGAGCCTCATCATTCTACTTCCCTTGTACATGTTTTTCATAAATGAACAGAAGCCTCCCAATTATGCTATTACAACGGACCAATGCAACATCATCTCTCACATCAGACATATTTGGACCAATGTAGATATGGTAGCAAATTGAACCTCATTAACAAATTCTACGACAAATCAAGAAATTCAGCCCATCAACAACCAATCAAAACCTTCCACAGCCTCCACATACACTTTTCAATAGTGCTCGAGGACGGGCACTAAAATCGGAAGGGGGGAATGTTAAATGATTCAATGTCAGTTAACAAGAGATGCTAAAGACCAAAGGCGTACGGATGCACATCAAAGATCAACATGAAGAAGCAGTAAAGTTTGGAGCTACACATTTTCCACATTTTCCCAAAATGGTCACGTATTCTAAATTCCCGCTTTATTTCAAGCCATTGTAATATTTTAATGAGTTACGAGCTTAACGGGAGTTCCAAGTTGTAAAGAATAGGTCCGTTACTGTGCCTAGGTTGCAGATTCAGTAAGTGGTGGAGCCCTAAAGGCCTTGGGCTCTTGGACATTGCATATTTTTACCCTAGGTATATAAGGCAGTGTGTAAAATAAATTAGAGTTCTCAAGCTCATTGTTTGAGAGCACTCTTTGGTGAGAGCTCTTCAAGTGTGTGGCCATGGAGTCCTTGAGCCTCTCCTTGCTCATGAGACTTGATTAACACTAATCAATGATTCATTCTCTTTCACTGTTCCTCTTTCATGCTTCTTATGATTGCCTACGATGCTTTGATTAACTAGATCTTAACTAATGAGTGGTTAATCCCACTCTAATCTTGGGTGATTGTCCTCTTTTGCTTGTGTGTGCATGTAGGTTTGATTGGAGTGTGGTGCTTAATAGATCTATGTGTGTGTGCTTGCGATTAGTGTGTTGCATGATAGGATTAGTGTTGTGTGCGTCTTGTAATCGTTAATGTGTATTATTGGGTTGATTAGAGGTCAACAGAAGTGGATGTAGAGATTTCCCTTCATTGTGGCTTAGCTCCTCCATAGGCAGAGAATCTCACCTTGTAGAGTTAACCATTTTTGTTGCCATGATTAGCTCACTAATCGTGTGAGTGTTTCCATACCCTAGCCGGGTAGCTCATCCCTCTGGATTGACAATTTTGTTGGTCATTGGAGCTATTGCAACGATGGAACCCCCAACAAAAACTACCTTGTATTGAAACAAGTGGATAAAGTGCAGTGTGAATGAATTGATAGTCCTACTTGGTGTATATGCAACATGGTGTTCCTAATATTAGTGTCCAAAATGTATTTAACTCAAGTGGTTGTAGACATTAAAGTAGTACTTGAGTCAATTTTATGCATCTCCTCTCATTGTAGGTGGGGGCTATCCCACAAGGTCTTCAATCCAAATCTATCAATAATCTATGGCATGATTGAAATCCTCGCTTTGATATCATGATATATTATCTAGCCTCCAAGCCAAGGGAGAAGAAGAAGTGTAGAGAGGCTCCAAGGTTGGAGAAGCACCAAATCAAAGGAGAATCTGTTTTACTAACAATATACTAAAAGGATTAGATTTGTATTAAAATTTTAGGTACATATCTAAAGTTTTGTGTGTCCAACCACCACTATCTATATGTAGTTCTAGCCTCCAATTCATATGCATGGTCTAAGAGTAGCTCCCCATAAAGTCGATACAACTTGATTATTCAACATTACTTATGTGGCCAAGGTCATTGTTAGTAGCTAGGCTAACAAGAACATCCCATTGCCAATTATATAGCACAATTTTATCATTTTCTCGTTATATATGACATCCACCACATTGTTTTGTTGCCTTGACTCTTGTAGTTTCTTCTTTTTACATGTTTACACATTAATATTTAGTCAAGGTTTTGAGCTTCTAGATTGTAATTATCATAAGTGTTGGCACTTGGATTTCTAGTTTAATGAGCCATGTTGGGCAAGGACCAAAATTTAGACTTTTTTCCAAGTGAAAGGCCAATTTTATAACTTTGAACCATATGTTTTAAGGAGATAAGTCTTTTGAGCATATGACTATTGAGTATCATTTTTGTGCATCCTTTATATACTCCTTCTAATGCTAATTCATGTTTCAACTTTGAGTAGAGCTATTTATTTCTAGGTTATATCTCTATGCATTGATATAGCACCATGTTTCAATACTTTGTTCATTGGTCTTTGCAAGTTGTTTTGTGACAAAACTTGAGATTCAGGACTTCAATTGAGAAGCTGTAAGTTGTTATGGATAGTTCCTGATCTAAATTAGTCATAGGATGCCTCAAATATTTCTTTTGACCTACATAAATGAAGGCTCTTTTGTATTATTTTTTTGCAACCAACAACCCTCATTTGGTGGATTGAGATACTATCGTTGGCTTACATTAGGCTTGTCTACATTACGAAGAGAATGGGGTCTAGGAGGGCCTCTTTAACTGGATGTTTAAGGGAGTCAAACCTTTAGTATTAAGAAAGCAATCTAAGGACAACTTTTAAATTCAAACAAGAAAAACGGCTAGTTTAATTGAATTCAAGTTCTCCCCCCAAAATCAAGTTTAAAATCTAACAAGCAAAACCATATCCTGTAACATATCTACGGAAAGATCTTGGCATGTCAATTTACAGATCTATAATCTTTGCTCAATTTGGAGATCATATGTAGGAGTTATGGAAGGCCGAAAATCATAATGTTGTCCACTCCCTGTTTTGGGGAGAAAAGTGCATCATTTGACCACTCTTACACCTCTCTTACATACCCACCATTCTTGCACACATGGCATGCATCTATTTGTCAAAATGCTAATCACCTCCATAATCTCATGGAAAATAAAGAGGCCCTCGTAGACCCCATTTTCTTTCTAATGACAATCCTAACAAGTTTGGTGACAATTAAGTATCGTACGCTTGATGAAATGTAAGAGGTTGTTTGGTTGTAGAGTAGTGCTTGGTCATCTTTTGGAGATCATTGGCTTTGATAATCACTAGGAGTGATAGACTAGTTTTTGATGATTTTGTGATCATTTGAGTGATTATATGATTGTAGTGCACTTGACATTGTCTTTGAGAGTCTTACAATCTCTTTCTTCCTCTTTTCCCTAGTAAGATTGACTACATCTCTTGCATTGAATTTGATATATGAGGTTCTCGCTATTTTCAATAAGACTAGAGTTGAGGTAGAAAGTGTAAGGCACGTCATGATTGACTAGGCTCTTGTCATCTCCGCCTACAAGAAGAATCACAATATTTAGCAAGGGTTTCAATGGATACCAATTTGGAATCGACATAGCAAGAAAGGGCAAGGCCTACCCAGAATACCATGCAGAGGACATCATAGTTTCAATGATTTTTTATGGAATTGAGTACATGTTAAAGATTGTTTGGCATATTGGAGAGGATTCATGGTGTATCCGATAGCGTTTCACAAGATCAAACATCATTAAGAAGCCATGCAAAGTGTTTTCAATAAGGGAATCGCATGCAACGCTATTTGTCAAATATTCCAACATGGATGGATTATAAGGTTTGAGATTCACCCTATTGTAGTTTTTGTAGTTTATGTATATGATTGTATTGCAAGAGCATGTAATTATTTTAATCTTGGTCCTGGTTCCCTGAGAGACTACCTAGGGGTCAAGTATGACCATGGTCAGTTCATTTTGTCCAACTTAGATGGTCGTTATCACAATCTGGACTAAGGAGCAAGGATCCAACAAAGCTATCCCATACAAGGGATGTTATGGTGCTTCAAAAAGGCAAGGTTTCCTAGTAGTACAAGTAACACAGGCCATGTCGACAAGGTCGATTCTAAAAGGGGTATATCAATCATGTTGCAATCATAAAGCAATTCCACAGTACCCACCTGGTGCTGCTGTGTTTCCCTCTCCGCCGGCATTGCCAAGCTTTGTGTTTGCGACAGAGGGGGATTAGTGCCTTGGACCACCAAGAGATCATCTTTAAAGTGGCAAAGAGGACGCAGGGTGAGAGGAAACACTTCTCTCAAAGGAAAGATCAATGTGAGCAGTTGGCCCACCTTTGTATTGGTTGGGGTACCCCTCCCCAACTGTGCCATCACTCGTTGGCACTCCGCCAGCAGTCGCTCTCTAACCACTGCTGCCCAAGCTACCGGCCCAAAGTTGGCCGAATGCAACACATTTCTAGCTCTGGTCGAAATAGTATACGTTTTGTCCTGTAGCCAAATCGCCTCAAGGAACCACCGATATGCATCCATGGTTGCCACATCTGAAAACCCTGACAGTTTATACTCCCCTTTGACCTTCAAGCCAAATTCCTGCTTGACATCTGCAGCAGGGATCACATGGGAGGCTCGCACCACGCCATCGTTGGGTAAACAGTAACATCTTGAGATTCTTTTTGCTGTCAACTGTATCTGTTGATTGTTGAGGACCACCATATCACCAGCCGCGAGTTGCTCGATCAAACGTGCTGCCTGGTGGTGCACTGGGATTCCTTGCCAGTCCAGGTTGGCGAACACACGCAGCCGCAAGTCTTGCAGCCATGCGTCCACTCGTAGCAGCGCGGGGACACATTGCAGAAGAGAAGCTGTCATGGTGGTGATGAGATGCAGGAGCAGAGAATAAAACACTAAGAGCGCGTGACACACGAAACTAGAGAACCACAATAAAAAACGTCTGCATGCAATAGTAACCCTTCCACTATGAGTTCCGAAAATAGGGCGATCCACGGTGTCGCAACCAGTTTGAAACCATTGACCGGCATAGAAATAACCTCCCCCCGCAAATCCGCCAAATAAAAAGAAATAGGCCCGCATGCTTGAAAATTCCAAAATGGTCCTGACCACCTTAATTTAAGCTTCCCCCGCATCTTCCCGAGACGGGAATTGAAGACAAGGACCAGCTATCCTCCAACAAATTGCCGTGCTTTCGGGCGATCTAGCCATTTTTTCCGCCTAGACTGTAGATCTTGCAGCACCACAAAGCTCTACAACCGCTCTTCGTCCAGTTCCTGCAAAACATCCAATCGATAAATCATGGAATCCTCCAGAAGAAGCCGATCCACAATCAACATCCGCAAACTCGGAATCACATGCTCCACCGGAGTGATTGCCTCCATGCCAAATGCTAACTTAAAAGGATTCAATCCTGTTGCCACTTTGTAAGCTGTCCGATAGGCCCATAAGGAAGAAGGAAGTGCACACATCGGAGTAACACCTCTGCCACCGTGCAGTAATAGAGATTCCCCATAATGATCTCAAAATTCCTGCTTCTTATAGCCATACGTTTCCTCTAATGGCTGGTCAAGAAGGAAGGCATGTCGCCGCTATCGAGAAAATGAAACATCTCCTCATACCATGTCCATGGAATGGTCGGAATGACCCTTACGTGACTCGGGACGTTAATATCTTCTGCAGCGACTCCTGTTAGAAACAAAGATGCATCTGGAAATTCATCAGCGATCCCCGTCGGCGGCTCTCTAGAGTCTAGCCGGGATAGGTAGTCAGCCACCTCATGCTGAGCCCCTGGCCTGTGTATGACCTCAAAGTCAAACTCCTGCAATAGAAGCACCCATCGGACCAATCTTCTCGTAAAATTTTGTTGCCTTACCAGGTATACCAGAGCCAAATGGTCCACATGGAAGAAAAACCGTCGGCCCAACAGATAGTGCCGGAATTTCTTCACTGAATAAATCATCCCTAAACATTCCCTTTCCGTTACTGAATAGTTTCTTTCTGCAGATAATAATCGTCTACTGGCATAATAGACCGATCGAAACCATCCTTGACTTTGTTCCTGCATCAACACACTGCGAATAGCGCGATTCGAAGCATCCACGAACACATGAAAATCCTGCCCCCAATTCGGTGCCAGCATAATCGGACCTTTGGAGAGCTGCAGTTTTAATCTTCGAAAAGCCAAATCACATTCCTGTGTCCATTCAAAATCTATAGCATGAGCTGCCTGAGTAATCGGGATTGCCAAATGCGCGACAAACCGCAAATGCCTCCCATGCCATCGGGCTTGACCCAAGAAAATCTGGCACTGTTTCTGATTCCGCGGTGCAAGCGCTTCCATAATTGCGGCAATTTTATCCGGATCCACAGAAATGCCATCTTCAGAGATGATATGCCCCAGGAGCCATCAAATGCACACTTTAAAGGATTCAAACTGAATTTTACCTCTTTGCATTTCGTAAAGCATAACCATAATTTTTGCAAATGCTCCAATTGTGCTCCAAAAACATTGAGATCATCCAGAAAAATCTGCATAAAATCCGTTAAGTAAGGCCCAAAGATTTGAAACATATCCCGTTGAAAAGTGGAAGGTGCATTCCGCAATCCAAACCACATTACTGTGCAGGCAAATACTCCCCATGCGGTAATAAAAGCTGTTTTTGGTTGATCCCGCAATTCCATTCTGATTTGATTATATCCACTAAAGCCATCCAGAAAAGTATACATCTCATGTCCTGCTACATCATCCAAAATGGAATCCAAAAACGGGAGAGGAAAAGGATCTAGAACAGTAGCGGCATTCAATTTTCGGTAATCCACACAAATTCGGATTTGCTTATTTTTATTTGGTACTACCACAATTGGAGAAATCCATTCCGGATTATCAATAGGGGTAATAAAACCCACTTCCAACAGGTGATCAATTTCCAATTTAACTTGCTTTGCCACATTCAGATTCATCCTATATGAATGCTGCCTCACGGGCACCGCATCCGGTTTCAGATTGATCGTATGCTGATAAAACTTAGGATCCAACCCCTGCATGTCCGCATATTCCCATGCGAAAACATCCTTAAACTCTGTCAGTAATTTGATCAAATCATCTCTAAAACTTGCTTCCAACTGCTTATTAATGTATATGGGCTGCGACTCTGCTTGCTCCCCAAGAAAAACCTTCTCTAATTCATCTTCCTTAATCCTTGTAATTTTTTCCATTTGCGCCTCAAACGCTCGTTCTTGCTGAATCACGTCCTCCAGTGACTCAGGACTTGGAAGCACCTATTGTTGGGGCTCCCCTATTCCTCCTGGAGTTCCTGAAACCCCCACCGAATTCCCTTTCGAGATCAGAGAAATATCCGTAAGGTATAGAGAAACCAAATCCGGATTCGCTTTGAGAAATTGTTCTTCTTCATCCTCTTCTAATTCTTCCACCATATTAAGTGTTTCTGCTATCACCGGCCATGTTGCCTGAACTGGTTGTCGGCATGTTCCCAACATCACACACACTTTTCTTTTACCCTTCTTTACTGTAAGCATATTTGCTTCCCAATTATGTTTTACCCTTGCTTGTCGTAACCAGGGTCTCCCCAAGATAATGTGATAATCCTGATTATGATCTTCAATATTCAAAACTACTAAGGAAACAGCAAAGGACAAGCCCGCTACATCCAAAACAACACCCCGAAGTAAACCCACTGGTTGCACTCTTCGCTGATCTGCCATGCGGACTACAAAGGGTGCAGGATCCCAATCACTGAGACCAAAACGCTCACACGCTGCTTGGGTGATATTGTTTACCCCCTCTCCTCCATCCAAGAGTACCTTGTCAATGTATGTGCCATGGTATCGAACTGAAAGTTCCGGAATACGGGTATCCGTGATCCTATTCGTCGGCAATGGGGCTGAATCATCATCCTCGCTTTCAACCTTCCCAATGGCGACTTCCCTCAGCTCAGTAGCCGTTTGTCGTAACAATGCATTATGGAAATTCGAGACCAATTCAACAATGAACCCAGAGGTACTTGAATTGGTGACGTGAGAACCTCTTTCCAAACTGAATTCCACTCCTTCTGTTGTTTAATATCACCCTTAATTCCAGCTTTCCCTTCCCTTATTTCCAGGCCTACAGTGGTTGGCATAGTCGATGGTCCTGTTGTCTTTACTGGTGGTGCGGATTGTGGCAACTAGGACATAGTCTTTTTCCGCACCTCTTCCTCAGCCGTCGAATCTGGAATTTTCACATCGGGAGTTGGAACCACATTTTCACCCGATCGCGTGATTAATGAAACCGCTGGGTCAGACTCCTCCAATCCTTCAATCTGAACCATAGCCACACTAGGCTATTTCCCTGTAGCGCGGTCCTGCTTTTTCCGATCGTATTCCATAGCTTCAGTACACTGAGATCGCCAATGACCATCCCCCAAACAGAAAAGGCATGTCTTGGGGCGATTAGGATCTCGGCCACCTCTTCCGCGGCCTCGTGCTCCCCCTTGACCCCGTCCTCCTGCTTGACCTTGCAGAGGCAGCTCTGGTGTATGAGCATGAGCGATCGCCACAGCAGGCTCTTGTCCCTACCCTATCTGTGGTTGTTTCCAGGTAGAAGAGTCTCCTCGTCTCCGACGACCCCGGCCATTGAAATAACATTCCACTATATTATGAGTATTGGTCATGAAAATCGCACACCACTTCGGATTCATTGCACATTCCTGAGAAGCATGGCCCGGATTCCGACATTGGGTACACCAAATTTCCTTCAGACTTTTAGCCACTGCATCCGATTCCGTCGATCCAGAGGATACACCTTTCCCGTGACGCTGGGATTTTTTCCGTGGTGTCTCTTCAGATTCTTTTCCCGAATTGTTGTTGCCTGAGTTCGAGGAATCAGATCCTGTGGATTCCGACTCCGAACTATCACTGCCACTGTCCTGTGACTTCCGATGAGATTTCTTTCTATCTTTCTTCTTTGACTTCTTTGGATGTTCCGTATCCTCTAAAGCCTCTCCTGCTACTACAGCCCTAGCAATTACAGTATCCAGTGGAGTAGTTACTTTATCCACTGTTGCCATAGCCGTTATGAGATCCTTGTTGAGCCCCCGTAAAAAATAGTCATTCAGTACTTCCGCTGCCGGTCTTTGTGCCTGAGGTACCCTCTGCAAAAGCATCCAAAATTTTGCAGCGTAATCCTCCACTGGCAATGACTTCTTCCGGAGCGTTCGAAGCTTCTCCAAATGTTGAGGGACTGTCTTTTTTGTTTGAAACCTTCGTAGAAACGCTATGGATCCGTCAGCATATGTATCGAAATGATCATCAGGATATTCGGACAACCATTTCACAGCTTTCCCTGAGAGTGTAGATTCAAATACTGACTGTTGATGGAGAGAAATCACCACCCCAGGATGATTCAATCCATAAGCTTTATTGAATTGGCGTAAATGTGCATCCGGGTCTTCACTCGAAAGACCTCGACACGGACTATACTTAATATGAGGATGAGCCATCACTCCTTGCCCAACTGCTCCTCCTCCCCTCGGAAAAAGCTGACGAGCACTAGAAGGTGGGGACAGTGGCGGAGATACTCCCAGACTGCTTACCGGAGACGGTGGTGGAGCAACCTGTGTGGGTGAGGGTGAACGTACGACAGGAGAACATGACTGACTGCGCCGAGTACGTCTCGCTCGCCGCAACCTCCTACCATGCACCGAGCTTGGTGATGGAGATACAGATTCCTCAATCTGTGGTGAAGAAAAAACAAATTCATCTGAACCGCCTCTCCTCTGACGTCTTCCTACAATTGGAACCATAGGGTCAGGCGGACCCTGCAACCTAGTGCGCATGCATATTCATTGCAGGCCGTTCATCACGCATCGTGGTCACCAGATGTAATGGCTATTGCCCACATAGGATCAATAGGCATTACGGGAATGATTACCCGCAACTACATTATATGAACATCAACGCACAGAATGACAAGAGAAGGAAGTACAAAGTACACAGACACAGAACAACCCTTGCTTCATTCATTTGTAATCCAGACACAGAGTACAATAGAGGATGCCATGAATATCCTAGAGATTGGTTAAGTTACACCAAAAGACAGGTATGCCCCTCCATATACAACTGCTGCTCCAGCGCAGATCGGGAACGGTGCACACACTCCTATCCCATGATATCCTATGAATAACTGCCGCTCCGGCCGCCGCATACTGCATGACTCCTGACTCCTGATCCGCAATGTCCAAAGGACCGAAGGACCGCATGTGCAGCTAATGCCGTAACATAATTGCAACACGTCTTCTTTTTTCCCTTATCACCAGAATTTCCAGAAGAATTGCTACTAGCACAAGCATTAGGAACAGAAGTTTTGCCACTCGCAACAGAACCATAAGAAGTGGCCGCATTGCTGTTACCACCCTTTCTTTGAGAAGCAATAAAAGCATGTTCAACTGCACGCTGCCTAGTTCTGTTTTTTCTGGAAAGTGACTCTTGCAACAGCAATGTGCATAATGCATCAAACTTGACAACTTCAGGATTTCCTTGGGTCATCAATCTCCAAGTACTAGCAAAAGTCTAGTAGGAATCTGGTAAGGCATCAAGAATAGTCTGCACAAGGGAACTGTCTAAAATGACTTCACCTGCAGAAATAAGTTGCTCATTGATATCCTTGACACTAGCAAGGAAAGTGTCCATATCATCTTCCTCATGCATAATCTTCGACTCCAACTCTTTACGCAGCAAAGCAATTTTAGCCTCATTTCGACTTGCATAAAGACCAGCCAAAATATCCCAAGCCTGTTTTGCAGATTTTGTTGAACGGATGCGAGGAACAATGGTGCGCTTCATAGACAATGCAATCAATGCATGAGCCTGCACATCCTTTACATCCCAACGAGCTTGTTCTACCGTAGGCAAAACAACTCTAATAGCAACCATCCTTGCAGCAAGACCTGCAACATACTCAACATCGCCTGCATCCTCAGAACCAGGACGTACATCAATGCCCTGCACAATATTCTAGATGCCCTTTGACACAAGAACGTGTTGCATCATATAAGACCACATAGGTTAATTGTCCCCATCCAACCTGTCCTCAACAGCAAACATCTTGAATACATCTGTGTTGTTGTTGTCAGCCATGGTAAATGTTGCACCTGATGCAAAAAGTTCCTGAAAATAGGAGAAACGGAGCGGGAACAACATGTGCTATTTTAGCACAAACCGCACAAGACTATAAGGCACCTGTTATGTAGAAAACGGCACTGACAGAAATTTTGCACAAAATGACGAAATAGCCTGTGCAGTATTGCCTATAGTGGAAACGGAGGCCGAAATCAGCCCGAATCAGACATTTAAGCAAACTATGCTCTTCGAGCTCACTCGAAATATTTGTCAACCTGTGAAAGCTTACCAAATCTCACTGAAATCAGAGAAAGTGAGCAGGCGTGTGTTGGAGCAGCTGGCGACTAAGCACGGGAGGACGTAACCTACTCTGATACCAATTGTTGGAATTCGGGTTGCAGAGAAACACACGCAGCTTGGAGAAGACCAAGGAAGCTCAAGGCACACAATAGAGAGTGTATTACTTAGTGTGCAACAGAAAGATGAATAGCCCTTGAGTGATGGGCATATGTACAATGCTCGGGGGAAAAAACCTCCTAAAGAGGGAAAAAATGCCCCGGTGGTCCTAGTGTGTTCACACACATCACTACCACATGTATATGGTAACAAGAAGCAAGTATACAATAGAGCAACATTGAAAGATGCTAAAGTCTACCACAACTCGCAAGAGGATACAGAACAAAGATGGATCTCAAAAAATCTTCCTCTTACACAAGGATTCTACATAGGTTATACAAAGATCTGGCTACCAGTCAGCCACAACCCAAAAGCAACTACACCAGATTTGTAGGGAGATCTAAAGAGCTCAACAAGACCTAAAACTCAACAAAGTAAACAAAGGAGATACAAAGGTCATCAAGAGATTTGGATCCTTAAGTCTTCCAATGCTCCTAGTCAAAAGCTAGATGTCGACAGCCAACAAAGGCCTACAACAACATCAAAGACTCCTATCAACATGCCCAATTGGAGAATCAAATAGATAATGGAGTCTTCACTGTCAAATAAGGACAACCCAACCAACGAGAATGCAAATTCAAAGATGATAAAATAGGTATGGCAAAAGAAACCTTCAATGCCAACTTGATCCTTCACTAATCCTCTTTTTGAGGATTCAAGCTTACTGTTACCTAAAGAAATATTTAAAGTAAGCACACGATTGTTAAAATCCAAGTCACGAGGGTGCAAAACACACTCTTTGGCATAGTCAGAGTCGGCGGGCTGCTGAGCCATAAAATGAGCAAAGTATTAGTCCCAAAGTTTCAAGTCATATCAAACGTTGTGCTAAGAGTCGTAGTTATTAGGCTTACGCTCAACCTGGAAGAGTTGAGCATATCTAAAGTCATGTTTCTCATGCTGGATGACATGAGCATAAGAGTCAAAGTCTATTAACTTACAATTGGTGGAGTGTCGTAGAGTCCAACACAGACGCACAGTGCACAATAAGATGAGCGCACATATCCTTGTCAACGAAAACCAGTCTTAAAGGGGTGCCAGCTTGTAAAGCCATGTCATATTCCTTTATAGATACGCCATCTTTTTGAAGAACCCCTCAAAATCCTTATTGCACAACACATTGTTTTCCATGCATTTTTGTGGATGCATAAACAGGATGTCCCATTATTGGACATATGCATTAGACACTCTTTTTTGCTTCCACCTATGCACCTTGAGTGAAATACAGCAGGCAAACCAATGTTTCATCATGCTACCCTCTCATATTTGCTGCCTTTTTTAATTCCATATCTATCAACAAATAATCCCTTGAGTACTTTATTAATAATTCCCATGCTAATAAGTACTCCAGTAATGCGCTTATCCCAAAGGCACTTTTTTCCTACCGGGTGTTTTTCCTTTGGTCATCCAAGTACTAGACCCTAATATAGAGCCTCATCATTCTACTTCCCTTGTACATGTTTTTCATTAATGAACAGAAGCCTCCCAATTATGCTATTACAACGGACCAATGCAACATCATCTCTCACATCAGACATATTTGGACCAATGAAGATATGGCAGCAAATTGAACCTCATTAACAAATTCTACGACAAATGAAGAAATTCAGCCCATCAACAACCAATCAAAACCTTCCACAGCCTCCACATACACTTTTCAATAGTGCTCGAGGACGGGCACTAAAATCGGAAGGGGGGAATGTTAAATGATTCGATGTCAGTTAACAAGAGATGCTAAAGACCAAAGGCGTACGGATGCACATCAAAGATCAACATGAAGAAGCAGTAAAGTTTGGAGCTACACATTTTCCCAAAATGGTCACGTATTGTAAATTCACGCTTTATTTCAAGCCATTGTAATATTTTAATGAGTTACGAGCTTAACGGGAGTTCCAAGTTGTAAAGAATAGGTCCGTTACTGTGCCTAGGTTGCAGATTCAGTAAGTGGTGGAGCCCTAAAGGCCTTGGGTGCTTGGACATTGCAAATTTTTACCCTAGGTATATAAGGCAGTGTGTAAAATAAATTAGAGTTCTCAAGCTCATTGGTTGAGATCACTCTTTGGTGAGAGCTCTTCAAGTGTGTGGCCATGGAGTCCTTGAGCCTCTCCTTGCTCATGAGACTTGATTAACACTAATCAATGATTCATTCTCTTTCACTGTTCCTCTTTCATGCTTCTTATGATTGCCTACGATGCTTTGATTAACTAGATCTTAACTAATGAGTGGTTAATCCCACTCTAATCTTGGGTGATTATCCTCTTTTGCTTGTGTGTGCATGTAGGTTTGATTGGAGTGTGGTGCTTAATAGATCTATGTGTGTGTGCTTGCGATTAGTGTGTTGCATGATAGGATTAGTGTTGTGTGCGTCTTGTAATCGTTAATGTGTATTATTGGGTTGATTAGAGGTCAACAGAAGTGGATGTAGAGATTGCCCTTCATTGTGGCTTAGCTCCTCCATAGGCAGAGAATCTCACCTTGTAGAGTTAACCATTTTTGTTGCCATGATTAGCTCACTAATCGTGTGAGTGTTTCCATACCCTAGCCGGGTAGCTCATCCCTCTGGATTGACAATTTTGTTGGTCGTTGGAGCTATTGCAACGATGGAACCCCCAACAAAAACTACCTTGTATTGAAACAAGTGGATAAAGTGCATTGTGAATGATTTGATAGTCCTACTTGGTGTATACGCAACATGGTGTTCCTAATATTAGTGTCCAAATTGTATTTAACTCAAGTGGTTGTAGACATTAAAGTAGTATTTGAGTCAATTTTATGCATCTCCTCTCATTGTAGGTGGGGGCTATCCCACAAGGTCTTCAATCCAAATCTATCAATAATCTATGGCATGATTGGAATCCTCGCTTTGATATCATGATATATTATCTAGCCTCCAAGCCATGGGAGAAGAAGAAGTGTAGAGAGGTACCAAGGTTGGAGAAGCACCAAATCAAAGGAGAATCTGTTTTACTAACAATATACTAAAAGGAATAGATTTGAATTAAACTTTTAGGTACATATCTAAAGTTTTGTGTGTCCAACCACCACTATCTATATGTAGTTCTAGCCTCCAATTCATATGCATGGTCTAAGAGTACCTCCCCATAAAGTCGATACAACTTGATTATTCAACATTACTTATGTGGCCAAGGTCATTGTTAGTAGCTAGGCTAACAAGAACATCCCATTGCAAATTATATAGCACAATTTTATCATTTTCCCGTTATATATGACATCCACGACATTGTTTTGTTGCCTTGACTCTTGTAGTTTCTTCGTTTTACATGTTTACACATTAATATTTAGTCAAGGTTTTGAGCTTCTAGATTGTAATTATCATAAGTGTTGGCACTTGGATTTCTAGTTTAATGAGCCATGTTGGGCAAGGACCAAAATTTAGACTTTTTTCCAAGTGAAAGGCCAATTTTATAACTTTGAACCATATGTTTTAAGGAGATAAGTCTTTTGAGCATATGACTATTGAGTATCATTTTTGTGCATCCTTTATATACTCCTTCTAATGCTAATTCATGTTTCAACTTTGAGTAGAGCTATTTATTTCTAGGTTATATCTCTATGCATTGATATAGCACCATGTTTCAATACTTTGTTCATTGGTCTTTGCAAGTTGTTTTGTGACAAAACTTGAGATTTAGGACTTCAATTGAGAAGCTGTAAGTTGTTATGGATAGTTCCTGATATAAATTAGTCATAGGATGCCTCAAATATTTCTTTTGACCTACATAAATGAAGGCTCTAATGTATTATTTTTTTGCAACCAACAACCCTCATTTGGTGGATTGAGATACTATCGTTGGCTTACATTAGGCTTGTCTACATTACGAAGAGAATGGGGTCTAGGAGGGCCTCTTTAACTCGCAGTTTAAGGGAGTCAAACTTTTAGTATTAAGAAATCAATCTAAGGACAACTTTTAAATTCAAACAAGAAAAATGGCTAGTTTAATTGAATTCAAGTTCTCCCCCCAAAATCAAGTTTAAAATCTAACAAGCAAAACCATATCCTGTAACATATCTACGGAAAGATCTTGGCATGTCAATTTACAAATCTATAATCTCTGCTCAATTTGGAGATCATATGTAGGAGTTATGGAAGGCCAAAAATCATAAAGTTGTCCACTCCCTGTTTTGGGGAGAAAAGTGCATCATTTGACGACTCTTACACCTCTCTTACATACCCACCATTCTTGCACACATGGCATGCATCTATTTTTCAAAATATTAATCACCTCCATAATCTCATGGAAAATAAAGAGGCCCTCCTAGACCCCATTTTCTTTCTAATGACAGTCCTAACAAGTTTGGTGACAATTAAGTATCGTACGCTTGGTGAAATGTAAGAGGTTGTTTGGTTGTAGAGTAGTGCTTGGTTATCTTTTGGAGATCATTTGACTTTGATAATCACTAGGAGTCATAGACTAGTTTTGATGATTTTGTGATCATTTGAGTGATTATATGATTGTAGTGCACTTGACATTGTCTTTGAGAGTCTTACAATCTCTTTCTTCCTCGTTTCCCTAGTAAGATTGACTACATCTCTTGCATTGAATTTGATATATGAGTTTCTCGCTATTTTCAATAAGACTAGAGTTGAGGTAGAAGGTGTAAGGCACGTCATGATTGACTAGGCTCTTGTCATCTACGCCTACAAGAAGAATCACAATATTTAGCAAGGGTTTCAATGGATACCAATTTGGAATCGACATAGCAAGAAAGGGCAAGGCCTACCCAGAATACCATGCACATGACATCATAGTTTCAATTATTTTTTATGGAATTGAGTACATGTTAAAGATTGTTTGGCATATTGGAGAGGATTCATGGTGTATCCGATAGCGTTTCACAAGATCAAACATCATTAAGAAGCCATGCAAAGTGTTTTCAATAAGGGCATCGCATGCAAGGCTATTTGTCAAATATTCCAACATGGATGAATTATAAGGTTTGAGATTCACCCTATTGTAGTTTTTGTAGATTTATGTATATGATTGTATTGCAAGAGCATGTAATTATTTTAATCTTGGTCTTGGTGCCCTAAGAGACTACCTAGGGGTCAAGTATGACCATGGTCAGTTCATTTTGTCCAACTTAGATGGTCGTTACCACAATTTGGACTAAGGAGCAAGGATCCAACAAAGATATCCCATACAAGGGATGTTATGGTGCTCCAAAAAGGCAAGGTTTCCTAGTAGTACAAGTAACACAGGCCATGTCGACAAGGTTGATTCTAAAAGGGGTATATCAATCATGTTTTACACGAGGAGCAACGCTCCATCCACCAAGACTACCAAGGATGTAATCTCTATCTATATATATATACCGGGTGCATGATCACGCCCAAGCATCTATAACTTGCAAAGGATAGGCAAAATCCATAACTATGAGCTAAATCCCAACTCAACAACCATACTATAGGATGCTATGACTCTCACTCCCAAGGGCAGTGAATAGGTATTTTAACTTCTTGCTTTGATCAAGCAGTATTTGGAAATAATTGACACTTGATAGCTAAGCTATAGATGCTATCTCTATCAATATTGGGTAATCTCACAATTTTCAATTAATTGCATGATTTTGCTAATTCTCTATGAAATTTTGACAAGGTCGATTCTTCTCTACTTGGACACATGCGTGTCAACAAGCGTACATGTTTGCTATGAGCATTCAGTATCAGTTCTATCTCATCTTAGTGATAGACTTCTAGGAAACAAGGCTTCACTCTATGACATACTCCATAGCAGTTTCCAAAGTTCAGATTATGCTATCAGCATACAAACTTGGGAGTTTTTGCAGCATGTCTGCAAGTTTTATCAATAGAGATCGAACTAAACCAAGCTAAGAAGGCATGTGCGGGACATCCAATAGCTCTCAAGTTATTTGCATATATGGCTATGAGCCAGATTCGAGCGAACTACTAGAAACCTAGCTACAAGTAAGCAACAAGGTTAGTAAATTTCAAGAGTAAGGGGTTTTCCTCAACCTAGCATTCTCTCTCTCTCTTTCCAAATTCTCTGCAGGAAAGGTGAACCTAGGAACATGATTTTATCAAAATATTTCTATGTCAATACGGTAATAGGAAGGTCTAAGAGCCATCTATTGCCACCTGTTTTGGAATGCATAAGATCCACTTTTTGTAATCCATCAGAGATTGAACAATTCTATTTTGTTGAGTACCCGTTGGTTCTAATGGACAAGCAAGAGTCTTGCCATTAGTGATTATTGGTGCATTATTTTAGTGCTACACACTTTAAGTGTGAAGATCAAGTTGAGTTTTTGAACGTCTTAAACTCGTAAGAGCTTTTCTCTACCAAGACGTACAAATGAAGCCAGCATTTCAGACAGTAGAACTCTTCATACAAACCCAAGATTATGGGTTTTCTTTGGGTTCAGAAAAGATATAGTTGTCAATACGATTCCAACTCCAGTGGATCTTCTATTTTAGCACTAAGAGTGTTTACATGAGTACAGTTTTGGGAAAAAACCCAGCTCATGATTACTAAATCACTTATTAAGTATTGGTGGTCAATTCTTGGAGACATCGTACTTGCTCTTTCAAGGAAAGAAGTCCATAAGCTGCCTAGGGTAGTGGATAATTTCAATTTCCAAAGTGAATTCATATATTGTTGGCTGCTAGTTGAGCAGTTTTCCTACAAATTCTAAATACACGGTTTGACAGTGTCGATTTTAATCAAGGGGTTTGGATTGCAAAGGAAACACCCAAGGTTATAGGTGCAATACTACTTGCATATCACTAGTTTTTAGTTAGAGTTCCCAGGCCTATGCAGGCAAGAAAGTTAAGCAGGTGCTTTTGACTACAGGGAAGTGAACACTCTGTTCAACCTCCAGGTATGCATATGATTTGATTTTTTTTCATTTTTTCATATGATTTGCTTGACTTTTTCAAGTTGGATGAATAAACTTCTATGTTTTCATCCATTTTTGCTTGTCAACAAGATGACAAGGTCACATAAGAGCCAAGAAATTTGGTTTGTAGTGTCCACAATAACTTTTTGCAATCCACAGTTATAGATCCACTTGTAGGGTTTGATTTGGCACATGTTGTCACATGGGATACAACATGGTCTAGGAACTCAAGGAGTTCAATTTAGCTAGTGTGGAGCATGAATAATGAGGGTCTCTTTCACGCATGTCGCATGTGTTTTTACAGATACCTCCACACCCAAGTACATCTTGTACTTGAAGGATGTTCTTTTCTCTTGAGACATATTCCACATGTGCAAAATATGAGTCTCTAGGATTGACACTGGCGCCTGCTATTCCAATTATGTGTTTCAACAAAGTCCCTCGGTGCTGGTGCAATCCGTATATAAATCCGTTTTCAGCACGTTGTATCAGGAACAATTTTAGTGGCCAAAAATTGTTGAGTACTCAGAATGACTTGTTAAACGTACAAGTGCTATTAAACAACATTAACGAATGGTTGTTTATGATATAGAAAGGCTATGAGTTGTTAATAAAAAGGTTTCATTGTTTGTACCTAGAAGTGATTAATGTTTCCCCTTCTATTATGGTTCAAACATTTTAGCAAGGCTTGCAAATTATTGCAAAAAAATGTATCTAGTTTCTTTTCATAACTATTCACATCCCTCTTCAATGTGTGCTAGGAGCATCATGTTCGCCATCAATATTGGCAAGGATGATCATGAATATACAGGTTCATATCTATTTTATGCTAAATGCATGTACACTAGGTGTTATGGGCCCTAGTGTTTAGCAAAGGCTGATTTGGAGTGACATGCATATTCATCACATTATTGATATGAAGCATTTTGCAGTCTATGTGAAATATCTCTATGAGGTTATGTTTGGATCTACCAATCATCAATAGAGTTCATGGCTTGGTTTGGGTGCTTGTGGATCTTTCAAGTTAACCAAGATAGTTATGAATGTCATTGTTGATTCCTAAGCAATATTTTATGACATTGTGATCCTCGTTTACCAGTCATCTGGGAAGACTGTCTGTAAACTGTGGAAAAAAGTATTGTCCGTTATCCTAGGGGATAGGTAGATTACAAAGTATAATCTTGTGCTAAAGGATAAACACAGTGTGTATGTTAGCACCAAGCAATCCAATTAGTAAGAATCTATTATTCTAGTTGGTTTTTTTCTTACCATAAGTTAAAGCATGTTTGCAACTAGGTTTAGTCTCTTATCAAAAAATATAAGTCCTTCACTGTTCTCAATTTTCATAAATAAACAACCCCACCATAACTAGTGTTATGATCAAGCAACCAGCTCAATCCATGAAGGATGCCACTGTGGAAAAACATTAGTGTATCACCACTCTTGTTTTCGGGACGAAAACGCTTCTCCAAGGGGGAAGTGATGTCAAGCCTAAAGTAGGATGGGCCAAGGCCAAGGGTCAACTCCGGATACACATGTGGTACAGGGGCTATATGTAGCTTAGATCGAGAGAGCCAAGGACCTACATATAGGAAGTTTGGGTGGTTATAAGCATGTCTATCTTCCCTCGGTCTCACATTGTTACTGCTTTCTTGAATGGTGACATATCAGAGGAATTTCATGTAATGCAGCCTCCCAGTTTTGTCAAAAAAGGACAAGAGAATAAAGTGTGCAAATGTAAGAAATACTTGTATGGGTTGAAGCAATCTCGTCGTGATTGGTATGATAAGGTTGACATTCATTTGGTCAAATGAGGCTTTCGTAATAGTCCAACAGAAAGAACATTGCAATGTAGAGCGTTAGGGTGATGTACTTCTCATTGTCATTCTCTATGTGAGTGATTTACTGGTCATTGGACCAAATGAGAGACATATTGCTGAATTTAAGATTGATTTGAATGCTACTTTCAAGATGAAAGATTTGGGGTGTAAGCATGTTAACTTGTCATGCTTTTTGTGCTAGTTATCATGTGGCAACAAGCATATCTTGTAAGCATAATGAGAGTGTAACTTTTCAAACGTGTGGGAATCCATCAAATATTTCAAAATAGGGAGACCACCCTGAATCCACTTTCTTGACCATTTATGCAGTGTTACTCTGAGGGGAGTGGGGCAGTCAAAATGCGTGGAGAGAAGCAGAGTGGGGCAGTCAACATGCATGGAGAGAAGCGGGACGCAGGGGCCAAAGGTAAGAGGGGCGCAGGGGCTAGAGGTAGGAGAGAACCAAAAACAAAGTCGAGGGCTGAACTTTCTGCTGCTTCTTCTCCACCCCAAAAAAGGGTGAAGCTCTCTAATTCCCCAGCATCCCCAATGGCAAAGACCTTGCATACAAAGGGGAAGGAGGACTCAGTTTCTCTCTCTCTCTCTCTCTCTCTCTCTCTCTCTCTCTCTCTCTCTCTCTCTCTCTCTCTCTCTCTCTCTACCTCATTATGATTTGCGAGGATAGTTGTTGATGCTGTCTTGGCTAGAGAGTTGTCCCTTGATGTCGGCTTTAGCAGTAGGACATCTTGTGAATAGTCACTTGAAATAGAATCGCTCAAGTGGAAGTCTGGCTCAAGAAGCACAAACCAATGTTTGATTTGAACCTTGAAATTGGAAGGAAGTGCTCAATACTGCACTTTCCTACTGCTAATCTTGTGACATTGGGGGTGTGCAGGCCAATGGAAAGCTCCAAAGTTTACAATCCCAGTACAAAGCAAGTTCTGTATTACAGCATAAGAGTTCAATGATGTTCATGGCCTCTCCCTGGCTGGTGCCAACCCCAAACTAGTGAGGTGGGATCAGATCAGTGATGTGGAGTGGTTCAGTGTTTTTAGAGAGTCAAAGAATCGTAGTCACTATCGTATTTAAATGCAGTTGTTTGCGTACTGATATGTGCGACCAGGTGATGCAGCTGCATTACAAGGTGTACCAGAAGCCCCCAACAAACATGGAGATCAACTTTGCATTAGCCAAGGGGTTTGTAAAAGAATTCAGCCCGGCGGCAATTGCAAGTAGCTCAGCCATGCAATTCAATTGGGCTGAATTTGCTGTCCAGCATTTGCAGGACCTCCGAGAGAAAGGGTACTACGAGGCTACCAATGAGACACCCATCTCTCGCCACATCACTCACCAGCAGGCTGAAAGCCTGTCATTTTTTGGCGTTGAGAATTTGCAGCACATAAAGGCTGCCTCTGAAATTCTCAGCAAACAACTGCAAGATGCTAAAGAACATCTTCTAACTACAAAATCAGACTTTGAAGCTGCGAGGGTTATCCAAGCAAGCATTGCTAGGGTCACCCCAATTGTGCTTGCTATGAGACAAAAGCTTCACGACGCTGAAAATGAATTACAGAGGTTACTACACAGCGACAGCGTGGATGCAAAGAGGGAAATAGAGTGTAAAGTAAAAATAGATACATTTAAAGAGACATTGGAAGGTTTGGCATTTCCTGACAGTGAGGACACTCTTGCTGCTGACTCAACTTGTCAGCATGTAAGTGCGTGACTTTTATGCTTCTACCGTATGATTGGAATATGTGCACAACAAACCTATGTACTTACCATGCTCCTCTTTTTTTTGGTGTGCAGATTAATGTGGAGGTTATGGAAGCAAAGGTGAATGCATGTGAAGGTCAACTGCAGCTCCTAATGCACATGAGCAAGATGCTACAAGGCTCCTCCATTCCCACTGCCCTATGTAATATGGCTATGGGCACTTTTATAGAAAGTATAGAAGGGGTATGCGATGGGAGGATAATCAACCCGTGCAGTGGCTGCAGTTTGCCACTTGAAGTAAAGGGAATCTCTGCCACGGTCAAGATGCCCTGTGGGCATAGCTACCACTTTCTCTGCTTTGCAGCTGCATGCTCCTTGTCGACAAAATGTAGAGTTGTGACCTGCCACCAGCAAAGGATACCACAAGAATGGTGTTGGAAACCCACAGGGCAAAGATATCCAATCACACCAACATTTGGTAAGATTGTACAGGGTGTGCTAAGTAGCATACCTAGTGTGTTAATTAGAATATTTAGTGTGTTAACTGGATATGCTAATTAGTATATCTTGTATGCTAATTAGCATAGTGGATATGCTGATTAGCATACTGGGTATGTTGATTAGCATACTGAATATGCTAATTAGAACACAAGATATGCTAATTAGCATACCCAGTGAGAATATTGAGTGTGTTAACTGGATATGCTAATTAGCATATCTTGTATGCTAATTAGCATATCTTGTATGCTAATTAGCATACCCTATAGTGAGTGTAAAGATTAGAGTAAGTTTGGCATATTAGCATATCTAGTAAGCTAACTACCATATCCAAATGCTAACTAGCAAACTGTATATGTTGATTAGCATATTGGGTATACTGATTAGCGTATTGGGTATGCTGATTAGCGTACTGGGTATGATGATTAGCATACTGGATATGCTTATTAGCATATTGGATATCCTAATTAGCATACTGGATATGCTAAATAGCATACTGGGTATGCTAATTAGCATAGTGGGAATGCTCATTAGCATACTGGGTATACTGATTCACGTACTGAGTATGATGATTAGCATACTAGATATGCTTATTAGCATATTGGATATGCTAATTAGCATGCTGGATATGCTAATTAGCATACTGGGAATACTAAATAGCATATTGGGTATGCTAATTAGCATACTGGATATGCTAATTAGCATACTGAAGACAGTCCTTGTATGCTAGCTACTAGCAGTCCCAATATGCTAATTAGCATATCCAATATGCTAATTAGCATATCTAATATTCTAATTAGCATATCTTGTATGCTAATTAGCATACTTGTGCTCAGTGTACAGACTAGAGTAAGTCTGTCATAATGGAAAATCTAGTAAGTAAGCTACCATCTCCAGATGCAAACTAGCATATTGGATATGCTAGTTAGCATACTCAGCAATTTGAATTAGCATACTGGGCTTGTCATCATAATGGACTCCAATGTATGGCAGGCCGCACACATAGTCACAGCATATCAAACATTTTCTAGCATACATGACATGCTTATATGAGTCTTAATCCACGTTTTTTGTTGCAAGCCTGGGGCAGTCCCTCCGTGATGTGGGCAGTGTGCATGACACGAAGGGCAAGGGAAAGGCTGTAATGGAGGACCTTTTGATCGAGGAGAGTGATGAGCTAGATACAGGTGAGAACCCTTCGACGGAGAAGGGTGTTGAGCTGGATGCAAGGAGCGAAGGAGTGGATGAGGGCTCCCGCTCCCAGCAGATGCCAAATGAAAGCATGAAAACAACAGAGGAAGGCGGTGATGTGAGGAGGAACTCAGAAGATGAAAAAGAAGATGATTTTTTTGTCATGGCTCCTCATGTGCAAGTGACAAAGCAGAAGCTTCTTAGCAGACAGTGGCTAGTGGCTTAGGGGAAACTTTGAAGAATGACAACATAGAAGATGAGCAAGAAGTTGGTGACAACAGCCCTCTCGAGGGTTTTTTGCGTAAAGCTCAGCTGAAAAGAAAAGTTGGCCTTGAAGAGGTAACCGAAGACATTGCAAGCACAGCCTGTGGTTCGGACAAGGCTGAAAGCTCCAAAGGTGAAAAGAAAGCCACCCGCTCAAGAGCTTGCAAAAAATTGTGTTAAGACTTATTGCTCACTACCCGGTTGTGCCCTTCACTGTATATGCTAGACCATTTTGAAACCCAAATGCGTATTGTAACTGACATGCATTTTGTTTTCCAATGAAAATGTATTTTTGTGCAATATAAATCTGAGCAGCATTTCATTGTAATAGTTCATTGTAATTTTTGCGGTTTTTCTTTTTTAAACTTGTTCATTTCGTATCGCGGTTTCCCTGCAGAGGAAGAGAAACAGGCATTAATCGTCATGCCTGATGCAACTGCGGCCATGCAATGGCAGAAATTACAGAGATGGCGAGTCCACAAAGTCAGGCAGTTAAGGAGACAGAAAATGGAGATTGAAAAACACCTTGAACGATATTCACAGCTTGCCCGTAGTATTATTGAGCGCCTAAATTATGTGCATCCAAGTGGGCCAGTTATTTTTGCTGAATGGTATCCTCTACTAGACCTAATATGGGTGCCTAAGCGTTTATGTGATGAAAAAAGGGCTCTGGTGCTGGACCTGAACGATCTTTTGGTGGCAGTGGTAGAGCCTCGCTTTGGTGAAAAGCCCCCGGCATATGCAGATGAAATGCTAAAATATGATGTACTTGATAAGCAGGTGTTCTGTCGCAAGGACAACCCTTTCTTTTGGACTGGTGCCTGCAGTTCTTTAATGTGTTTATATGGAGCACAAGCCTCCATAGTAAAGTCATGAGTATTTGCCATACTGTTTTTAAAGAGTAGGTGCCAAAGATTACTGGGTTTTTTTCTCAAGTGCACTGTACAAAGCAATCTTGGCAGATCCAGAGAAAACCCGTGTTTATGAAAGACTTGTCCTTGTTCTGGAAACACACTCCGGGGTACAACGCCCAAAACACACTTATAATCGATAATAGCTTCTACAAAGTGTTTCAGAACCCACCACAAACTTAGCTTTTTACTCCCAGTCTAGAGCACCAGAGTGCTGAGCAGAGGGAAAAGTTCCTTATAGAAACTTTGAAGTCTTGGCTTTTTATTTGGTTGCAAACGGATGGTCGGAAAGCATATGTTGCTGATAATGTGTTTGAGACAGGCTCAGATGAGTTTTTTGATGCAGTCGTCAAACGTTTGCTTGACATTCAACAGAGGGATATAGAGGCTAAAAGACTGGAAGAAATTCGTCGCAAACAGCGGGAAGCTGACCTAGAAGCAGAAAGAGAGAAAGAAAAGCTGGAGAGGGAAAGAAGAGAAAGTGAGCAACATAGTGCCAACCTAGAAGCAGAGTAGGAAGCAGAGAGAAAAGTAAAGAGGCAGCAGGAAGAAGACAAACAACGAGGACAACCCGGTCACTACAAGCGCCCTCCGAGGAGGCCTTAAGGGTTTTTGGGGCAGTGACTGTCATTGTAAAATTGAACCCTATGTAAATAATTTCCAACTTTATAATAAAACTGCATACCATTACAACAAAGTGGTATATAGAAAATCCAGTGGATACAACTTAAAATCTAAAGGGCATGCTATTACAGATTGCTTCATATCTTTATGGAGTGATTGTGTACACCTGCCTTCTCCTTGGGACGTGCTTCATGGGTATTTTGATACATCGCACCAGATGTGAAAGTAGGTGGACGATAGGCTGCTTGTGGTCTAGCTTGAAGGTGTATGCATCCAATTGCTTGTAATACAGTCCTTGCACAACATATGATCCTCTGTCAATACATTGCTCCATTCATCAATGTACCCCTTCTCCACCTTCTCCTTTTCTGCAACACACTTGACCAGATAGAAATCCACATCTTCGACGTTGGTTAAAGCATCTGGATTTACAGCAAATGTGTCTCCAGAACATAGAGCGCTACTCAGCACATCATGATGACCTTCGTATGTGAAGTCATCATAGCCAATGACTTCCTTTGTTGAAACTTCATCTGTTTGCTCAAGTAATGGCTGTAGAATCTGATAATCTCAAGCCTCCACGTGAGCTTTATTGATGCAGCAATTCCACCTTCCGTTCATGCATGCATCACAGAAGCATGCCCAATTTCTTGTTGCAAGGGCAGCTGGATCGTGCGGGTTGTGACCACAAATAGCATGCAAAGAGTGAGTTTTTGGCATAGTGGCACAATTCCACTTAACTTCCCTGTTAACATCTCCCTCCTTAACCTCCCAGAACACACGAGCACATTCCCTTTCTTTTGAAGGATATGATGCAGGTGCCTGGCAATAAGCAACCACATCTGCTGCACACTGCAATATAGCTCCATTAGGTTTTAGTTGTTCATGGGTCAAGGTTCTTTTCATAACTGCTCCTACACCATCATGCTCGCCCTTGCCATGCCCTGATCCAAAGAAGAACCAGCTCATCCCAATCCCTGTGAGTCCACCATATCTTGCAAAAAAATAGAAAGGCATGGCTCCCTTAAATTGCGAGGCCACACCATCTGACCACACCCAATGTTGTTTACAAGTGACACCCTCTTGTTGTAACCAGTCACGGTGTAGAATGAAGCAATGTTGCACAAACAGTGTGTCATAGACCCTGTCATTTGATATGAAGAAGTGGATTGTTTTGACTACCTCCCCTGCCTTGCGGTAGTACGTTATGTGTACAAAAATAGTTACTTGACTAGAGTACCAATGCATTGACTGAATCTCATTTTGCTCCTTGAAGGCGTAATTTTCAGCAAAGTCAACAACTGAGACAATGACATCCTCCGGAAAGCAAAGTATACAATCCTTAAATTGTTGTCCTTGCCATCGTGCCACATAGTTATGAGTGATGAAGAGCTTCAACTTGGTCTGCAACAGTCGAAGAAACTCCCAGCACTGCATTTCTTTATGCAAAAGATCTTTTCTTTTCTTACTGTTTCCATGCCTGTCTTTTGCTTCTACATACGCAAATACTTTCACATTAATACTCTTACCTGGATTTGATGTTTCTAAGCAACATAATTCTAACTTCTTTACTCCACATATCTTACAGTCTCCCATCAGGCATTCCCTTCTATGGAAAACTGCATCTGTTGGCTTTGGACAGAGAACGGACTCCCACATCTATGTGACACCTTTGAACGTGTGATGTGAAGCCAGGCAGCCGCTGCTAATGTTCTTGCATGTATCACAGATATTGCATACACAGCTGCAACATGTATCATGCAGCCCAAAAGCACGAGAGCGCATGTGGTTCAGTGCATCTTTCAAAAAGGTCATCTGCACATGGTATTCGCAATAGCATGTGTACCTATCCTTTAGCCTCCTGCAAAAGAATGGCTTTAACATCTCAAACATCCTCATGCCAATCTTGCAATTTGGATGTTTTTGTTTGAATCTTTGAAAGAGCTCAACCTGCAATATCCATATTTAATCAGTATGTTTACCAAGAGAAATAATCCAAACAGGACTATACACATTGCTACTTAATACATCCACCATAGAAACAAATTGGTGTGTTAAACAACACATTTTATGGTCCTAACATGCATGTAACTGGGTATAACATTGTATACTAAGCATGCTAGTTAGCATGCTGAGTATGCTAACTAGCATGCTGAGTATGCTAACTAGCATGCTGAGTATGATAACTAGCATAGCTGAGTATGCTAACTAGAATACTAGCTGTGCTAACAAGCACAATCAGTGTGTAGTGTAGCATATGAGGCATACTCATCAGCATACTAATTAGCATGCTGAGTATACTCATCAGCATATTGAGTATGCTAACTAGCATGCTGAGTTAGCATACTAGCTGTGCTAACTAGCATACTCATTAGCATACTAGCTAGCATACTCATCAGCATGCTAGTTAGCATGCTGAGTATGCTAACTAGCATACTAGATGTGCTAACAAGCACAATCAGTGTGAAGTTTAGCATACGAGGCATACTCATCAGCATGCTGAGTATGCTAACTAGCATACTAGCTGTGCTAACAAGCACAATCAGTGTGTAGTTTAGCATACGAGGCATACTCATCAGCATGCTAACTAGCATGCTGTGTATGCTAGTTAGCATAGCTGAATATGCTAACTAGCATACTAGCTCTGCTAACAAGCATAATCAGTGTGTAATCTAGCATATGATTCATTGTTAACCACATGAATGTGTGCTAAGAAGAATAGAAGGTATGCTAACTAGCATACATATTGTGCTAACCAGCACACTTATTATGTTGAACAGCATAGCCAACACACTACAAATGCTAACTAGCATAAATCAACTTACCCGTTATGCTACTTAGCATTCTCAGCTGTGCTAACTAGCATACTAATGATCATGCTAGTTAGCATGCTGAGTATGCTAACTAGCATGCTGAGTATGCTAGTTAGCATGTCGAGTATGCTAACTAGCATGCTGAGTATGCTAGTTAGCATAGCTGAATATGCTAACTAGCATACTAGCATAAACCAGATTACCCGTTATGCTACTTAGCATTCTTAGCTGCGCTAACTAGCATACTCAGCATGCTAGTTAGCTAGCTGAGTATGCTTACTAACATGCTATATTGCTAGTTAGCACAGCTGAGTATGCTAACTAGCATACTAGCTGTGATAACAAGCAAAATCAGTGTGTAGTTTAACATATGAGTCATGGTTAACCACACAAAGTGTGCTAAGAAGAATAGAAGGTATTCTAACTAGCATACATATTGTGTTAGCGAGCACACTTGTTATGTTGAATAGCATAGCCAGCACACTAGCATAAAAGGTGTTAAAGTAGCATACATATTGTGCTAACCAGCGTAGTCCTCAAGATCACTAGGCATGCTAACTAGCAGAAGATTTATGCTGAACACCATACCCACCATACAGGAATGCTAACTAGCATATACCATAAACCAGCTTACCCATTATGCTAGTTAGCATACTACGAAAGGTAGCTAGCATACTCATTGTGTCAAAGAACATACAGAGCATGCTAGTTAGCATAATAGGTATGCTAACTAGCATAAAGGGTGTTATAGTAGCTTACATATTGTGCTAGACAGCATACTTATCATGCTAAACAGCATACCCAGCATACTAGGAGTGAGACTATGCTAACTAGCACACATGCTAGGTGGCATACATAGCATAACATATTGTGATAACTAGCATGCTCTGTATGCTAGGTAGATTACTAGCATGCTGGAATGCATAAGTTATGGCGCAAGTATGTCATTGATCACCTGAGACTCATCCAGGAGGTGCACAGGGTGTTTTATGTAGCTTTTCCTTCTCACTCTCTTTCGACAAACATCCTTCTTGTTGGGTGAAACACGAGTCTCCTCTGTCCAAAATGTGTAGACCAATTCCTTAATTTCATCTGTGATAGGGCTATGACGGTGTTGCTTGTGACATTCAGCCAATGAAAACAGTCGAGCATTGACACCAAACTTCACCTGCCGTGATTTTGCTTTGAACAAGCTGCAACGGTCGACTTTTAGGACCCTGGAGAATTTGGCAATAGGCATGTTTTCCTTTGAATTTATCATCATCTGCAATGCTACATTCTTCAAAAACAGCTCCTCGTTAGAAGCTGGCTGCTTGAAGATAGCTAGTGTGTTACGGACATTGGAGACAATTGCACTCTGCAGAGCAGCCTCCTCCTCTAAAGATTGATCACGGATTGCCCGAACAAGCGGATGTTGAGCAACAAGATTGCAGATTTCACACTTTGCTTCTTTGTTGAGACCTTCAGTCCTGCTCTTGAAAGCTTTCACAATCTCGAAGGAGATTTTCCTTTCTTCCTCATCGTCGACGGCATGATGTCCTCGTTTAATTGTCATCTGTCGGTGCTCCCGCTGTTTACGCTTTCTTTCTGTCTCATATTTTGATAATAGAAAGAGCTAGATGCTGGTAGTTGTGATTCATTTCCTGTAATCGCTCTCTTCTATAATGGCTCCCTTCTGCCTCCATTTCTAGTGGCAATAATGTTGTCTGCTGGTTTTCCATATCTGCAAGTCTGCTAAGCTTTGACAACTCAACTTCGAGGCAAGAAGCAATGCGAGAGAGAGAGAGAGAGAGAGAGAGAGAGAGAGAGAGAGAGAGAGAGAGAGAGAGAGAGAGAGAGAGAGAGAGAGAGAGAGAGAGAGAGAGAGAGAAAGAACGAGAGGGAGGGAGGGAGGGAGGTAGGGAGTAGGAACAGGGCAAACTGTAAACTGATATGAGAGTGAGACAGAGAGGGAGTCTGCGCCACACACACACACACACACACACACACACACACACACACACACACACACACACACACACACACAGAGAGAGAGAAAGAGAATAGAGGCCACACCCCACGTCGTCGTCGTAACTAAAAACAGAGTCCACACCCCATATGGGAGGGAACAAATAATATATCTTATGGTTATTAAAATTTCAAACTTCACTTGCTCTTTGGTTTTGAATAGATGCTAACAAGCACCTCTTACTAGCATTTTCCGGGACACCAAAAGCATGACAAGTTATCATGCTTATACCCTTTGGTGTTATTGCATCATTACTTGGGTATATAGTTTAAGCAGTGTGATGGTGTTATTTCCTTATTTTAGACAAGTTACATAGAGATACTGCTATTTAAGTTTGGACTTGAGGATTGCAAATCTATTGCCACTCCCATTGAACAAGTTTGAAATTGATTCTTCATGATGCTGGTAATCCTACTAATGTCACTCTTTACCAATGGACGCCTCATTTATGTATGCAACACAAGGCCGAATAATCAGTTTGCAATCTCATAGGTCAGCAGGTTCATGCATAGCCCAGGTCTATGCATTGGCAGGCTATCAAAAGGATTTTTTGCTACTTGAGTGGCACTTTACATCTTGATTTTTTTTATTCCAAGGGGGGATCATTGTCACTAGATTTGCATGCTTTTTCAAACTCAGAATGGACTGGTTGTTTTGACACGTGAGTGTCCACAAGTGGTTTTTGTTTCATGCTCTCCTTAGTTCATGTAACTCATGGTCGATAAAAAAGAAACCTATTGTGGCCACTTTCAATTTCTAGGTTGAGTATAGGGAAGTCTTCATAGCTACGGTTGAGTTTGTATGGCTCAGAAGCCTTATGGTTGATTTGGGTGTTGGGGATAGGACACTAACAAAACTATCTACACTAAAAATCAGAGTGCATTGGAAGTTGCAAGGAACCCAATTTGTCATGCTTGCACAAAGCACATTGAGGTGCATTACCATTATGTCAGGGAGAGACCTTCAGTAGGAGAGATCAACTTGGCTTATGTGCCAACATAGGACAACCTTGCAGATCTTTTCACAAAGGCATCTTGCAGATCTTTTCACAAAGTCATTATCTGGTGAGAAGTTTGAAGCTTTCTTCAAAAACTTTGGGTTACTCCCCTTTGTGGACTCATCATGTCCTCAAGGCATGGCACTTCGTTATACTCTATGTGCCAACTCTCATTCACCGCATCAGTCCCATGGGGGATATACATGTGGTAGTGATGTGTATCTTTCCATTGCACACTAATTAATACACTCTTTGATGTGTGCCTTGAGATTCCTTTGTCTTCTCCAATCTATGTGTGTTTTTTCGCAACCCTAATTCCAACAAAATCATCAAGCAGGACTACATGGGAGAAGAGCAAGGAGATTGTTTCCTCCAACTAAAGCAATAGCTAGTGAACTTGTTTTAGGAGTATTTCTAACACAAGAAGGACGACCAATCACCTTCACTTTCCAAAAATTGAGGATTCATGAATTGAACTATCTAAATCATGATTTGGAACTGTTGGCTATCATTCATGCTCTCAAGCTATGGAGACAATTTTTTTTGGGACGTTATTTTCAACTAACCACTGACCATTGAATCCTAAAGTGGATCTTGTCACAACCAACACTCAATATGAGGCCCCACGGAGTTCATAAAAGTATACGTAGTATAGCACATGGGTTCAACAGAAAAGATTATAATGTCTTGTAAATTTATAGACTCATGTGTACAAGAGGGGTAATTAAAATCCATTTTGGTGAATGCGCATGATATAAGAAAAGTTTACTTAGTGAACTCCCTGAGTATGAGGCAAAGAAGATGGATAGAACTTTTACAAGAATATGATTTTAAAATAAAGTATAGACCAGGTAAGGAAAATATGGTCGTTGATGGCCTCAATAGGAAGGTTTTTCTTAGGGCCATCACCATGGTCAACCATCCAATTTTGGATAGGGTTAAGGAAGGCTCATGGGGAGTTAAAGCTTATCTTCAAATCACACAAATCCTTGGTCAAGAGAACCCATCAATAAAGGAAACAACAATGGTTAAGGGCCATTCCTCTGAGGATGGGTTTCTTTACTACAAACGTCGGCTTTACATTCCTAGGGATTCATCCCTGAAGGAGTTATCATCTATGAAGGACATAACACCCCAATAGCAAGACACCCTAGCTATGAAAAACCATTAATGATTTAAAAAGGAGATATTTCTACCCAGGATTGAAGGGAGATGTACTTGGTTACATCCAACAATGCCTTCCCTGTCAAAGGAATAAAGTTGAACATCTGATGATTCCAAGAAATCTTCAACCATTTGACATTCCTCAAATGAAGTGGGAGCTCATTAATGTGGAATTTTTGACCGGTCTTCACAATGTTCAAGGAGGCTATGACTCCTTGATGGTAGCTGTAAAAATGCTCACCAAGGTATCTCATTTAATACCAATAAAGACCAACTATATAGCATCAAACATGAACCATCTCTTTGTCAAAGAGATATTTAGACTTCATGCATGGGCTACCCAAAAGAATAATATTGAGAGGGATGCAAATTTTACTTCCAAGTTTAAAGGCACTATTCAACGCTTTACAACCCCAACTTTGTTTTAGTTCAGCATATCATCCTCAGATTGATGGCCGCCAAACAAAATGGGTAAATCTAGTGATTGAAGACATTCTCCGAGCCTATTGTAAGAGAGAACCTTAAAAATGCATGCAATTTCTACCTTTGGTGGAGTTTGATTATAATTCTTCTTTCCGTAGAAGCATTGGCCTGTCACCTTTATGTCCAAATGCTCTATTTTTTACTATAAATAAAAGAAAAAAACTAGAAATTTAACTCAAAAAATTATAGCATAACTATGAAAGCTTAAATAGACAATGAGCAAGCTGGGATAAAAACATCTTGCTCAAATATTTAGTTAAAAAATTTCCATCACTATTTTAAATTATAATCCAAAGGGAAAATTTAGTAGATTAGCTCTTAAGAGTGGGTGTCAACTCTTATAGAAAAATCAAGGTATTAGAAACCCATGAAAATAATTTACACAAAAAGAAACTACCTATAACACTATTGTATATGATAAAAGGCTTAGACATAGTATTACACATTGTAAGCATAGTATTCATCATTTTCCATGTTACTCTGTGTAAGAAAATTTCACGCCTTCTAAGCAAAGAACAATGAATCTTTTTGCAAGGATGCAAGACTTTGCTTTGGAATTCAAGTTTAAGAATGCAATGTGATTTGGCTAGCCTTAAGCAACTTTGTTTAATTTTTCATCAGCAAGTGCTAGGGTCCACATCTAAAATTAAAAAGATCATATAATAGTTGTTTCTAATGCGCGCGGTTTTCCTTGGATCCAAGTGTAGCCCCCATGGAAAAGGTGGTACCTAAAGTTACCTCTCAGAAAAGAGCATAATGCTCACTAAATAGGGAACTAGAAGAAATGCAGAGGAATTAACTTTTATTAATCAAACTAAGAATGCCAACGACAACGCATACAAAGCCAGAAGAGATGGAGAGTGAGGAGGAAGAAGTTGGAGACTATCAGAAGTGTAATGCCTTTTGCTTGCACAAGAAAGGAGAGGAAAAACAATTTTATGAAATATGATAGGAAGCCATAATAAAAATGTTGGTGAAATGTTAATCAAAGTTTGGTATGTACATATGCTCTCATTGTCAATCCTCTCTCTCTCTCTCTCTCTCTCTCTCTCTCTCTACTCACATAGACACACACACACACCTGGAAATTGGAATAACCTCCTCTGTCTCTCTCTCTCTCTCTCTCTCTCTCTCTCTCTCTCTCTCTCTCTCTCTCTCACACACACACACACACACACAGGCATAGATCTATGAGGTCTCTTGATATTTTCCCTACAACTTGAATTTCTTTGACCTCTCTCTCAAAATATCAATGCCCCATCTTGTCACTATACTAATTTCTCACACTAAATGATGACGAAAAAAGAGAGAGAGAGAGAGAGAGAGACGTGTATTTAATTTCCTTTGTCTCCTGTGTGTGTGTGTGTGTGTGTGTGTGTGTGTGAGAGAGAGAGAGAGAGAGAGAGAGAGAGATTGACTGAATATTGATATTAGTATAATGTAACAAGAAGCAGGGTGGTAGTATAATGCAACAAGAAGCCGGACGCTGCCGGGGGAGAGAACTTCAGCACCACGCGTCGCCCAAGGGAGCTCCAGCGTATTCTGCGTTTCCTCTGAAAGCCTGCAAGTAGCCCAGCACGCGGGTGAGGATGGCAGGAGCACGTAAATGGCCGCGACGATGCCAGCAACACGTAAATGGCAGCTTCCGCTCAAAGCCTGCAAGTAGCCCAGCACCACGTGGGTTTTTTTTTGGGGGGGGGGGGACCTGCTGTGAGGGTCCAGGCGGTCTCTCATTTTATAGTCGGCCCGAGACCAGCGAGTCGCGACCCTTCCCATCTCAAATCTTGGCAACGGTGAGATCTCTATTCAGGGTCTAACCAACGAGACAACCGAAAAACTAAAGTCTTGACCGAGATTTACAACTAAATATGCCCAAACTTTGACCAAGGTTCAATGAAATTGCAATTGGACCTTTTCATTTGGAGTTGGGAAATTTAGGCTTCTAATATGCGAGTACCAGGAGCGACGCGACTGTATGGTCCACAATGGCTTTGATTCACAAGACAAAAGCAGGACAAGTCTCCATGTGCCGAAAGATAGGGAGTATTGTCAACTCAGGAAAATGTACAAGCATCATGGATTGTTCCCTATGGCATCTGCAAACAATGTGGTACTATTAGAAGATCTATGAGGCTCACAGCCTCCTTTACCCTCCCTACTATTCGTATCCTTCCACCTCCTTGCTTACTCGAGCCAAATCCCTCAGGTGGGCTTGTAGTAAGTAGAGCTTTGACAAAAATGGAGTCTTCTACTTCACCTCAAAGGGACTCAAAGAGATCCCCCTCGCCTGACACCTACCATCTGAGCTGCTCTTTGGCTCACGAAGCAATCTAGCTTTGCAATAGAGGTGGAGCCTCTCCATGCCATTTGTGTTATTAGCAAAAGTATCGACACCCGACCTAGCAGTAATGAACACTCAGATACAATAGGAATCTAGTATTATCATACCGACCAGACCCTCACAAGAATACATGCCCAAGCGCATTCTATCTATAATGCTGGGCCTAGCGTCGTTCCTGTATACAAGGGCCAAATGCTACAAGCGATGTGGATTGGGTGAGGAGATTGATGTACACACGTTACTTGCTGTAAGCTGTGAAGTAGACTTACACCGACCAAGAGGAAAAGTACTAAGAAGATGTGTTGACCTGCACTTTTACAGAGTTTTCATAAAAAGGCACATGGAGAGGGGTTAATATTAAAATGCACCAAGAAGACTTGATGATTGTAGTTTTAAGGAGGTTTGTGTAAGCAAGGCATTGGGAGAGGGGTTCATATATTAAAAAAATGCCACGTAGGATGTGTGAAATTATGTCGAAGGGCAGGTGCCAAGCAATGGTGAAGGGCAAAAGACGACTAGTGAGGAAGAGTGGGCAAGCTTGTGGGCGAGCCATGGCGAGGGCAAGGGCGAACAACAACTAAAGAGGAAGACCGAGCAAATGGGAGGGTGATCCATGACGAGGGTGAGGGCGAATGGCGAGGATGATCCCATGGGAAGGGGTGAGGGGTTAACCATGCACAACCACAAGCATGTTCAAAAGAGTTACACCATCTTTTTTACATGCTGAACTACAAAGGTTAGAAACCTTTGCAACATCAACCAAGTAAAAAGATGATGCCATCTTGAATCATCGATTAAAGCCTTTTGAAGCTAGCATTTGAATGCTTCATGGTGTATTTTGTGCACGTTTTCATCTTTTCCTTCTTCAAAATAGTGAACTGAAGAAGTAGCAACAAATTGCATTCATTTATAAGAATTCAAATTAAAAGGTATTCCTAAATCACTATTATGATTTCACAGTATTCCCCTCTCCTCTTTTCCTTCGCACCCTCCATTGCATGCCTTGTCCCCACAACCCACAAAGCTCTGCAAGCCTACCCATTCTTTCTCATTGCTCCTCTCCTCCCTCAGCAGCCCTCGACTATCACTCTTTGGTTGTAGCTCCAAATGGAAGCAAGTGCCACATCAATAGCACCCACATCAGTACTTTGTCGCCACAACCTCATCCCACCCCTGCCTTGCGGAAAGAGAGACGCAACCATGTCCCCTCCTTCCCCTCTATCCCCTTCTTGTCGTGCCCATGCCTTGCGCCCTTGCACAGACAAAGATAGCAAAAGAGACACCCTAAGCGGCTATGGCCTTGCCGCACACTAACAGAGAGACGAAGATCAATGATCCGAAGACGTTCTAAATTCTCAACTGAATCTTTCAAAACCTTCCAAATTTTGAAGTGTAAACCTTTTTCTCCACGATTTCATTTCGGAATCTCCATGATTTTTCACAAGGGTTTTTTTTTTTTTTTTGAAGTTGGGGGAACCTACTGCATTCATTTATTAATAAGCATAAGCAAAGAGAAAGTACTAGTAGTATGCACCACCATAGCTAAAAACTATCTCACGCTCATAGATATGTAAATGGCTAAAGTTGTAGTGATATCAAGACCTGACAAGCTTGTTGTAGAAATGGTAGAGACAGAGAGAGAGAGAGAGAGAGAGAGAGAGAGAGAGAGAGAGATGTCATTGTATCCTATGTCATGACTGTATGTATAATGTCATCATAGACAAGACATTAAAAGAGCAAATACAGATACCACACTTAACCCATGATCATATATAAGGCTGTCAAAGATAAGGCATTTTCCCTAAAAATTCCATAGATCATGAACGTGAAGCTGTTCCATGACTTAACCGAAAGAGTATTGACTCACGTCAACAACCTAGCTTGTGTAGCTCGTAGAGACTGTCCTCTCATTGCTCTACAAAGCGTGCAATTGGTGGATGAGCTTGGCCACTCGTTGTTACCATATACATGTGGTAGTGATGTGTGTGAACACACTAGGACCGCCGGGGCATTTTTTCCCTCTTTAGGAGGTTTTTTCCCCCGAGCATTGTATATACGCCCATCACTCTAGGGCCATCTTTCTTTCCATTGCACACTAAGTAATACACTCTCTATTGTGTGCCTTGAGCTTCCTTCGTCTTCTCCAAGCTGTGTGCATTTCTCTCCAACCCTAATTCCAACAATTGGTATCAGAGCAGGTTGCGTCCTCCCGGGCTTAGTCACCAGCTGCTCCAGCACATGTCTGTTCACTTTCTCAGATTTTTGATTTGGGCTCATTTCGGCCTCCGTTTCCACTACAGGTAGTACTGCACATGCTATTTCGTCATTTTGTGCAGAATTTCTGTCAGTGTAGTCTTCTGCATAACATGTGCCTCATAGTCTTCTACAATTTGTGATGTATAGCACGTGTTGTTCCCGCTCCGTTTCTCCTATTTTCGGGCAGTTTTCACATCAGGTGCAACATTTACCATGGCTGACAACCACACAGATGTGTTCAAGATGTTTGCTAGTGAGGACAGGTTGGATGGGGACAACTAGCCTATGTGGGCTTATATGATGCAACATGTTCTTGTGTCAAAGGGCGTCTGGAACATTGTGCAGGTCATTGATGTACGTCCTAGTTCTGAGTATGTAGGTGATGTTGAGGATGTTGCAGGTCTTGCTACAAGGATTGCTGCTGTTAGAGTTGTTTTGCCTACGGCCGAACAAGCTCGTTGGGATGTAAAGCATGCGCAGGCTCATGCATTGATTGCGTTGTCTGTGAAGCGCACCATTGTTCCTCACATTCGTTCAACAAAAACTACAAAAGATGCTTGGGATATTCTAGCAGGTCTTTATGCAAGTCGCAATGAGGCTAAAATTGCTTTGCTGCGTAAAGAGCTGGAGTCGAAGATTAAGCATGAGGAAGATGATATGGACACTTTCCTTGCTAGTGTCAATGAGCAGCTTATTTCTGCAGGTGAAGTCATTTCAGACAGCTCCCTTGTACAGACTGTTCTTGATGCCTTACCAGATTCTAACCAGACTTTTACTAGTACTTGGAGACTTATGACCCAAGGAAATCCAGAAGTTGTCAAGTTTGATGCATTATGCACATTGCTATTGCAAGAGTCACTTTCCAGAAAAAACAGGACTAGACAGCGTGCAATTGAACAGGCTTTTATTGCTTCTCAAAGAAAGGGTGGTAACAGCAATGCAGCCGCTTCTTATGGTTCTGCTGCGAGTGGCAAAACTTCTGTTCCTAATGCTTTTGTTGGCAGCACTTCGCCTGGCAATTCTGGTGATAAGGGCAAAAAGAAGATGCGTTGCCATTATTGTAAAGCTAATGATCACTTAATCAAGTCGTGTCCTAAGTTGAAGGCCAAAGAGGCTAAGAAGAAAGAGGGTGGTTCCATTGAAAATGCTGGTTCCATTACAAATGCAGCCATTGTTGAGTCTTCTATGAAAGGAGACTGTGTTGCTGATGTTGATGCAGAATGGGCTTTTAGTGCAGAGTGCACTTACAATCCTGTTGTCCATGATGCATGCTTGTCAGTTGCTGCAGATTCACATGTGTGGTATTTCGACAGTGGTGCTACAAAGCACATTACCTCACATCGTGAATTGTTTACCTCTCTCGAGTCTGTCCCTCATGAGAATTCAGTCACTTGTGCCAAAAATGCCTCTTATCCAGTTTAGGGAGTTGGAAATATTGTGCTTACTGCTACTAATGGTAGTTCCTTGACACTTGTTGATGCACTTTATGTACCTGAGATTAAGAAGAATCTCTTGTCTATATCCGCACTTGCTAGACTTGGACTTGTAGTCAAATTTGTGGATGACAGATGTACAGTTCATGATCTCAGTTTTGGTGATGAGATTGTTGCATCTGGCCTTTTGTGTCGTGGGCTGTATAAGCTCACTTTGTATGACAAGTGTGGACAAAATTTTGCAAATGCTGTTGTAGATTCAAGGGCTATTTCAGATGCAAAACTTTGGCATGCATGTTTTGGTCATTTGAATTTTGCCAGTTTGTTGCATTTGCAGAAATCGGATATGGTTGCTTCTTTGCCACCTCTTGAAGCACCTGTTAAACATGTTTGTGAAGGTTGTATTTTGAGTAAGATGCAGCGTTCTAAGTTTCCAAAGGATGGTTCGGTTCGGGCCACATACAGGTTGCAGCTTGTGCATAGTGATGTTTGTGGGCCCATGCAAACTCCGTCCTTGGGCAATTACCTGTACTTCGTGACTTTGATGATTACTCCAGGCATGCATGGGTATTTTCGCTTAAAGCGAAGTCCGAAGTTTTTATGTGCTTCAAACAATATCTGGCTATGGTTGAAAATGTCTCGAAATGTACTATGGGCCCCCTCCGTTTTGATCGAGGAAGGGAGTATATGTCTCATGAATTTAATGCATTTCTGGCTAGTCGTGGGATAAAACACCAATGTACAGTGCCTTATACACCTCACCAAAATGGTGTTGGTGAGAGGAAAAATAGGTCACTGACGTAAATGGCATGATGTATGGTCAAAATTCAAGCTTTGCCGCATTATTTTTGGCTTGAGGCCATCATGTGTGCCACTTATGTACTTAACAGGTGTCCTATGAAAGCTTTGTAGTCTGTTACTCCATATGAAGCATGGCATGATAGAAAGCCTTCGATTGAGCACATGCGTGTTTTTGGCTGTTTGGCATATGCTTTGGTGCCACAAACACAACACAGAAAATTGGATGATAAGGCTGTCAAATGTATTCTTGTTGTTATAGTGCTGAAAGCGTATTCTGGTTTCACGGGATGTAGTGTTTGTGGAAGATTATGTTCAGCCCTTGATGTCATGTACTAGAAACAGTAATGAAAGCTCACAGGACATTTATGACACTTTGTTGCCTCTTTTCAGTGGTGGAAATACGAATGTAATTTTCAATGAGGCAAATGTACAGCCTATGGGGGTTTCTAAAAATGTTACAGATCAGCCTATTACTGATGCAGATGTACATGATGTACTTGATGAGGAAATGGCTGAAAGTGAGTAGGCTAGAGTTATGCCAAAATGGCTGGTGCACACTTTCCGTGATAGTAAATTGGATGCACTTGTGTCTAGTCATACTCGTTTAGGCTCTCGCCATGCATCTTATGCATCATATTGTTATGCTTTGGCTGTGTCTAGCTTACATGATGTTGCGGAGCCTCTGTCTTTTGATGAAGCACAAAATTCAAAAAATTGGATGGCTGCTATGCAATCAGAATATGATGCACTTATAGAAAATGACATATGGACTTTATGTGATTTGCCTCCTGGCAAAAAGGCCATTGGTACGAAGTGGGTTTACAAGTTGAAACGTAAGCCGGATTGTGAGAGCGATCGCCATAAGGCTCGACTTGTTGCAAAGGGTTATGCACAACAAAAAGGCATAGATTATAAAGAGACTTTTACTCCCACTTGTCGTATGACTACTGTGCGTTTTCTATGTGCATTGGCAGCTCATTTTGGTTGGGATGTACATCAATCAGACATTGTTACTGATTTCTTGAATGGTGACATATTTGAGGAAGTTTCCGGTTTTGTCATAAAAGGACAAGAGGACAAAGTGTGCAGATGTAAGAAGTCTTTGTATGGGTTGAAGCAATCTCCTCGTGCTTGGTATGAGAAATCTGACACTCATTTGGTCAAACGAAGCTTTCATAACAGTCCAACACAAAGCACATTGTATGTAAAGCGTGAGGGTGATGTATTTCTCATTGTGGTTTCTTTATGTCGATGATTTGCTGATCACTAGACCAAATGAGAGACATATTGCTGAATTTAAGGCTGATTTGAATGTTACTTTTAAGATGAAAGATTTGGGGCTATTGCATCATTACTTGGGTATACAGTTTAAGCAGTGTGATGGTGGTATTGCCTTGTGTCTGAAAAGTTACATAGAGACATTGCTATGTAAGTTTGGACTTGAGGATTGCAAACCTATTGCCACTCCCATGGAAACAGGACTGAAGTTGAGTCTACATGATGCGGGTGATCCTGCTGATGTCACTCTTTACCAAACTGATGTTGGATGCCTCATTTATGTATGCAACACGAGGCCAGATATTCAGTTTGCAGTCTCACAGGTCAGTAGATTTATGTATAGCCCAGGGTCTAAGCATTGGTAGGCTGTCAAGAGGATTTTTTGCTACCTTAGTGGTACTTTACATCCTGGCTTGTTTTATAGCAAGGGGGATCACTATTGCCAGATTTACATGCTTTTTCGGATTCTTGACACGCGAGTGTCCACAAGTGGTTTTTGTTTCATGCTTGGCAGTTCATGTATATCATGGTTGAGCAAGAAGCAACCTAGTGTGGCCACTTCGAGTTGTGAGGCTGAGTACAGGGCAATCTTTGCAACTACGGTTAAGTGTGTATGGATCAGGCACCTTATGGCTGATTTGGGTGTTGGATAGAACATTGCCAACACTATCTACACTGATAGTCAGAGCGCATTGGCAGTTTTGAGGAACCCAGTTTTTCATGCTCGCACAAAGCACATTGAGGTGCATTACCACTATGTCATGGAGAGGCTCTCAGCACGAGATATCAGCTTGGCTTCTGTGCCAACACAGGAAAACCTTGCAGATATTTTCACAAAAGCATTGTCTCGTGAGAAGCTTGAAGCTTTCTTGGGCTTACTCCCCTTTGTGGATTGATCATGTCCTCAGGGCATGGAACTTCCCTTTGCTCATGTGCCATCTCTCGTTCACTGCATCACTCTAGGGGGGATTTGTTACCATATACATGTGGTAGTGATGTGTGTGAACACACTAGGACCACCGGGATATTTTTTCCCTCTTTAGGAGGTTTTTTCCCCCGAGCATTGTATATACGCCCATCACTATAGGGCCATCTTTCTTTCCATTACACACTAAGTAATACACTCTCTATTGTGTGCCTTGAGCTTCCTTCATCTTCTCCGAGCTGTGTGCGTTTCCCTGCAACCCTAATTCCAACACTCATCCTACCACATGGATGTAGTTTGAAACAATGTTTCAAAAGAAAGTTTTTCTAATCAATGAGGCAAAGAAAAGCTGGAGAGGTATGAGACAAATTCTCTATGAAGAACGAGTCCGACCTGACTAAAAACATCTTGGACTATATGGAGATAGTGCCCAATTTAAATCAATAATTATATTTTAGATGTTGGGAGGCTTTAAAAGAGGTCTCATAGATGACTATTTTGAGTACTTAGAGCTCTTATAGCCAAAGGACTTGTCTGAAGCAATAAAAAATGTGCAGATTTATGATAACATCAAGCATCATGGTGCATAAGATAGTTGTAATAGGGCCAAGGGTAAAGAAATAAAGGGGTTCTATCGTGATAAGCCATAGGAAATGACACACCAAGTGACTAAGAGTGATCCTTGGTCTAAAAAACCCTAACCATTCAAAAAGAAAAGAAACTCAGAGATCCAAAAGTAGTAGTACGTTAAAGCATGAAAGAAAAATTTCTACTTTAATTGTATTGAAGTAGGTCACACCAAGGCTAAGTGTCCAAAGCTCGAAGCTACCACTAGCGACTATGAGCAGCATAAGGGAGATGGTAGATCCTCTAAGAAACTACACATTGTGCAGAGGTTTCCTTTGAGTTTTAGAGAGTTTCACGAGGTGACAATGCGTCTCTACAATAAGTGTCATGTTTGTACAATGTCAATAGTGATGTGATAGATTAGTGTAGCACCTACGTCGCCATGACATGGTGTTCATGTATGGCACGATAGGTGGCCAAAGAGTCACTGTCTTCATAGACGATGGAGATAGCCATAATTTTTTGAACTAACCAATAATCAAGAAGATAGGATTTTCCGAGAAATCAAGCAATCACGAGTATATTGCTGGCATGCCCAATGATTATGATAAAACAACATGGAATACCATAGTCTTTTAAGTTCCATTAGCTCATTGTCCTAGCCAATGATTATGATAAGCCAATATGAAATATTGTAGTCTTGGAAGTTTCATTAACCATTCATGACTATTAGACTCCACTTGACTTTCAAGTCATGCACTTAGTAAGGGAGTGCGTCTATAGCTTGGGTCCTAGTCTAGCTTGGAGTTATTTTCATAATATGCAACAATTTGAGCATGAAGGTAGAGTCATTACCCTACAAAGCGACCATAGTGTCCCCATCATTCCTTTTATTTCATCCATGGAGTTAGGTAGAGTAGTCCTCACAGGCCGAATAGTAGAGGTAATTGCTTCTACCATCTTCTAAATTTTCTTTTTTTTTGTAGAGATGAAAGTATTGACAATATTTTTGTAGTTAAAACTATAAGTAATATTTGTGTGGAGAATCATGCTACAAAAGATGGCATTGGACGAGACCCACTAATTGAAAACTTTGTTTGGCATGCATGTGATTCTATGAAAAAAATATTAAGGTAAAGGATACCCTAAAGAAAAGTACATAGATGCTTTGAGAAAATTATTAGAGGGGATTTACTTATTGCCTTCTAAAATCAAAGCAATCATCCTCAATTGTATGATGTAAGAGAGAAAGTGGGATATATGCATCTTTTCAACATTTATTAGTTAGAAATGCTACTAATGCTATGATTTCAATACTCATATAGAAAATAAGCTAGCAACAGATAGCTTGATTGTTCAAAAAATCTTTTAATTGGCCAAAAGTAAAACATCATACTCCCAAAATATGGAAATTATGTCATGGGTGTATACCATTCCAATGCATATAGAATGAAATTGGATCTGATCAAAGGGAAAGTTTTCAACTAATGTCTCTTTGGATGAAATTGTTCATCCAAAGTCTACATAAAGAGAACATATACCTCATGATATGATGGAAGCATGCCAACGGTCATACAATGTCAAAATTCATACATTCAGTATTCAAGCTAATCAAAAAGCTTCTTTGTATATTTGTATCAAATGCTCATAATTTGTCAACTCCTCAGAATCCATATATTGAGTATCCATTCATTGGGGATCCATTGCTAGATAGTTCTTGAGCTTCACTAGAAATTTCTTGAGTGGTGTGGTGTTTATGAGCCATTATTTATTTTGGGATCAGAATCTCTTCAATTTCCTCTGCCTCTCGCTGAGGGTCGTTTGAAGTCTCAGTAAGTAAGTCTCCTTTGAATGGTTTAAGAACACTGACACGGAAGTAATTTAGATTTTCCAATAGGAAGGTAAGAGGTTAATCAAAGGAAACATCATTAATGCAATGAATGACCTTAAATGGGCCATAGTAGCGTTGACTAAGCTTGGAATACAACCATTTTTTGTAGTTATCCCTTCTCAAATCAAAGCTGACCCTAGTTTTCCACTTTGATATCTTGTCTCCTCATGTGCTCGTCAACAATCCGTGCTTTTTCTTGTCTTGGGACTATTATAAAGCTTCTTTAACCCTAGAGTAAGCGGTATCCAAGACTTTCACATATTTGTCGGTCTCAAAGATCTTATCCTTTGTGAGTAGAATCAGTGGGACTTTCCGAGTTCCCTCAGTGATCTCAAAAAGTGACTTTCCATATGAGAAATGAGTGGTGATATTGTAGGCAAACTCTATGAGTGGTAAGTATTTCTCCCATAAGTTATCATGTTTTGAGACATAGGTTTGAGAAGGTCAAGTATTGTGGATTTTACATTTTTAGATCGGCTATCAATTTGTGGATGAAATGATGATGAGAAATTAAATCTAGTGTTGTTGTTGTCTAAGAGAGCTCCCCAAAAGAGACTAGTCATTTGTGGATCTTGATCTCTATCTATGTCATAAAATTTAATATCTAGCCAACCCAAATCATTTTCTTATATTAAACTGATCATTTAATGTGGGAGAATAAATGGGAACAAGGGTTAAGATATAGACATGTGCTTATAGATCTATCTCAACATGGTTCCAATGGTAAAGGGGCCCAAATGAGAGATGGTCTATCAAAGAGCAAGGCTAACCAATGGAGCATAAGACCTTAGGGTTAGCTTCATTGAACGCCTCCAATAGTTAGCGTCAAAGTCCTTTGACCTTAGGTAAGGTAGGATTCACAGCTTGAGGTGGCAACCCCGGCCCCAAGCTTAAGGTGCTTGAGGTGCTTATTGTGATCGATGACTAAGATGCTTGACGTGCTTGATGTCTTAGGTTCTTGAGATGCTTGAGGTTCTTGTCATGTTCTTCCACCATTGAAGCTCCAAAAGAGGATGCTCTTTCAAAGGATCGTCACTTTCCAATCCTTGGGGAAAGGTAAGAGACCATGATGCCTTCATCTTGTTTGACCCTAGATCTACTCACAACTTCATATCAACGGAGTTGGCCAGCCTGTTGGGCATTCAAGCTTTTGAGATGGGAGATATGGTAATGACTGACACAGCTTTCAAGGGACAACAAGCCTCTGTTACTCCCTTGATTGGGAAGTTGAGGCTTCATGTCCAAAGCTATGTCGACAAAGAAGACTTTTTCATCTCTCCTCTCCAACATGAGGATGCTATCCTAGGGGCACCATGGTTTGATCGCATGGATGCCAGTATGAAGTTCCCTGAAAGGAGAATCTACATCACCTAATATAGAGGGGAAAAGAAAATTTATATAGATGCTAGTGAGCGTGGTTGCACCATTCTACTTGTAAATTCTCCTCCTTTTGATAAACCAATGAAGAGATCAGTTTCTGTATACATGATTTTTCTCAAAGAGTCTCTAAAAGATCCTAATGTTTCATCAAATGTAGAAGGTAGGAATCAAGAAGAGTTAGACTTGTTTAAATTTCTAAAAGGATTCCAAGATGCTCATCAATGATATCCCTATGGACTTACCTCCAAAACGACGGGATGATGACCATCGCATTCAGCTCCTTCCAGGAAGCTCACCGCTAAACAAGCCTGCTTATCAAGTCTCACAAACTTAACAAGAGGAGATCATGAGGCAAGTACAAGAATTGGTGAACAAAGGGATGTTGAGGCCTAGTTCCTCTCCCTCTTGTTCTCCAGTCCTTTTAGTGCAAAAGAAAGATGGTACATATCATATGTGTGTGGACTATCGAGTAGTAAACCATATCATTATCAAAAAAAAATTTCCCGTGCGTTCTGTAGAAGGTCTGTTTGATAAACTACAAGTCTCTATCTACTTCAGTAGGATTGACCTTAAAAGTGGCTATCATTAAATAAGGATAGTGGATGAAGATATCCTAAAGACCACGTTTGGCACAACATTTGGTCTTTGTGAATATCTAGTCATGCCTTTTGGCTTGACTAATGCACCAGCTATGTTCAATCGTCTAATGGAGAAAATTATTAGATTTTACCGCAAATTCACTATAGTGTTCTTTGATGATATCATCATCTACTCCAAGGGTTTGGAAGAACATAAGAAATATCTCCAAGTGATTTTTCAAGCATTGAGGGAGATCAAGATTTTTCTCAACTAAAAGAAAAGTGAATTTTTCCTTCAAGAGATTCAATACCTAGGTCATATTATCTCTCAAGATGGTATCTGTATGGATCCATCAAAGTTAGAGGTAATAAAGGCATGGCCTAATCCACGGAATCTACACGAGCTAAGAAGTTTTATTGGTATGTGCGCGTACTATAGACGCTTCATAGAAAAATTTTCTCAAGTAGCAGGACCATTACACGACTTAACTAAGAAGAACGTTAAGTATGTATGGAGTGCTAAGGAGAAAACTGCTTTTGATAAGCTCAAAGAAAAGCTTACCTCCCAACAAGTCCTCATGATTCCGGGTCTCTCAAAGTCATTTGAGGTCCAATGTGATGCTTGTGCTGACTACCTTGGAGCAGTTTTGCTTCAAGAAGGGCATGCCATAGAATATGAGAGCCGAAGGCTCAATACGGATGAACGAGTCTTGGGCATTTATGAGAAAGATCTTTTAGCTGTTCTATATGCCCTAGACACATGAAGCACTACTTAGTGGGGACTCCATTTATTCTTCGAACCGATCACCAATTTGCAAAGTCTCAAGTACTTCATGACGCAAACCAAGCTTTACGACAAACAAATGAGGTGGGAAAATTTTCTTTCGCAATTTAATTTCCATATTTCTCACATTGCTGGTAAGAACAATCAAGTGGCCCATGCACTTTCACGAAGACCAAAAGTTAATTTGGTGTCTATAGCTACTCACAATGATCTATCCTCTATGATAGATGAGTATGCTACCGACCCTGATTTTAGAGACATAATGTCAGCCCTTGGTTTGGGGAAGAAAGAGGAACCACCTTGCAGGATGGTTATCTTCTCCATGGAAATAGGCTATGTGTTACCCATTCCCTTCATGAGAAAGTTATGTATGAATCCCATGCTCCTCGCTATGCAGGACATAGAGGTATTCAACCTACTCTTCAAGGAGTAGAGATGTATTTCTATTGGCCTACCATGAAAGTGGACATACAAGAGTATGTTTCAAAATGTGCAGAGTGCCAAAAGACCAAGTATGATAGAGGGAAGAAACCTGGATTACTCTAGCCATGGGAGAGTATATCCATGGATTTAATCTTTGGATTACCCAAGTATCCATGGGAATACGGGAATATGGACAATAGTCGACAAGTTTAGCAAGCAAGCACACTTTATTCCTGTCAAAAAGACTATTAAGGCACACCAAATGGCAGATAGAGATCCTAGAATGACTAGTAATTTCTGGAAAGGTCTCTTTGAAAATCTAGGAACAAGATTGAATTTCTCTTTGGCCTATCACCCACAAATGGATGGCCAAAGTGAGATAGCCAATCTTATGATACTCAATCTACTCAAGACTTATGTTCCAAAGTATAAGGCAAACAACGGAAAAAAATCCTACATGCCATCAAAAGTATTATGCTAAGTTAGCAAAAAGATACTATGGTCCTTTCCAAATCTTGAAGCCCATCAATGAGACAACTTACCAACTCAAGTTGCCCAGCCATTGGCTCATACACAATGCCTTTCATGTGAGCCTACTTAAGCCCTATAATGGAGGGTCACCAATTGAACCAATTATTGAAGACTCTCTCGAAGTTGAATACCAAGAAGAGGTGCTACAACCCGAAGCTATCCTTCAGCATGAAGACAAGGTACTACAACATGGTAAGATTATCAGATGGTAAGTATCTTATTAAGCTAAAAAATTATCCTTTTGAAGATGCTAGATGGATGCAAGTAATACAGCTTAAAGATAGTATGAACCTTGTCAATGCTTACAATGCTACACTAGAGTAAGAAAATGTACAAATTTCTTTTAAATGACCAATTTTTTTGTCTTATAAGATTAGTTGTCTTTTTATTGTGCACAAACTTAAATAGTATGCATGCTTAGAATCATGTTCGTGATGTCTCTCAAACACCAAGTAGAATTTGTCACTTTACTTTGAGAGAATGTAATGGACTAAAGAGAAGACATGCTTGCGGCACCTATGTATCCCAAGCACCAAATGGATTAGTCATCCATCTTGGAAATATGATGTAGGGTAAAAAAGAATCCTCTACCCGTTAAGTAAGATTGACTAATGACTAAGGCTTTATCTCTTTTACCTCATAGTCGAGGAAGACTATGATTTCAAGAGAGAGATAATGTCATAAAATCTAATATCTAACCAACCCAAATGATTTTCTCATATTAAATTTATCTCTTTAATGTCGGCGAATAAACGAAACAAGGGTTAAGATATAGACATGTGCTTATAGATCTATCTCAACACGGGGCCAATGGTAAAGGGGCCCAAATGATAGATGGTCTATTAAAGAGAAAGGTTAACCAATGGAGAATAAGACCTTAGGGTAAGCTTCATTTAAGACCTCCAATAGTTAGTGTAAAAGTCCTTTGATCTTAAGTAAGCTAGGGCTGAGCTTGAGGTGGGAAGTCGGCTCAAGCTTAAGGTGCTTGTCGTGATTGATGACTAAGGTGCTTGAGGTGCTTGATGATTGAGGCGCTTGAGATGCTTGAGGTGCTTGATGATTGAGATGCTTGAGGTGCTTGTCATGCTTGAGATGCTAGGGCTGTCTTTGAGGTGAGAACCCAACCCAAGCTTGAAGTGCTTAAGGGCCAAGCTTGTGGTGTAAGCTGGGCCTAATCTTGAGAGGCTTGAGGTGTCAAAAATTCAAGTTCAATCCCTACAAGGAGGGGGCAAGCCCTAAAAGAGGGGGGATAAGAGACACCACCCACACACTCACACAAGGTATGCTTGGTACAAAGAAATCAAAAGGGACACTTGTCAAGTTTCTCCTCATGGTGTGCCTGAAGCCTATTGTTTGGCCACCCAAAGGTTCTAATGATAATGTAGAAGATTTAATTAATTTTCTTTGCATTTATCAAGTCCTCTCTCTCAAAGGGGAAAAGGGAGACACTTGTCCCAAGGCTACCCTTGTTGCTTGTAATGCCTCCTGCTTGTGATTGTCTAGGCCTGGAGGGTGGGTTGACCAAAGAAAGGTAGGGGGTTTCTTGAGGGGTATACTCTCCCATACACACTCTCATTGTGCATTGTGCAAAGTGCGAGAGATCCCTCTCCTTCTCCAAGCAAGTAGAGGCTGAGAGCCTACACCAACACTCTTGGCTATGGAGTGCAAATCCAAGCAAGAGCTATGCTTCAATGGTTAAGCTTGCCATCGTCTCCATCTTCATTACTATGCTATTATGTATGCTAGCAATAAGAGTGATGATAAGTGAGGGACTAATTCTTTCTCCTATGAATTTTTTTTTCTTCCTCTTCCCTACCCTCATTCCCTGCTAGCTCTCTCCACTTTCGAAGGTGTTTGAGGTCTTGGGACTAAGGCTTGGGATAGTTAAAGATTTCTTCAAAGTTTATGTTATGCTTGTGATGCATGCATTGCATCACGTAGGTCACAAGGAGCACAAAGATTGTATTGTAACAAGTCTTCCTTAATGGGAGAAATCATAATACAAATGCCTATTGGAGGGGGACCGCCGGCTCCACATAAATCCGGTCCTCAATTGTTGTCATGTTCTCTAAATTATCTATCTTGCAAAAGTATTGTTCATGCCAAGTTAACTAATTGCTATTATTATGTTGCTATCTTCAATTAAGCTCACCCGCTATGCTCGCAAAGTAATTTCTCAAAAGTAGTCTCATTAATTTTCGCTACTCTCAAGTTAAATAGGCCAATTCCATTACAATCTATATATTGTGGCATCCCATGTAGTCGAAAGATATTTTGTAATAACAAAGCTTCCATCTGATATACTTTGATGGTTTTCCTGAGGGGAATGAAGTGAGCCAATTTGATGAAGCAATTAATGATTGCTCAAATTCCATTACAACCAGAAGATGTAGTGGGGAAAAAAAAAACGAATTCCATTGTAATGCTTTTTGATGGTCGAGTAGGGATAGGAAGAGGATATAACAACCCAGATTCTTTTTTACGATTGCACTTTACTTTATGGCAAGTGATGCTGTAATGTACCCAATATATATCCATATAAGTCATTTCAGGTATTTTGCAAAGTAATTCAGATTCTCAATTTTGTGAGTCATCATGAGTTTATCAGAGCAATTGGATTGAAATCGGGTTCAGAATCTATTTATTTATGATCTTTCTTTATGTGGAACAATACCTTTTTGTGGGAACCTAATCTATGTGTGAAGAAAAAGCTTAGAGGTAGTATTTTTAAGAAAGAAAGATAGGTGAGTCAAAATTAGGATACTTCTTTCTTTCTCTCTCTCATTCTTTCTTTCTCTCTCTCAAGATAGAATAAGAACTTGTAAGTATAGAGCTTTTTAAAAAACGAGTATAAGATTTGTGAACGTCAAAAAAAAATAGAGCCGCGACGACGCGCGAGCTTTTCCTTCTTCTATTCTTGAAACCCTCTCAATATTCTTAGCAAACCCTAGGGCCTATATAAATCCTCTCACTTTGAAGACATACATCTATGGAAGCGGAAGATCTCTTGCTACGATGCGCGGAAGGGAGGCTCTCTCCCTTAACCTCTCACCTTCAAGCCATCTCCATCTCCAATCCTCGATGTGCCGTCTCCTGGTTTGTGAACACACACACTCTCTCTCTCTCTCCAACAACGAGTTTTTCTTTTCTCTATTCCGAAGCTATGGATCCGAAGCGTGTAACGCGAAGTTCTAAGGATTCCCATGCCATTGCACCACCAAGGAAGGTGGGAAGAAAGGTGTCTACTCGAACGTATCTCATGCGGAAGCATCAACCAAAGAAGAAGTCGAAGTCGTCCAACCTCCATCACAGGAGTTAGCAGCACGCGCTCCAAATCCGGTAAGACAAATTTATAATTTTGTATTGCTATTCATGTTTGACTTTGGAAGCTAAGCATAGGGAACTCCTTAATTTGTCTGCGAAACGTGATTCTATCACAAGAAACAAGCATATGTTTTCATAGATTAGTGAAAGAACTGTTAGATAAATTGTTACTGTTTGTTGAATTTTTATTGCTTAATAAATTATTACTGTTTGATAAGTGGGTTCTGATTGATATCAAGAATTGCTTGATAATGTTTGATGAATCTTTTAATGAGAATAATTGTTGAAAGAATATATTTTGTTCTCGCGGGTAGCGAGATGATTCCGCGCTTAGCTGAGATTATCGACTCTCTTTTGTTTCTGGCGGTTAGCGGGATGCCTCGCGGGTAGCGGGATGCCTGACGGTTAGCAAGATGCTTTGCGGTTAGCGGAATGCCTCGCGGGTCGCGGGATGCCTGGCGGTTAGCAAGATGCCTCGGGGGTAGCGAGATGGGAAGATTGCGCAATTCGCGGTTAGCAAATAAATCCTTTGCAAAGGCTCTGTTGGTTAGATAGAGAAAGTCCGCGGGTAGCGACAACTCATAAGAAATTGGAAAAGTTATTCTTGTTGAATAATAGGGTTGTTTTCATTAGGCCTTGTTTGAATTGTTTTGGTATTGTTTGAAGGGCTGTATAAAAGAACCTGTATTTGGAATTAATTAAGGAACACTATTTTCATATGTAAAACAGTGTGGTAAAAAGTGTGACTGTGGGGTGGAAAGTGGGGGCTGGCTCAGGTTGCCAGTCAAGGATGGGTGGTATCAAGTAGTCGAGAAACTCTCCACTCCCTCTTATTAAGAGAAGTGAAATTAGAGACTCATTGTGCCATGAGATGAGATGGCCCAAATCAACATGACACAAGATTACTATTTAGTTTAGAATAAGTCTCGTATCATATTTATGGTTTATGGACGACAGCCTTGCCTCTTAAAAGTGGGGAAAAAGACATTGTTGATGGATTCTAAATATGTCGATGGGATTTCATCTTTATGTTAGGAAACAGCTTTATTAGAATCCTAGATTTATAGACCTAACTTGTGGCATATGACCCTTATAACCACGTAAACGATGGATAGAGGACTTCCTCTCTTCTGTTACTCGTATCTCTACTTTGTGGAAACGGAGTAGGGTTTTGTGAATGGAAAATGAGAATAAAGGAAGGCCATTTATCAAGTCGCCCCAATCTTCTTGAGGTTAGAGACCTCACAATTGGTATTAGAGCATAGGTTAAGGAGATTAATTTGACTACTTCAAACGTCCTCATGTGTATGGTTTTTTATACCCATTACCAGACTTGCAGAGATATCACTTTATGCCGATTGACGTGTACCATAGTTATGGTTGAAACCTCTATTATCTTCGCTCATGTAAAGGTCTTTTGTAGACCCCTATATGACATTTTGATGACTTTATGATTAGAAGATTGAGTTGTTTTCTACAAAGAAATTGTTTGACTGGTTAAGTCATGTAAGTGAGTCTTTTTGTGTGGATTGGATGACCCATGACTGGTTAAGTCATGTAAGTTTTGATGGATTGGTTAAGTCAAGATTGGTTTAGTCATGTGATTGAGTTTTAATGAATCGGATAAGTAAGGATTGATTAAATCATACGATTGAGCTTTTAGTGGACTAGATAAGTATAAGTTTGGAAAGTACCCTATTGATTTGAGTTATTATAAACATTGGCGTACACTCAGGGGAGTCCTCAAATCACTTCTACGTTGGAAAACCCTCAGAACGATGCTATCTATACGGAGATTCGGGAGAAGAAGTTGTTGCTCAAACAAATGCAACCACCTTCTTTTAAAGGAGAAGGTGATGACATTGAGAAAGATGGAGAAGTATGGATTGAAGCTATGGATGATTACTTCTCTGTTGCAAGGACCAACCTGCAAATCAAACAATGTTAGGGATGTTTCGTCTCTCAGGGGAAGCAAAATCATGGTGGAAACAACATTGTCGTGACATGGGAGTGTTGAACTCTCAAAGTTGGTGAGAAATCAAACAAGCGGTGAAGGAAAGATACTTACCTCCTGTCCATGAAGCGATAAAGATGAATGAATTCTTTAGCTTGAAACAATAAAGTTGATCCTTGGAAGAGTACCACTAAAAGTTTGTAAGGCTTAGACGTTACGCACCATCAATGACCATAGAGCAGCAGGTAGCTCACTTTTGCCAAGGTTTAAGAGAACCAATAAGCTCGCAATTGGAAGCCCTGAAGCCTACCACTATACAAGATGCTTTACTACGAGCTAAAACTTTGATGAAGGAACAAGGGATTACAAGAAGAATCAAACAGAATCAAAGATTCAACGATAAAAGACCACAAAGGGTTTATGCCGCTACTATGCAAGATCTCGACGCTTGAATGTTCGATGCTTTGAATGTGGAGAGTTGGGACATTATCGGAACATGATTCCATGGCTGACTAATGGAGCAGCAGTAGCAAGTGAAGCAGACTAAAGATATCACCCTTTTTGACATAATGATGGTCGCTAGTAACTAGAGTAGTCCGTATTCTCACTTTTTCTCAAGATGAGGACATCTCGAACTCCTAAGTTGGGGAGATTGTAATGTACCCAACATTTATCCAAATAAGTCATTTCAGTTATTTTGCAAAGTAATTGAGATTCTCAATTTTGTGAGTCGTCATGAGTTTATCAGAGCAATCGGACTGAAATCGGATTCAAAATCTATTTATTTATGATCTTTCTTTATGTGGAACAATAGGTTTATTTGGGAACCTAATCTATGTGTGAAGAAAAAGCTAACAGATAGTATTTTTAAGAAAGAAAGAGAGGTGAGTCAAAATTAGGATACTTCTTTCTTTCTCTCTCTCAAGATAGAATGGGAACTTGTAAGTATAGAGCTTTTTAAAAACCGTGCATAAGATTTGCAAACGTCAAAAAAATTTAAAAAATTAGAGCCACGACAACGCGCGAGCTTTTCCTTCTTCTATTCTTGAAACCCTCTCAGTATTCTTAATTAGCACCCCCTAGGGCCTATATAAAGGACCCTTCTCCTCTCACTTTGAACACACACATCTACGGAAGCGAAAGCTCTCTTGCAACGACACGCCGAAGGGAGGTTCTCTCCCTTAACCTCTCACCTTCAAGCCATCTCCATCTCCAATCGTCGATGTGCCGTCTCCCAGTTTGTGAACACACTCTCTCTCTCTCTCTCTCTCTCTCTCTCTCTCTCTCTCTCCAACAATACACTTTTCTTTTTTCTATTCCGAAGCTATGGCTCCGAAGCGTGTAACGCGAAGTTCTAAGGACGCCCATGCCGTTGCACCACCAAGGAAGGTGGAAAGAAAGGTGTCTACTCCGAAAGTATCTCATGCGGAAGCATCAACCGAAGAAGAAGTCAAAGCCGTCCAACCTCCAACACAAGAGTTAGCCGCATGCGCTCCAAATCCGGTAAGACAAATTTATAATTTTGCATTGCTATTCATGTTTGACTTGGGAAGCTAAGCATAGGGAACTCCTTAAAGTGTCCAAGAAACTTGATTCTATCACAAGAAACAACCATATGTCTTCATAGATTAGTGAAAGAATTGTTTGATAAATTGATATCATTTGTTGAATTGTTATTGCTTAATAAATTGTTCTTGTTTAATAAGTGGATTATGATTGATATGAAGAATTGCTTGATCATGTTTGATGAATCATTTAATGAGAAGAATTGTTGAAAGAATATATTTTGTTCTCGGAGGTAGCGAGATGATGCCACAGCTAGCGGAGATTAAGATGAGATGATTGACTCACTTTTGTTCATCGCGATTAGCGCGAGGCCTGGCGTTTAGCAAGATGCCTTGCGGTTAGCGGGATGTCTAGTAGGTAGCAGGATGCCTGGCGATTAGCAAGATGTCTCGCGGGTAGCGTGATACCTCACGAATAGCAAGATGGGAAGGTTACACAATTCACGGTTAGCGGATAAACCCTTTGCAAAGGCACTGTTGGTTAGACAGAGAAAGTCCGTGGGTAGCGGCAACTCATGAGAAATTGGAAAACTTATTTTGGTTGAATAATAGGGTTGTCTTCATTAGGCCTTGTTTGAATTATTTTGGTATTGTTTGAAGGGTTGTATAAAAGAACCTGTGTTTGGACTTAATTAAGGAACATTGTTTGTATATGTAAAACAATGTGGTAAAAAATGTGAGTATGGGGTGGAAAGTGGGGGTTGGTTCAGGTTACCAGTCAAGGATGGGTGGTCTCAATTAGTAGAGAAACTCTCCACTCCCTCTTATTAACACTAGAATGGTAACAGGACACTTTTATATCGTTGGACACTTTTGTGTCCTGTTAAGTGACCATTTTGCTTGAATTATTTGAAGAGTATGAAAATGAATTTCTAGGTGCTATATATCCACAAAGTTGCCTTATGAGTTGAAAAAAAATTACTATTTTTTTTTGAGTATCGATCTCACCATTAACCTTACTCTTGCACAACATTTTTGAACCTAAACTGTGTGAAAAAACGGATCCTGTTTTTTACTTTTTTTTCAATTTTTGGCAACTATACCACTCTAAACTTCATGTTTGTGAGGTTTAGATGGCTAGAGGTTAGTCCTTCATAGTTCTCAACATGTTTTGATGCTTGTAGGGAGAGCTAAGTGCTAAAATTGAAAGTTATGACCAATTTACAAGAATTGCATAATCCTGTTTTTTGGCCAAAATTAGCACTTTTATGATTTTTTTGGTGGCTTTCTTGATATCCAAATTCAATTTTGATTGTGTAAGTGTAATGTATAACATGAAGCTAATCTTCCTTGAGTTTTGGGGGACCTAATATGCTATATAGCATCGTATATGATGATGGTTGACTTTTTGATTGCTGAAGAATACGATACATTTTAGAGTAGCAAGTATAACTTTCTCAATATTGCTAGTTTCTTAGGCCAATTGTGTGTATTTTGTAGGTAGTGAACATATCTAATAATAGACTACAAACTTGGCTAGATATTGAGTAGTTTCTATGGGTTTCTAGAGGTCATAATGCTAAACCCATTTTTTTCATGTTTGCTGTATTTAGCACTTTATCATTGCCCCCAAGGTTCCAATTGTAAGAGATCCATTATCCTTTTGACATGATCCATGGCTCCTTTTGAATCCACAGGCCCAAAGGGAACTAAGAAAACATGTATATAGTATCTGTATTGAGCGTGACTATAGAAACTTTGATAATAGGTCCGTAGAATGGCAAAAATGCAACTTTTTGTACCTATTTTTTTTGCCCAAAAAAAATTAGTGAGGTAAAAGCAACCATATGTTTTGGTCACCAACCCATTGAAGTTAACGAGGCATTTTATCTCATGTCCTACAAAAATCTCCACTCTTATTTATATGCAATCAACAGTAAGAAATTGTTGTTTTGCGCAAAATGCACTGGTCCATCAACTTTGGAGGCTTGTAGTGACCAAGGGATGAGAAAAATTACAAGTTTCTCATTTTTTCCATATGTAGTAGTTATTGAACTATAAGCTCATGAAAGGATTTTTCAAAATGAGTGGATCTACTATGGTTTTGGAATTTTTTGTCAAAACCCTGAAAGGACACTTTTATGTCCTGTTAGGTTACCATTCTAGTGTTAAGAGAAGTGAAATTAAAAACTCATTGTGTCATGAGACGAGATGGCCCAAATCAACGTGACACAAGACTACTATTTGACTAAGTCTCATATCATATTTATAGTTTATAGATGACAGCCATGCCTCTTAAACGTGGGGAAAAAGGCGCTATTTATGGATTATAAATATGTCAATGGGATTTCATCTTTATGTTAGGAAACAACTTTATTAGAATCCTAGATTTACCGACCTGGCTTGTGGCGTATAACCCTCATAACCACGTAAATGATGGATAGAGGACTTCCTCTCTTCTGTTGCTCATATCTTTACTTTGTGGAAACAGAGTAGGGTGTTGTCAATGGAAAATGAGAATAAAGGAAGGCCATCTATCAAGCACTACAATATAACACCCAGATTTCGACGCACCACATTTCGACGCACCGTACCTTTCCACGCGTCTTTCGACGGGCATGCTGCTCGTCGATATACACGTCGACAGAGGCGTCGAAATACGCGTGGCAATGCCTGTCAAAAGGTAAATTTTACCACGTATATTTCCACACGTATTTTGATGGAAAAAATTTAGGAAAAAAAATAAATCTGCGCATAGGCGGTCATTTTCGCCTCCAAGCGCGCAGACATATCTGCTCTTAGAAACCTGCCGCGCAGGTATTATGGATCTCTCTCCCCCCCCCGCCCCCCTCCACCCCCCTCTCTCTCACACACACACATAAGCTACATCGTGTGTGTGTGTGTGTGTGTGTGTGTGTAGGAAAGAGAGAGAGAGAGAGAGAGAGAGAGAGAGAGAGAGAGAGAGAAATGTGTGTGTGTGTGTGTGTGTAGGAAATCAAAGAGATTAGGAGAGAGAGAAATGTGTGTGTGTGTAAGAAATTAAAAAGAGAGAGAGAGAGAGAGAGAGAGAGAGAGAGAGAGAGAGAAATGTGTGTGTGTAGGAAATCAAAGAGATTAAGAGAGAAAGAAATGTGTGTGTAAGAAAATAGAGAGAGAGAGAAATGTATGCGTAGGAAATTAAAATTAAAGAGAGAGAGAGAGAGAGAGAGAGAGAGAGAGAGAGAGAGAGAGAGAGATGTGGGAAAATAGAGAGCGAGAACGAGATCTCGAGAGAGAGACAAAGAGAAAGAGAGATAGCGAGAGCGAGATCGAGAGAGAGAGAGAGAGAGAGAGAGAGAGAGAGAGAGAGCGAGAGCGAGAGCGAGATCGAGAGAGAGAGAGAGAGAGAGAGAGAGAGAGAGAGAGAGAGAGAGAGAGAGAGAAAGAGAGATAGGGTATGTAGAGAGAGAGAGAGAGAGAGAGAGAGAGAGAGAGAGAGAAAGAGAGGAAAATAGAGAGAGAGTGAGAGAGAAAGAGAAAGAGAGAGAGAGAGAGAGAGAGAGAGAGAGATTAAAAGAGATAGCAAGAGCGAGATCGAGAGAGAAAGAAAGAGAGATAGGGTCCATAGAGAGAGAGAGAGAGAGAGAGAGAGAGAGAGAGAGAGAGATAGAGAGTGATATATATATATATATATATATATATATATATATATATATATATAGAGAGAGAGAGAGAGAGAGAGAGAGAGAGAGAGAGAGAGAGAATGAGAGATAGTAGTAGATAGAGAAATTCGGCGTGAAAGAGTTAGCTTGGCTGACCAATTGTGTGAAAAGGACAGAAACTCTCTCTATCTCTCTCTCTCCCTCTAGAAGAAACTATGGAACTAAAAGAGGCAAAGGGGTTTTTCCCGCTACATGCATTGTCATGTACACCTGCGAGAGCACGTATGTGTCTATCCATATAGGATTTGACCAATAAAGACGATATTTTGACTCGGTGGTCCTGATCTCCGTACACCTCTGGACCGAGGTGTACGAAGATGGGGCAAGGCTAGAGAATGCGAGGTAGTTTACATTGTAAGGAGTATATATATTAAAACAACATTCGTAATCATTATAGATAGCAACGTCATCAACTAACATGGAGGAAAAGATTGCATGCTCGTGCACGCTTTGCAAGTATCAAATCTTGCGCAAGCGTAGGATATGTAATGAGCATGTGCACAAGTACGGAGAGTTTGCTAGAGAAATCGTATAGAATCTACGATACGACTCCTACGAAACATGCATTGATTTTTGCGACATAACACCTACATCTGAGAGAGAGAAAAAGGATTATACGTGAAGGTCCGACCAATATAGAGCCAAGAATGGAAGCAGAAAAGGACTTACAGACAGAAGACGACGGCATGGAGGAGATGCTGGATGCCTTCTTCCAGAGAAGCGAGGATAACGCTAACGAAGCAGCACCAGAAGCCGTGCTCCAATCTCTTGAAGACATGTTGAGAAAATTGGCACATCAATCAATATATGAAGGCGCCAAAATATATGTGATTTGTTCTTGTCTGACATTTTTGAATCTGCAGTCAGTGTACGGGTAGTCAGATGCAAGCATCACTGCTTTGTTTAGGTATGTAACTTACAAAGAGATTTTCCGATTGCAACAGTGACGTGCTTGGCGAGCTTTTAATTAAATGTGGCTTAAATAGGTTGTTGCGGGAGGCGGGTACATCCTCATCTCCGTAGCACAGGCACACTCGTCGATCCTGCGATCGTTAGGTGGAGATGGTGGTTGGCTGTGGAGGAGGGTCCACAAATGCTTCGACACCTCCTCGCTCATGACCCCCGTCCTACCCAGGCATACCTCTCGACACACCTCTTAGCACACCTCGAACACCTTGGGTGGCACACGATCCTAGTGCCTCCAAGCTCTATATTGTACGGGCAGATGGTTCTGTTGACATGGATAGAGTCGGCACTGAGATAAGAGAGCGGGTTCGCCAGCTCGCGGAGCTGCAATTTTCGACCAGCGTTCTAACGCCTTGGCCTGAGCAAGATCGCAACAAAATCAATTATATAGTGGAGACCATCATGAGAGAGTATTAGCCTAATCCGGGTTCAGAGGATCTTCCGAGGAGGTGGATCGAGGGTGTTACATGGGACACCGTGAAACATCGTCGAGATGCAACTCGTTGGGCTTTCAAGACCGGCTCGCCGAAGCCTTTGGGCATCTCACACAAGACGTGGCAACATATCAGGGAGGATGAGCAGAGAGCGGACATGTGGTTCAGACAGTAGTGTCAGGCCGCGGAGGTACGACAAATGACCAGGGGCACATCTCATCTAGGCAACGGAGGCTTCGACACCTTTCGCTATGAGTTTGTGAGTTTCCAATCCAATCCTAGCTATGGCATTTTTTTTAAAACGTGATGAATCGTGTATTCTTAATTACTTTGGTTTTTGTATAAACGCAGAATCTTACAATGCATTGAGCCCCAACATGCCAGGAGGAGACAAATGGATATCGGAGAGGCATTTATGAAGTATTGAATGATCTTGCTGCCGCGCAGGAGAGCCTATAGACTGGGAGGCCTTAGAGTATCGCTGATCGATTGAGGTGAGACATTAATATGTATGAGTTGATTTAATTAAATAAGTATATGTGAAGTAATATCAATACTAATTTTGTAACTTGTCTTATGTGCAGGTTGTGACACGTAGTCATCAGTGGATTTTTATATATGTTTTGTGAGACACAGACACGCTTCTTTGTCTCTTTTTTGTATAGACATGGTTATGGTTATGGTTATGGTTATGGTTATTGTTTTGTTTATGGTTATGGTTATCATTATGGTTTTGATCAATATGGTTATGGTTATGGTTTTGCACAAAGTTTGTTATGGTTATGGTTTTGCACAAAGTTCGTTTCATTTCTTTCATTTGCCTTAAATCTCATGTGAGATCCTACATGGATATCATGTAGGAGGCATGTATGTTTTTTTTTTAAAGTTTATATTAAAACGAAGAGAACTCTGCAGAAATTTCTGCGGGAGCACGATTGATTTTGGTACTGCTCGCTTTCTTGGGCAGAGGATAGGCAGTCCGGCGGTGGCTGTGTCCATCTTTTCACTAGGCACAGGCCAGGCTGCCTGTCCTCTGCCCAAGATTTTTTTTTTCTGATATGGTCGTCCAAATACACGTCGATAGGGACTTCAAAACAATGCCTTTCGACACCTATATCGACGCGTATTTCGATGTTTTTAGAGGGACGAGTATATATTTCGACGCACTTTTCGACGGATTGCGTCGAAATCTGAGTCAAAGGTTCCTTTTTTGTTGTAGTGAAGTCGCCCCAATCTTCTCGGGGTTGGGGACCTCACAGATGCATTCTAAAACATGCTTCTCATTATCTTTGCAAATAGTAGGCCACTAGCAAAATGTATGAATGACAAGGCTTGCTGGGTGTATACTTGTGTTGTCCTCCATATGGTGGGGCATCAGATTCAAGCAAGATCTTGGGTTGAAGCGCATGCATAATACAAAGCTTCCCATGGAATAGGATATATTCATCCTTCAATGTGTAGCCTAGAACAAAGAATCTAGACATCATTCAATCAAAGATAGTTGCAAACTAGGGATGTGTGGACCCATTAATAATGCTGCTGCTAAGAGAACCATGTCTCTAGGGTTAATTTCAATTAACACAAAATGTCCTAGCCGTCGAGGGCTAAGTTTGTAATTGATTTTCAAAGTGTGTAAAGGATAACCAAGCCCTCTTTGTGGAATCCGTAGGCTTAGAGATTCCTATCAAACATTTATTTTTTTCATGTACATAGCATGGATAGACTTGCACCAAAAGTTTTGTCCGATTTCTCAAGCTCAAATAGCTTCTTAGAAAAAAGCTCTAGTGGTCCATTCCAAAGGAGCTCCTGCTCACAAGAGGTAGGGAGAATAAATTCTATTGGAAGAACAACATTAAGCATCTAGACTAGTTCAAAAGGTGTGGCATGAGGTGTGGTTCCTTCAATTGTCTTGTAGGTGGTTTGATAAGCCCATAGAACGTTTGGAAATTTTGATACCGTCTAAAACCTTAGTAAGTTCCACACATAGTACTTTTTTTGTATTCCTAGTCTGCCCATTATAATGTTTATTTTCTTCATCTGAATGCTTAATTTGAATTTTCACAATAGCTTTACATTTAGTATCAGAGCCATTAGAGTGGTTAGCACTAATGTATTTCCATCTACGCTAGATCTTGTGGTTAGAAACTCCTAATCACCCCTTTGATTCTAATCTATTCCCATCTATCCTCGATTTTGCATTATGGTTAGCGCCTCCTAATCACCCCCTTGAATATCCTAATCTATTTTCATCTATGCTAGATCTTGTATGTATTATCACTACACAATAGATTGACACTCAATTTCACTTCTCTATTTTAGCCTAAGCTCTAATTAGTGCTTGAATTCTCAATTATGATAAAGTCATGGGCTTCTTCTCCCATTGAAAATCTTGACCTCTAATTAAGATTAATTAAGCTTAGGCTAAAATACAGAAGTGATAATACACACTCTTGTATCTGCTTGACAAGAATGCCTGGACCCCTACCAATAAATTTTAAACATAAGCTTATCTTATCATATCTAAGTAGGGTTTTTTTCATCATGGGCCCCATCTTGATTGTGTGATTTATTTTGTATATCCCCCTTTTCACAAGACTCATTTGGAGCTCTTAAGATCTAAAATCTGACTTCATTAGACCTCCCTAATTGTTTTTCATTTTTGGGGTGTATGTGTGAATAAAGACTCCACAAACCAAGAATAGAAGCCTTTTTTCTAGGGTACACCAAGTGCAAGGCATTATGGTCAAGTAGTTTAAGGAACTTGTGTTCCCTCATAGGTCTAAGGCTCAAGTCACTGAAACCAATCTTGGATGTGGACATGTGGATAGACTCAAAATAAAAAATCAACAATGGACTACTTCTCTAGGCGGGTCTGTGAATAGATGTCATCCTCCAATTTTACCTTTGGGAGTTTCTTTATCCATCGATGCAATTTTTTCTATGGGTTTCTAAATGGCCAAGGTTGTGATCTCTCTTTCTTTTGATTCTTGATGGCCAAGCATGTTTACATGATTGCTCTATAGTGGCCTTCTTTTTTTAGTAAAAGAAAAATCATCCACCTCAAGATTTTCATCCAATTCAAACAAAATATATCCACCAAGCTCACGAGATTCTAGTTCTTCAACTGTCACGTCTTCCCCTTGCTCTTGGTTATCTTCATTGTTATCCAAAATTCATTTTGGCTTGTCTTCTTCATACTTCTCTTATTGAATATTTTTCAAGAGCCTATGATTGCAATACAAGAAAACCAATTTTTTAGCACGATCACTCAAAGGCCATATACAAATAATCGAGTGCACATAGCTATAGATACTCCAATTTTGCTCAAAACTTGAGTTGGTAACACATTGTGCAAGCACCCTAACATCCAATCTGTGTAATGTAAGTGCCAAAGCACCGTTCATGAGAAACTATCTCCATGATGGTTGTTTTGATATAAGGTTCTGAACAAACTCAGAACTAAAAAGGCCATCCTTAGGTCAGATACGGTCTAGGCTTGAAGATTTGGATTGTTGTAGAAATTCATAAAATTCATCACAGTATTCTCTCGACTAAGAAAAACAGCAATGCTATGCAATGGAATATACGCACTCACCCACCGAACTTATTTAAGATATCCCTTTGGATTTATGAAAAGGTGCTTTCCAAGGCTTAATCAAACAATTTTCATGCTTTGAAGGAGAGTTCAAACTCTCTTGAACATTATACCAACCCATGTATAGCTTCCCTATATTGGGTAACTTAAGATCAAATTGTCGCAAGATTATCATCACACGCTTCATCACCAAGTATGTGTCACCAACATCAGAACAAAAGTGTCTATCATCAATAAGAACTTTCAAGAAACTCACCTTTGCTTTTACTCTTTCTGGTTGCTCAGCTTCCCACTCATATAGACCAACACAAACCAATGTCTCTAAAACAATATTTTTGTTTTACAACAGATTTTCCATAGTATAGAAGTAAGTGCAAAATCTTGTTTCACATGTTTCACGTGATAGCTTTAACATTGTAGACATAGTTGTCGATACGTGTCTAGAACATGTTGTCTCTTCAGAATAAAATTCATCACATTCCTTGCTTTTTCTATAATGCGTTTGAACCAATGCAATCAATGTTATAAAATTTATACCAATCCTACAACATAAGATTCAAGCTATGCGCATTGCAACCAAATGTGTGCAAGCTGGGAAAGCGATCCTTCAACAGATGACTATTTTCTCTGTAATTTTTTACGTTGTCCATTATCACCTGTACTATATTGGGGACACTTATTTGATGAATTGTCCTTGTTATGATATCAACTATCCCTTACTTAATCTCACTCAATCTATCCATTTCTTTCATAAACCCCCTCAAGGACTAAATAGCATGACATGAATTAGCGACCTATGTTGGACATTTGACCATCCATCAGTGATTATAGTGCATCTTATTTGATCAATTGATTTCAAGGTCAATCTATCAATTTCCTTTTGGGTGTCAACAAAGCATTTATCTAGGAATGTTGTGCACATTTGTTGATGATATGATGGAGGGGAGAAACCAACACTATACTCACCAATCTTCTTCCATGCATGCTTCCATGGCTCTCGTGTGACCACAATATAGAACCACACGTTGTCGAGGGAATTTTTTTTTCGCGATTTGAGTCGGCTCAGCACCAAGCTTCTTGTTGTGGGAAATTGTGTGAGAGAGATGCAGAACACAAGAGAATATGGTTTCAAGGACACCTTGTAAACATTAAGTTGATATACTTAATGAACTTGAAATTTGAATACAAAAACTTTACTACGGTACCATGTGCTCTTGATCCGCCAAGACTGTGAGTGGAAGTACGAATGTCGAAGACTTAGACAAAGGAAAGCACAGGTGAAGGCGCACTTCCTTTCTTCGTCTTTGATCTTCTCCTTTATGTACTTGCTTCAATTCCCTTCCCTTGCTCTTCTCGAGCACAAGCTTAACTTTCACTTGCTTTTGTCCATTTTGTTCACTCTACTAAGTTAGACGCTTGTCGTCGACCTTGATGCTCATTCACCACACTCAGCAAACTCTCGTTGTCACTCTATTAAGAACCCTCAATTGCTTCAAAGGTTGCTCATAGGGATTTCACGTAAGATTAAGCTCTTATTATCTTTAAAATAATCAACTTTGTCATTTAATAAGCCTCAAAACCCGTCCTCTTGCAAGCCGGCTCTGTCCCAACTTCCTTTGGAGAGGTTGCACCTCCAACACCCCTTGCTCGCTGATGTCTCCAAACAGTACCCGCCGCTCTGCTTTATCTTACCAAGAGCATCACCCGCTCCCTCTGACGACGACTTGTCGGCCTTCTCTGATGATGATGATCTCTTTCCTGGTCGAGAACGGCTCCAAATGGTATGGGTGTAGCTGCAGCTCTCAACCCTGATCTCACCATCCTGTAGTTGCCGCCTTGCCTCCCTCCTCTTCAACAGCATTGCCATTTCCTCTATCGATCCTGATCTCAGCGGCCCCTCCTCGGATCTGCGCTATAGACCTCAAAGTCTGCATCCTTGCTCGCCAGCATCCACCGCCGCTCGTCTCTTTCCTGCTTCTCTATTGTAGGGGCTATGGCAGCTCTTCTTGATGGCCCCTTCTCTTCTGCCTTGCCCCCCTTGGTCTGTCGGCACACCCCTTTAATATATAGGGCCATGATTCTCACTATTTTCAGCTGATCAAACTTCAAAATTAGCTTGTCTTGTTTTATTTTTTGCTTCAATGTATAAGCGGCTATTCCTCTTAGCCCCAAAGGCCCACCAAATTTGGCAAAAACCTTATTCAAGGTAGTATTGAGCATGTATTCAATGTTCTCCAAGTCACACCGTTCCGGAAAATAACTCCTCAAACTTTTATGGGCATCTCTCAAATGAACCATATTTGGTATAGATACTAATCTAGCCACATCAATAGGATTCATACCTATCAAAGCGTTTCCGAGCATATATCGACTGAAGTAGCCTTATCATAGCTTTGAAGGATGATTTTAGTTTACAATGATCCATCCAAGAATATATTTGGCTCGACCTTATCGATGCATTGAGAATGTTTGCACATATTGCTACCTTGGGGGAAAGGTGAGGGAGGAGAGCAGTTCTAAGAAAAAAACCCTTTTTCAAAAACTTGGCAAATCTGTATATGAGAAATTTTACAGATAAATTGATTAAATTTGAAGGCTAAATTCTAGAAGTAAATCTAAAAATTTGTAGGTGGGACTACGCTAAACCTAGGTTTTTTCTGACCACTCGAGGAGATTGTCACAGAAATTAGCCTTTCTTCTAATCAGCCATAACAACATGCGGGTCCCATAATAGTATTAGCAAACCATTTATAATGGAAAGATAACAAGCAGACGTATTTTGCCGACACTAAATTATTGACATGTTTGTAGAAGGGGACGTCTCACAAAGGAACGCTTACCCATTTAGGTTATGACCAAAGGTTGTTGACATCAAAAAGTAAATGGAAAAATTTGAAACCCCATTGTAGGAGATACTTCATGAATTCCATCGAGCATAATGAGCTCTACACGTATTGTGTCACATGACTCTATCCCATGTAGGGTCTGACTAGATTATACAAGAGGTATAGAAACTCTAGAAAAATCATTCAAGGCATGGGGTTCATTGTGCAAAAAGGTCACACGACATGACCTCCAGAGGAGGTTCTTCATGTTCTTATGAAGAGTATGTGTCCACTATTATGACCTATTATTTTAAAGGGAAAATTACCAAAATATCCCTCTAATTTCAAAAATTCCCAAAATACCCCCGATATTTTGTCATAATTTCTTAAAATACCCCTGGTTGTGAGATTAAATTTTTCCAAAGATTAAAAAATTTGTACCTTTCATAAGAAGACTGACTGTCTATCAATACAAGATACTAAAACTAGAATTTGAGTAGGTTATGTAGGCTTTGGAGATGAATTGCTTCATTATTTTTAGATATAATTGCCCTTTTTTGCGAGGTAATGTGTAACAAATTACATGCTAAGCACTCAAAAACGGATCCTGATTGTCAAAAAAGAATAAAGGAATGATAAGCTTGAATAATTCAATCAAAATAGATACAAGGGTATTTTGAGAATTTTTGAAATTTGAGGGGTATTTTGAGAATTTCCACAAATTAGAGAGGTATTTTGGTAATTTTCCCTATTTTTAATGACAGTCCATGAAGATGCGCACAAGGAAATGAAAAGATGAAGCAAATGAGAAGGGGGAGGGAGCTACGACGTGCAGTGGAGTAGTTGTAAGTTTTCCCAAATTGAATGTTCTTTTTAACTGACAACCCCGAGAGAGAGTAAAAGCATGCCTACTTTGCAATCAATTGACACTCACTATAATGCATGTGACACAAAAACTTGTGCCACCATCCTCCATTCACACAGGAGTACAATCCTTGACATGTGGGTGTCAGTGAGTGGATGCAATCCCATAAAACTACTCAAAAGCAAAGCTTTGGATGGCTAAAAAAATAGAAAAAAGGAACATGGTCAAAATTTACTTATCAGCGTGTGTGCGTGTGTGTGAGAGAGAGAGGGGGGGGGGGGGTAGCTACTTGAAATTATCTAGATAGCTTCAAAACTTGCAAGTACTACAACGTTTGTAAACGATGGATTCAAAGGGATTTTGAGGGCCAAAATTGAGCTTTCAAAAGTTTCATTGGCAAAGTAAGGGTGGAACAATGGATGTATCACCACTAGCGAGGTAATGTGAATAAAGTCAGTATTGAACTTAAAACGGACCCTCACCTTAGTCTCCAATGCATGACTTTCTAGTGATGAGCACATACTAGTCTATGCATCCTAGCCACATGTGAGTGCCTCGATCAAACATGAAACAACCACTTCCTAGTTTACAACGTAGAGGTCAAACAAGGGGAAAATTTTGGGATTGCACATCTCATTTTGAAAAATGGAACTTGAATAAGTACCAAAAGTCCTAAGTTGGTGTTAAAATGTCTACCTTGCGGGATAAATGAGTCCCGCTCACACCGATCTTATAGCATGCTTTGCACATGGGACATCAAGTAATATGTGTATGTTCATTGCGATATAGTATGCAATTATTGACACATGAATGGATGTGCTCGTACTCCATGCCAAATGCAATGACATACGACCTTGCCCATCGATGATTCGAAGGCATGTGGTGATCTTTCGGAAGCATTTTGCCCATAAAACTACAACAAAACAAAGAATTAATACGAATGCAAAAGGGGGGGGGGGGGGGGGGGGGGAGAAGAAGAGAGTGCAATTTGTAAAACTCCATAAATAGAAATTACCAGAGGAGTGCATCTACACTTGCATAACTGCATTGTTCCAACCAAATTTTGCTTGCAAATTGAGGACTTCCAATGATGCTCATAGCACTGAGTACTGTGGATCATGGTAAAGAGGTGTTTGAGCACTCAATAGCAACCTATCCTCCGTTGCTTGTGCCTATTGAGTGCATGATCTACAATCCTCCTCGCACATGTTGGCTTCATGTGCCAACAACTCATTCACCATATCAAACATGTGCTCATCCTCAAACTCAAAATGCCCTTGAGATGTGTGTGGAGGAGATATCAAAGTAGAACTAGCACCACAATCACCATGCATCATGCCTTTCTTTAGTAGCTCTTGCCATTGTCTTTCAACCTTGCATACCATACCATTGAACACAAACCAATGGGGGGCATCCTCAAGCAAGGGGGGATGGTGCTCCTATCTACTTGAGCACTTTTTTGAGGGATCCGAAGCCCCTCATTCTCCACATGCTCCAAGGCAATGCGCCTCAAGAGAGGGATTTCCCTTTTGCACTTGGCGCAAGGACAAGGTAGTTTGTCTCTCAACCATCACTCACGTTTGGGGCCATTCCGAGGGCAAACATAATCCAATCGTCCTACACACACGTTGGTGCAGCTAAAGTTGGTCGAAGCTAGCGGGTGGTCTATGCCAGGCGAAGACAGCAATCGAGTGCAGTGCAAAAGGCTAGGACAAATGCCAAGGCCCTTGGCAGCCAAAGGGTAGCGCGAATGCATGCTTGAAGAGGTTTTTTAAGCCAAAAGTGCTATGGAATGGTCCAAATGGGGTGGCAGATGAAGATGTCCAAAATATCATTTCGAAGCTCTAGAATGTGGAGTTTAGCGTGCTCTAGAAGCCGGTCCAGACGGCTTGTCAAACGGAGCCCCGGTGCTCAAGATAGTGCGGTTTAAAGTTGAAGTGTGTAGCAGATCCCCGACGGACAGGGCAGCTAGGGACAGATGGCCTGGGCTGATGTCAGTGTATACATGTGTAGTGCTCGAGTTGTGGAGCATGCATGTCTTCTCAGATTGCAAATCGGAGCTCTGGATGGCAAGTTATGGCCATTAGAAGATTTTCCGGGGGCCGGGTCCGAGCCCACTTGCCTGCACGGGGAAATGTGCCATCTGGCGTCGTTTGAGCCTCGCCAAAGTTCTCGATAACAGTGTGTGTCACGAGGAGCCAACATAAATCAACAGTGTGTCAATCGGATGCTTGGTCGACCCGATACAGAAAGATGAAGTTGGGAGCCGGTGACAGTAGAAGGTGTGCAGATGATTTTTCAAGTTTTTGGCGGCCTCGGACAACGAACTCAGATAAGTCAAAGGGCGGTGAAGTGTGCCATGGCATTGGCCCGATACATTGAAAATCCGGTCCGGCTCAGTAGCTTGTGATTCCAACCTCTGGTCATTTAAGGGGAGTGAGGTCAAGTGGGCACCCCAAGGGGTGGTCTCTCTCTCACAAAGAAACTTTTTTGCTTGTTCCAAGGCCTTCAAAGGCTAGAAACTCACAGGCAGCTTCCACGTGGCGGGCAGTGCTCCCACATGCGGTTGCGCAGCAGAGATCGGCCGGATATAAGTCCGCAAGAGGGCGCCCACAAGGGGTATCGAAGGGAGTAGGAGCTCCTTGAGCTCATGGATATGGCGCCGATAAAGCTGCCCGGTAGGGCACTGTGAACGGTGTGGCGCGGCCCAGTCGGGCGTCCGCGGCGGTTTTGGAGGCGACGCAGGGCGGCGCGGTGGCGCGCCCACGTGTGACACCGCGCCGCCCACGTGTGAGGCGGATATAATTGTCAGATGACGTGGCAGGGGCAATTCCCGCGGACGTTGGGCCCCCGAGCTTTTGAAGTAGAGAGGGACGGCAATAGCAACATCGCTATTGCCTCCCCCCCTCAGGTAAGAGGTGAGTCCCGCAGTAGAGAAGGAGGGCGAGAAGCTTTGAGAAAACCAAAGCAGGCAAACCCAAGCGAGGCCAAGTGGCCGGGCAAAAGGGAACACCAAGGAAGCCGAACAAATCAAAGGTGGGCAAGAGCAAAGGGCATGGCCATCTGGGCAAAATCCAAGGGTACAAAGCCAAACCAGGTGCAAGGCCAAAAGAAGGCAAAGAGGAGCCGGATAAGGAGTGAAGGTCAAAGTCAAAAATTGGGCAGTATAAGGCTAAACCAAAAGAGAGTAAAAAGTGAAAGATAAAAAAATAAAAATGAAAGCTAGGGGGCAATAGCTACATCGCTAATGCCCCCCCCCCCAAGTCAAGAAGAGAAAAGTAGAGCAAAGCGGTGCCCTCTTCCCCAGAAGATACCAATTGAAGGTGCCAAGTGGACCTGTTAAATTGTAAATTCCCAAAATCAAAGCCACCCCCTATTAAAGTCAAAAAAGAATCAAATTTGGGGCTTTTTTTCTTGGCCTTTTGAGGTGCCGTTTGAAGCCTGCAAAGTGGAATTCTCTAGCAAGCTAGCCCCTTTGTAACTTTTGCTTCGAAATGGCCATGGTGATGGCATTGCAAGCCGGTGTATGTGTTTTCTGAAGTGCAATCAAGCCACAATTGCCTTCCGTGCTATTGTTTCCCCTTCCCCCCTTCTCTTTCCCCTGCTTTCATGTCCCTCCTCGGTGCCGGCTGTGTGGAAGTGTGGGGCCCCCCGGACTGATGGTGTTTTGAGTAAGAGAGTGAGATTGAGTGGTTGTGTGCGTGTGTAAGGGTGGAGACAAGCATTGGTAGTAGGTGAATCTTGGGTGGTGGTTTGTAGAGTGTGTGAGCAGTGGTAGTAGGTGTATCTTGGGTGGTGGTTTGGAGAGTGTGTGAGCAGTGGTAATGGAGCAGGCGGTGGTCTGCTAGTGTTAAGTGTTTCTTTGAAGGTGTTTTCTGAGAGGATAGGGGTGCTGTGATTACCCTGAGCTATCGAGAGGCCCGTTTGTTTGTGCTGGGCGTGTTCTTCCATTCCCCCTCTCCATCTTCTGGTGCCCCCACTGAGGAGCACACTGATTGCTCCCAGTTGATCGAAATGAAGCTTTTTTCGCGTTGGAAGTCATGGCAGGTAGAAGCTATGGACTGATTTTCATACGAGAAGAGAGCCCTGACAAGTGGATGTCAGATTTCAAGATGTATATGCTATCGTTGCGTATGCCGAACGAGGATAGAAAAATGCAGACTTTTCCTTTGGTGATGCGTGGTAGAGCTAAAGCATGGTACGATGCATTGGAAGGCCCGAGCCGAAGCAAGCATTGCTGGCTCTACGGGAGAGGTTTCTTCACGAATTTCGCAAGGAGACTTCCCCATTCAAAATGGATGCAAAAATGAAGGCGCTTAAACAAGATGTAAGTGAAGAGTTCAATTTGTTTTTGGGTCATTTTGAAGAGTGTTGGGCAGAGTTAGCGACAGCCATGCAATTGGCTAATGGAGACTATTTCAAGCTCGACAAATTCATGGTGTGCCTGCACCCCAAAGTGAGAGAGAAAGTTGATTTCGAGAGCCCAGAGAATTATAATGGTGCGGTAGCCATTGCACGGTCAAAGAACAGAAAGATAAAGAAGAAGATAGAGCAGGGCGTGTCAGGCTACGAGACGATGGCCCATGTTCAACCGCAGAGCCCGAGAGAGGCCACACATGAAGAAAATCAGGGAATTCGAGGTGTAGCTATTGTGCCGCAAAATTGGGTGCGCACAGTGCAAGATTTATCCGAGCAGATGCAGGAGTTGCGGCTCAATGTCATGGATAGAGGACAGCCAAGAGGAGCAAGGGGCAGGGCACGACCACTGCCTAGTAGGTGTTACAACTGTGGAGAAGAAGGGAATTATACACCTGGTTGTCCTCAACTGGAGAGAGAAAGAGGAGGTATGTACCCGCTTTTTGGTAGAGGTTGAGGTCAAGGACAATACAATGGCCCAAGAGAGCAAGCAGTGGAGAATCCTGTGCAGCCAGCTCCGCAAAACGGAGGTGAGGTTCCAAGAGTAAACATCATAGGGGTGGATAAGCAGGATGTCGAAGTTTTGGCCAATAAGAGGGCAAGAGTTGAGAGGGAGACAGAGGTAGAACGGGAAACTAGAGCTCGCAAGGGCAAAGAGAAGGTGTACGAAGGCAGAGAGAAGCCCGAGCCTAGCAAAAGGAGGAGGCGTCGTAAGATCAAGCAAACGGATTTCCAGCTAGGACGTTGTTGGGATCGAAGAGCACACACACAGAGGGCCAGCACGAAGAAGGATATAGACACAGTGTATGGCGAGGCGGTACTCGCACTACAATGTGTAGTTATGAGTATATTTATTATGAATGAGTAAATGAATGGCTTTACATGGGCGGCTGAACAACGGACAGCCGGGCACACGGGCCTTTAACCCAACAATCTCCCACTTAAAGGCAGTGTGCCTTTAAAGTGGCCAAAGTACAGCAAAAGAAGTCAAGCCATACCCATCAGCGATCTGCAGTGTGCAAACCGCGGTGAGGCTTACGACTTCGTGAGTAGATTAGCAGGGTTATCGCCAGTGTGTACCTTGACAAGCTCTATGCGCTTGTACTCTAGCACCTCTCGTATGAAGTGATACCTGTGCTTTGTCTTCGCATGGAAAACAGGATTCCGTGCCAACGCTATGGCACTCTGGCTATCACAATGTAGAATCGGAGCATCACCAGCCATACCAAGATCTCCCACTAGTCGTGAGAGCCATACGGCCTCCTTGGCAGCCTCAGTGGCACCCATATATTCAACCTCTGTAGTGCTCAAAGCAACGCATGGCTGTAAACGTGATGCCCACAAAACCGGTCCACCTGCAACTGTGAACACATAGCCGCTAGTAGACTTCCTCGAGTCCACTGACCCTGCATAGTCTGAATCTGTATATCCGCAAACATACATATCCTTCTCACCATAACATAGGGACAACTCTGAAGTCCCTCTCAAGTATCTGAGAATACCTCTCACTGCATCCCAATGACGCTTGCCCGGGTAAGACATGTACCTGCTAACCACACCAACTGCATGAGCAAGATCTGGACGCGTAGCCACCATGGCATACATCAAGGAACCAACAGTTGACGCATAGGGAATCTGAGACATCTCTGTAGTCTCCAAATCTGTCTGAGGGCAGTCATCATGGCTGAGTTTTACATATGGAGGCAACGGGGTACTAATGGCCTTCCCCTCTTCCATATGAAAACGCTCAAGCACCTTGTCAATGTACTCTTTCTGACTAAGAAAGAGCATCTTGCGAGAACGATCACGAGTGATCCGCATACCCAAAATATGACTGGAATCCCCAAGATCCTTCATGGCAAAGGTCTCATGTAGCCTATGTTTCAAGGCATCCACATCAGAAATACACTTCCCTGCGATCAGCATGTCATCCACATACAAAACCAAAACAATAAGACTACCATCTGCAGCCTTGCGAGTATAGAGGCATGGGTCCTCATAACTGCGTACATAACCCAATGAACTCATAAATGCATCAAACTTACGATACCATTCACGAGATGATTGCTTCAGCCCATACAAGGTCTTAAGAAGCCGGCATACCATCTTCTTTGAACCATGAATAACAAACCCACTTGGTTGCTCCATGTACAAATCCTCGTGCAAGTCCGGATGTAAGAAAGCTGTCTTTACATCCATTTGCTTCAACTCCATGTCTTCTGTAGCTACCAAGGCAAACAACATACGCAAAGTAGACATCTTCACCACTGGGGAGAAGATCTCGTCAAAATCAATGCCCTTCTGTTGCTTGAATCCTTTAGCCACAAGCCTTGCTTTGTACCTAGGCTTTGCATCCATTGAACAAAATTTTATCTTGTAAACCCACTTGCATGGTAGTGCCTTCTTACCCTTTGGCAAAGGAGTAAGCTCCCACGTTTCATTTTGGATCAACGAATCCATCTCTGACTGCATAGCCTGCTCCCACTTGAGCTTGTCAACACTAGACATGGCCTCATCATAACATGATGGCTCCCCGCAATCAGTCAACAATACATAATCCATAGAAGGCACAAAACACTGAGGTTGTCTTGCACGCCGCTCTGAATGCCTCAAAGACTGTGCAGGAGGTGCATCTGGCTATCCCACATCTACATGATCTCCCAACAAGGGCTGATCTCCCACTTGAGGGTCAATGGGCTGCCCACGAGCAGCCATGGGACCATCATACCAATGACCATCCTCCTCAAATATCACACGCCGAACCTCAACCGTTCGCGGTGATGCTCGATACGTAGAGTCCTCATGAAAAACAACATCATGGCTGCGCACAATCTTCCTGTCAATAGGATCCCACAATCGATAACCCATCTCACCAGAGCTACCATAACCCAAGAAGATACATCTCTTGCTCTTTGGATCCAATTTGCTGCGTTTTGCCTTAGGTACATATACATAAGCTTCACAGCCAAAAACACGAAGGTGACCATACGAAGGTGGCAAACCTGTCCATACCTCTTCAGGCACTTTGAAGCCCAAAGGAACACTAGGTGAACGATTTATCAAATGCACAGAAGTGGCAACAGCTTCAGCCCAAAATCCATTTGACAAACCAACCATAGAAAGCATACTACAGACTTTTTCCTGTATAGTCCTGTTCATGCGCTCTACCACACCATTTTGAGGAGGTGTATAGGGAGCACTAAGCTCGCGCCGTATACCCTTCTCAACACATAATGTTGTGAAAGCATGAGACATAAATTCACCCCCATTGTCCGTACGTAAGCACTTCAACTTACAACCTGATTGGTTCTCAACAAGAGCCAACCATTGCTTAAATATATCAAACACCATATCCTTCTTACGAATGGGGTATGCCCATACCTTCCTGCTAGCATCATCAATGAACGTAACAAAGTACATAGCACCTCCAAGAGAAGCATTGGGCATCGGCCCACATACATCAATATGCACCAAAGCTAGCTTTTCCAAAGATCTGTGTGGAACACTTTTATTATGAGAAGACCGAGCATGTCGACCATAAAGGCAGTGCTCACAAAACTCAAAACCACCAAAATCTGAAACGGGAATGTAATTCGCACGTGCCAACAACTTCAAACCTTTCAGTGACATATGCCCCAAACGTTGATGCCATAAAGAAGCAGGAGGTTGCTCAGTGATCCCCACAATGTGATCAGACACACTAGCTACACAAAGGGAATACAAAGTATTCCTCTTAGCACCTTTAACCAAAACAAGGCTACCCTTAGTGAGCTTCCAACCTCCATCACCAAAAGATACATTGAAACCAAGTGAATCCAACTGACCCACACTAATCAAGCTTTTTGCAAGAGCTGGCACATGACGCACACGCTGCAAGACAAACATAGTAGAGTTTGGCATAGCCAAATGAATATTTCCAATGCCATGAATTTGCATAGAACGCCCATCGGCAATCCTGACAGTACCTGTGCTCAAAGCATCATAGTCATGAAACCACGACCTATGAGGTGTAACGTGAAAGAAGCACCACTGTCAATGACCCAATCCATAGGCATACTACTCTCATGAGTGAGAAGAAAAGCGTCATCAAAATAGGATGCAAGCAACACATCACCAAGCTCTTCACTAGTAGCACTAGTCGGAGCACATACATGGTCATCTTGAGAGCTACACTCTCCCTGTGTTGCATTTAACTCCTCAATCTTGACATTGGATTTAGGCTTGTCCTTAGCATCATGGTCTTTCTTCTTACCATCTCCATTTTCCCTTTTCCACTTGTAGCAATCCTTTTTGAAATGGCCTTTTCTACCACCATGAAAACATTCCACATCCTTTTTACTTGTGCCTGCACGGGACTTGCTTCTAGATTTACCCCTGTTGGACTTATACTTGTCCATAGTCCTGCCTCTGACAACCATTGCACTAGAAGACTTACTACCTGCATTATTCTTTCGATTAATCTCTTCCGTGAGAAGACTAGACTCCACATTAGTACTTGTCAACTCATCCACAGGAACCGAGTTACTTATGGCTGTCCTAAATGTGTCCCATGACTCAGGCAACGTGACAAGTAAAAACATAGCTTTTACATTGTCCTCAAACGTAATTTTCTGCGTAGCAAGTTGGCTGAAAATTGTATTGAACTCATTCAAATGCGCATTCATGGAAGCACCTTCCTCCATTCGCAAATCAATAAGCTTTTTAATCCAATACACCATAGAAGCAGCCAAATGCTTATCATACATATCGCAAATCCGCTGCCATAGCTCATAAGCTCCACCCTGTGCATCTTTCACATTGTAATAAACAGACTTTGAAAGGGAAAGCCTAATGATAGACCTGCACATCTCATCCAACTCCTCCCAATCATCCCTCTCCATGTTCTCTGGCTTAACTCCCTGCAACTTTAGAGGTCGCATCTGTTTCTTCTGCACCAAGACATCCCAAATCTGATCTTTCCAATATGAGAAATTAGCACCATCCAATTTCTCAATATTGAAAACTGTGTCCTCTTTAGTGCCCATTACAACAAGAATGCAACAATGAGAAACCTGTAACCAACCAACAAACTGCCACAACAAAGTAGTGTTGCAAATCTGACAACACCTGCTGCTCAATCAAAGAGCAAACGCATAGAGTATAAATCAGCCCATAATATGGTCAAAAAACGTACGTAGAAATCCACAAACAAATGCATAAACCCGTGACACCTGTAACTCAACCGGCCTAGGCAAACCGTGCCACAAAATGCATCAACAATGAGCTGTCATAGAGGTATAAACATACTCCATGTCTGAATAACCACAATAGAGACATAAGCTGACCAAGCTTACCCAAATCCGTGAGCATAAATGGATCCAAGTGAGCATATAACCAATGCAAAAGCTCAACGAAGTCCAATCTCTACTGTCAACCAAGTACCTGTCCGTACTCAAACCGCAACACTACAAGCAAGAGCAAACCCGCTCTATGTATAAGTGAACCAAATCTCCACAATATCATGCATAAAGAGTGTCTGTCAAACTACCATATCCACATCCATCAACATACATAGTCGATGTAAACCTGTAGCTCAAGAACACGCATAAACAGACTGCCCACAAGAGTAGAAGCTCCACTCAAGCCACAACCATATACATGGCTGTCCCACAGTCAAAATACATGTTTTGTAACCACAGAAGAAACCTGTATCCAAAGCTCCTTGTAACCTGTAACCTATACCCGTACCTGTACCTGTACCTGTAGTCGAAGAAGACAATGTCGCCAAACTCCCACTCTATCTGTGTGTATGAGGCCACTCCAAGAAGAGGCTACACACTCTCAAATGAGCAGTGGGCTCACGTAAGTGGAAGAAACTACAACAATGGCACCTGTAATGGTTATGGAAGCTCTGGCAGCAGAAAACTACCAATGAGAGCTGAAAAACGCAGCTCCTAGTCTGTAGCTCGGATGGGATTTCTAATGGCACGAATGGCTCCGAAAGGGGGGTTAAAATACAAGACACCTGTTGAAAATACTCGCGGAGTGCTGAACCTTCCAATGCCAAGTTCAGAAAAACCTTTTGCTCTTTAGAAATACGCGCATGCACGAAACCAAAAAACGGCAATGAAACAGCAGCAAGTTTCAACACACTCAACAATGATGATGAAGCTCTCAATGCTCTCACTACCAAGCTCTGATACCACTTGTTGGGATCGAAGAGCACACACACAGAGGGCCAGCATGAAGAAGGAGATAGACACAGTGTATGGCGGGGCAGTACTCGCACTACAATGTGTAGTTATGAGTATATTTATTATGAATGAGTAAATGAATGGTTGTACATGGGCAGCTGAACGACGGGCAGCCGGGCACACGGGCCTTTAACCCAACAGACGTGGCTATCCCGAGTACAATCTGGTGAGTGATGTTCAGAATCAAAAGGCAAATATTACGTTTGGTCAATTGTTAGCCTTAAATCCAAAGCTAAGGAGGCAATGGTCCACCAGTGTTAGCACAAGGCTGCCAAGAGTTAAGGGAAATGTGCAAGCAGTACAAAACATGGCTTTGAGGGTAGGTAGCCCCACTAATGTTTTTCCATTGGTGGATGCGATTATAGAAAAGAGGATGCAGGTACAAGCTTACATAGACGGTGGAGCGCAGGTTTGTGTCATGACGGAAGCAGCCATGAAAGAGACAGGGGTCAAGGCAGTAGTCATATCAAATGTGCGCATGAGGATGGCCAACCATACTAAAGCCAGGTGTCTGGGTGTGGCGTAGGATGTGAGGGTCAAGGTGATGGGCATAGAGTGCCTAATTGATTTTTTTGTGATGAAAGCAGGGGATAATGCCTACCCGATCATTTTGGGTAGGCCATGGCTTTTGGCAATAGGTGCAAAGCAGGATTGGGAGAGCAAAGTGTTCACTTTACTTGACAAAGAGAGAGGCAGACAAATTGTGCTTGATTTGAAGACCAAGGAGAGCAGTTCTCTTCCTATGGCAGTTAAAGATGAGGGCGAATCGACGAGCTATGAGTACGAGACCGAGACCGGCTATGATGAAGGCTATACTAGCACAGAGGAAGAGGAGAGCGAGGATGACATGTTAAAGATAGATGCAGACTTGTTTGGAGTCACCATAGACGACTCTCCACCTAAAGAAGAAGGTATGCAGTCTCAAGCTCATGGTTTAAGCATAGAGGAGGTTTCAAGCATGATAAGTGAATACTTAACCAAAGGGGAAAAGGAAGGATATGTTCAATTGTGTGAATCCTATCCAAATCTATTTGCTACGGAGTACAAGCATTTGCGAGGTGCAAAAGGGGTGGAGCACAAAATTGTTCTTAAGGAGGGACATAAGCCTAAAGCACAGAAGCTGAGAAGACTAGGGGAAATTCAAAAAGAAGCCCTTTGGCAGGAGATCAATAAGCTATTGGATGGAGGCATCATATATCCTGTGAAGGAGTCAGAGTGGGTCTCGCCAGTGGTCATAACCACTAAGAAGAATGGGAAATGGAGAGTATGCATCGACTACAAGCCATTCAATGCTGCGACCAAGAGGAATCACTACCCCTTGCCGTTTCAAGATGAAATCCTAAACCAGGTGGCTCTGAGACTTGGAGAAGTTGCATTGTGGTAGGGACGAAGAGTGTAAAAAGAACTTGTACAAATTTAATTAAAACTTCATGTTTAAATTGGGATCAAAAGTATACAAAGAACTTGGGAAATAGTGATGGAGAGATACTCGATTATGGATGGCTTTTCGGGGTACTTTCAGATAGGAATTGCATTTGAAGACCAACTTAAGACCACATCCATATCTCCATGGGGTTGCTTCGCTTACCGTCGGATGCCATTTGGATTAGTGAATGCATATGCCACGTTCCAAGGTTGGATGAACAGGGTATTTGGTCCATACTTGGGCCGTTTTATTAGGGTCTTCATGGATGATATCGGCTGCTACAGTTCAAGGTTGGAGCACCTATCGAAGCTCCAGTTATGCTTTCAAAGGCTTGATGAAGAAGGAGGTCATTTGAACCCCAAGAAGTGCAATCTAGCCCAGCCTCGAGCACAGTTGTTAGGTCATGTGGTGTCGCAAAACGGTATAGAGGTTGATCCCGAGAAGGTGAAGGCATTGGTGTTGATGGAGCCGCCATCGGATGCTCAAGGTTTGGCTTCATTTGTTCATAAGTTGAAGTATTTGTCACGTTTCTTTTGGATGCTGTCGCAATATGTGCATCCTCTTCAAAAGAGGGCTCAGCAAGTGCATGGCTATGAGTGGGATGAGGAAGCTCAAGAGGCTTTTGATAGGGTTAAAGAGATTTTGTGTCAGTTGCCAGCGGTGTGTCCTCCCAATCGAGAGGATGACTTCTATGTGTCTATGACAGTGGGCACTGTTGCTATTGGAGCGGTTCTATTGCAAAAGGTAGGAAGAAGTTACAAGCCGATATACTTCGAGAGCAGGGTAATTAGCCCAGGAGAGGCTACCTACACCGAGGCAGAGCAGTGGGTGATGGCTCTAGTCTTCGCTTGCAGGAAGTTCAAAGTCCATTTGATTGTGCGTAAGTTTTTTGTGTTGACGGCTAATAATCTATTGCCAGAGGTAGTGCTACATTTGAAGCCAGGAAGGAGGATTATAAAGTGGGTGTTGGAGCTACAGGAGTTCGAGTTCGAGCTCAAGGTGGATCACACGAGTCGGTCTCACCTGACAGACATTCTTGTCAGCAAGGCCATCGATTTGCCGGCCTATCCAAGGGTGGTACGAGATGAAGCCAAGGAGGAACCCGACTAGGAGGATGCTTTTACTATGTGGTTCGATGGAGCATATCGAAGGGTAATGCAAAAAGCAGGAGGAGGGGTGGTGATACACGACCCACACGGCAAAACTATATTTTTGAAGGCATACGATTTAGAGGATGTCCACACCAATAATGAGGCGGAGTATCTCACTCTGCATTTGGGTTTAAAGCAGTGCATAGAGTTCGGCATTTCAAGGTTGGTGGTGAAGGGAGATGCATTGCTAGTGATCAAGCAACTACTAGGCCAATGGCAGGTAAAGCGCAATTCTTTGAAGCATTGGTTCTTTTCCATCAAGAAAATGTTGAAATCTTTTGAAGAAGTCCAATTCAAGCATGTGAGGAGAGAGAAAAATCAAGAGGCGGATCAACTAGCTAGCAGCAAAGTACAGGTACATTTGCAGGTCTATATGTGGCCCCAGCCACTTATGCAGGTAGAGAGACTCTTAAGGAGATTGAAGTCTTTTTGAGCACAGGGCAATGTTCAGAGGGTTTGTCCAAGCTACAAAAGAGAAGAGTGGTGCAAAAGGCCTGCAAATTCACACTGGTAGGTGAGGATCTCATGAACTACGGGCGTGACAGAGTGCTTAGAAGGGTGTTGTACAAAGAAGAGATAGGGATGGTGATGGAGCAATGCCATGAAGAGAGCGGACATCAGGGCAAAGATCAGGTTCTATTTTGAGTGCTTAGAGCAAGCTTTTGGTGGCCTTCCATTGTGAAGGATGTGCATTACTGGTTCAAGATGTGCCACGAGTGTCAGACCATAGGTGAAAGATGACTGGTAGCGGAGTCACAAGGTGCCATCATTGCACAAAGTTCTTTTGAGAAGTGGGGTCTCGATGCTATAGGCCCTCTCCCAAAGTCTACAAGTGGTAAGAAGTACGTGGTGATAGCCATTGACTACCTTACAAGGTGGGTCGAGGCCAAAGCAGTGAAAGAAGCAAATTCTAGTGTTGTGGCTCAGTTTGTGTTTGATAATATCTGTTGTCGTTTTGGTGTTCCATGGGTGTTAGTTTCTGATAGGGGTCAGGGGTTTAGAAGCAAGCTCATGAGCGCATTAGTGGAAAAGTTAAAGATTCAGCACAGGTTTTCCTCACCCTATCACCCCCAATGCAATGGTCTAGTAGAGAGTGCTAATGGTCAAATTGTCAAGATGTTAACGAAGTATGTGTATAAGCAGGAAGCTGAGTGGGAAGCAAATCTAGAGAAGTGTCTGTGGGCGTATAGAACGTCCTATAATGTGGCTACAAACTTCACTCCATTTGAGCTTGTCTATGGTAAGGAGGCTGTGTTCCCAGTGCATGCACAGCTAGGTTCTTTAAGGGTATGTGGCGTGTCAGTGCCACTCAACAAGGAGTTCTTTGGGATCGGATAGCCAACTTGGAGGCTTTGCAGATGGACAGAGAGGCAGCGGCAGACTATTATGTGAAGCAAACAGAGAAGCGGGTTGCCAAGTTCAATCAGAACCTGCCGGACAAGAAGATAGAGGAAGGAGATCTGGTCATGAAGTACGAAAGCTACCTATTTCACATTCCAGAAGAAGTTCAAGAAGAAGTGGACAGGTCCATATAAAGTGAAGAAGGCCTTTTCGAATGGAACATAGCAACTGGTAAGGGCAAACAGCAAGCTTCTTAGGAACAGGGTGAATGGTGTGTTGGGGTATAAAGCCCAATGTGGTCGCCCAGGTAAGTGGGCGGGCCGCCAGGTATGTACACATATTCTTTTGTAAAAACCTAATAAGAACTCACTATGCTCTACACATTACAGTAGAGCGAGTTCACCATATCGTCGTGCTCTTCTTCTCACACTCTCTCTCGCGTCGCACTTCCGCTCGTACTCCTTCAACTGGTATCAGAGCTCAGATCGAGGCTCGGGGCAGCACTGCAGGAGGCTAGAGTCACCAGCTCAGATTGGAGTGAAATTCGACAGGCGAAGACATGGCCCCAAATCCTGTGCGAGCGTCCGAGGGACTTGGTGTTCTCAGAATTTCATTCTGAGGTCATCTCGGCCACCGTTTGGCTTCGACAAAGGTCTGCACAGGCCATTTTTGACTACGTGGTCTCGACGGGTGCAGATCCGACTCTGCAAATTTGGGGTTTTTGCCTACGACTGCAGGTGCTGAGGATATCGACACTCCTAGAGTGTTGATTTGTGGCTGTCTACACATCGAAGGACGGCTCACAGTTCTTGGAGGCGTGTCACATACGACACGGACGCATCTACACACAGACTGTAGGCGACATCCACTAGTTCATCAGGTAGCTTGTGTTTGCTGCTTGATATTCCAGATTTCATCCTGACATTGCAGGTACTTCCACATGGGATGTATTGTCAAAGATGATGTATGTCTGTTGAGGGTTTGCTGGCTGTGAGTCACGCAGCAAACAACCGTCGCAGTGGTTACAGCATACAGTGGGAAATTTGTGGATGTATGACTTTGTGGGAAGTCTATGTACTGTCAGATTTACTACAGCCTTTGTTGAGGGTCGAGTGAGGTTTTATTGAGCTGGGGGATTCTCGAATGTTGAGATCCTTTCGGTGATACAGGTCTTGGAGCGATCCCTCAAGCACCCTTAGATAGGCAGCTAGGATGTATTGACTGTGAGCTAGACAGTTGGGATTGCATATTTTCTTTACTGCCGTAAAGGCATTGTCGCAGTCTATGCTTACATGACAGTGACAAGACAGTCAGAGACAGTACATGTGCAGGACAGGTTTACCCACAGCTTACAGTGTCAGAGAGACAATGTTTTTTGAGATGTTTTGGGTCTGTTTTTGAGTACACCAGAGCCATTTTACAAAGGAGACTCTGCCGAAATGTATGCAGAATCTGAAGCTTTCTTGGTTCATTTGACAGGTTGATATTGGTTCAGAGGTCAGTTTACAAGGGAAACTCTGCCGAATTTTTCCCAGGAAAGTAAACTACTATGAAGCGTAGCTATGGCTGGATCACAGGACACTGCTCTTTACAATATCAAGAAGCTGGATGGAGCCAATTTCCCATTGTGGAAGCAGCAGATTTGGCACGTGTTGGTACAAAGGAAGCAGATAAAACCTATAAAGCTCAAGGGGATAAAACCAGAAGATATGGATGAAGATGAATGGAGCGAAATGGATGAATTGGCACTTTCTACCATTATGCTGACTTTGGCAGAAAGCGTTTACTTCAATGTAGCAGACGAGATGTCGGCTTATCAAGCATGGTTAAAGCTGAGTGATCTTTATGAGAAGCAGAGTGCAGCTTCACAGGTATACTGGCTTAAGAAGCTTGTTGACTTGAAGATGAAAGAAGGGACACCTATGTCCAATCATCTGAATGAATTCAACACAATCTATAGTCAGTTGTCAGCTCAAGGTGTCAAGTTTGATGAACCTGTTAGAGCTATGTTCCTGTTGATCACATTGCCGGAAAGTTGGGACACTTTTCGCACAGCTTTGAGTAATTCTGCACCTCCAGATGGTTTGAACATAGCAGGTGTAGAAGGAAGTCTGCTTACTGAAGAAACCAATAGAAAGACAATGGACAAAGGCAAAGGAACAGCCTTAGTTGTCAGGGGAAGGACCAAAGAAAAGTACAAAGGTGGAAAGAGGAATCAGTCTCGTAGCAAGTCCCGCAGTGCTAAAGGCAAGAGTGACATAGAATGCTACCATTGTGGCAAGAAGGGTCACATGAAAAGAGACTGCAGAGAATGGAAAGCAGAAAAAGGCAAAGAGAAAGCTGAAGACCATGGTGAGAAGAACAAGTCCTCAGTGAAGATTCAAGAAATAAATGTGACAAACACTATTGCAGTGGATGACAGTCTAGTGTCAGGAGACATCTACTTCTTGAAGAATACAATGGACTCGGCTCGTCTTACAGCATCTGATGGAAATGCACTGAGTGACTGGATTATAGACTCAGGGGCATCACTTCATGTGTCTCCAAACAAGGAGTGGTTTACCTCTTATGTGCCCACTAAAGATCATGTTCGGCTAGGCAATGGGCAGACATGTGAGATCTTAGGTGTTGGAGATGTTCAATTGAAGTTTCAAAATGGCTCTTCTTTCACGCTGAAGAATGTGAGACATGTTCCCGCAATTACAAAGAGCTTGATCAACACAGGTTTACTTCATGATGTTGGCTACATCACCACTTTTGGACAGAACATGTGGAAGATATCCAAGGGTTCTATGACAGTAGCACATGGAGTAAAGTCTGGAGGACTTTACATGATGTATGTATCAAATGTCTCTAAAAATGTAATCAATGTAACCGAGCAGCCGAACGTTTCTTTGTGGTATAGTCGGTTAGGACATATGTCCATGAAGGGAATGGAAATCTTGTCTCTTTTTGGTTATTTTCCTGGCTTTTTATTTAATGATTTTGAATTCTGCGAACATTGTCTGTATGGTAAGCAAACATAGCAGCCACATAAGCATAGAAGCAGTAGAAGAGATACACAGTTAACACTTGTTCATAGTGATTTGTGTGGACCTATGCCTAACCTATCTCTAGGGGGAGCTTCTTACTTTATGACATTTATAGATGATTACTCGAGGAAAGTATGGGTTTACTTTCTCAAGCACAAGGATGAAGCGTTTAGTGTTTTCAAAACGTTTGTGACACGTGTGGAGAATCAGAGTGGCAAGAAGCTTAAATGCTTACGCACTGACAATGGTGGAGAGTATGTTTCAAAGGCCTTTCAGGACTTTTGTGATTCAAAAGGTATAAAACGTGAACTTACTGCTCCTTACAATCCTCCTCAAAATGGTGTTGCTGAGAGGATGAATAGGACCATACAAGAGAAGGTCAGAAGTATGTTGTCTAATGCACAGCTGCCAAATGGGTTTTGGGCCGAAGCTGTATCAACAGCTGTTCATCTTGTAAATAGATCTCCTAGCAAGGTTTTGCAGAAGGATTCAGTGCCAGAGATGGTATGGTCAGGCAAAATGCCCTCATACAAGCATCTCAGAGTCTTTGGCTGTGAGGCATATACTCACGTTCCAAAGGAATTTAGGAACAAACTTGAGACAAAAAGTAGAAAGTGCATCTTTCTAGGCTATGGTAATTCTGGTGAGATGGGGTACAGACGTTGGGATCCCGAATCCAGAAAGGTTGTCCGCAGCAATGATGTTCACTTTAATGAATCCAAATATTATTCTAAACCAGAGAGGGTTGAGGAGATTAGAAGAGTTGTCTTCCAAGAAGATGGACCTGCACGTGCAAGACAAAATATCAGGGCTCAACAGGAGCAAGGACAGGATAGAGTGGAACCACAGGTTGTGGCTGAGCCTGAGCCACCTATTGTGCGTAGATCTGGACGTGTCACGCGACCTCCTGATAGGTTTGTTCCATCTATGAACTATGTCATGTTGACTGATTGCAATGAGCCTTCATGTTACAAGGAAGCAGTGCAAATGAAGGACTCCGGGAATTGGAAATTGGCCATGCAGTCAGAGATGACAACTCTACATAAAAACAAGACATGGAAGCTAGTTAAATTACCGCAGGGCAAAAAGGCTCTACCTTGTAAATGGGTTTACATGTATAAGATCACCGCTCATGATAGTCAGCCAAAGTACAAAGCAAAGCTTGTTGCCAAGGGCTTTAAGCAAGAACAAGGCATTGACTTTCATGAAGTCTTCTCTCCGGTGGTCAAGATGACTACATTGAGATGCTTTCTTGCATTGGTTGCCATATTAGATTTGGTGTTGCACCAAATGGATGTCAAGACAGCGTTCTTGCATGGTGATTTAGATGTGGAAATTTACATGTAGCAGCCAGAAGGGTTTGTTGAGAAAGGCAAGGAAGATTGGGTATGCCAGTTGTTAAAGAGTCTTTATGGCTTAAAACAATCACCGAGGGAATGGTACCATAAATTCCACAAGTTTATGCTTTCTCAAGGCTACAAACGTAGTGAGTTCGATCACTGTCTATATACAAAGAAGGCTAAGGATGGTAGTTGGCTGATCCTTATTTTGTATGTGGATGACATGTTGATTGCTGGCAAGCACTTGGAAGAAATTTCAGCTTTGAAGTCAAAGATGGCAAAATCGTTTGACATGAAAGACATGGGTGAGGCAAGTCATATACTTGGTATGCGCATTGAGAGAGACAGATCAAAGAAGTTGATTTGGCTATCTCAAACAGAGTATATTGACAAGGTTTATGGAGAAGGGAAAGGCACTGAGTGTTCCATTGCCACCATATGTGAAACTTAGCAAACAAGATTGTCCTGTGTCTGAAGAAGAACAGGCTGAAATGGATAAGATTCCATATGCGTCTGCAGTGGGTATTTTGATGTATGCAATGATTTCTACTCGCCCAGACATTGCATTTGCAGTGGGAGTAGTAAGTCGATACATGCAAACCCAGGCAACAAACATTGGGAGGCAGTGAAAGGAATATTGAGATACCTGAAAGCTACAAAGAGTATGCGTATATGCTATGGGAGTCAGGAGCTAAGTGTAAAGGGTTTTACAGACTCAGATTATGCAGGTGACTTAGACAACCGAAGGTCTACGTCAGGGTATGTCTTTACATTGGCTGGTGGAGCAGTATCATGGCGTTCTAGATTACAAGATTGTGTTACTCAGTCTACTACAGAGGCTGAATATGTTGCAGCATCAGAGGCATGCAAAGAATCAATTTGGCTTAATCGACTAGTAACAGATTTGTGAATCAAAGAAGAGATGCCTGTGTTATATTGTGATAGTCAAAGTGCTATACAATTGGCTCGCAATCCAGTTTATCACTCAAATACAAAGCATGTGGATGTGAAGTATCATTTCATCAGGGAATGCTAGAGGATAAGCAACTTCAGCTTGTCAAAGTTCACACCACAGAAAATCCTGCTGATCTACTTACAAAAGGACTTCCCTCAGAGAGCTTTGCGCATTTTCGCAAGCAGTTAGGTGTAGGGTAGTACATCACTTCTCTACATCTCTTGTATATTAGCTTGTATAGTAGCTTCTCTCACACTTAAAGTACCACATTGGACTTTAAGTGGGAGGTTGTTGGGGTATAAAGCCCAATGTGGTCGCCCAGGTAAGTGGGCGGGCCGCCAGGTATGTACACATATTCTTTTGTAAAAACCTAATAAGAACTCACTATGCTCTACACATTACAGTAGAGCGAGTTCACCATATCGTCGTGCTCTTCTTCTCGCACTCTCTCTCGCGTCGCACTTCCGCTCGTACTCCTTCATGGTGTGCGGCTGAAACTGTATTTCGAGAGGAGTCTAGTGCCTGAAGTGCAGCAGATTATAGTCAAGGGGGGTGGGCAACCCACCCAAAGCATGCGGTGTGTGGAAAAAAGGAAATGGAACGTTTGTACATAGCCTGTACATATAGTTATGGTTTTGTGAGTGCTTTTAATGATCAAATTGGTGTGCCAGTTTTAAAGTTTGTGCATATGCTTTTGGTCGAACATAAATGTTCGACGAGGGGGCTCGGCAATGATGGTGCAGCTAAAGTTGGTCGAAGCTAGCGGGTGGTCTATGCCAGGCGAAGACAGCTATCGAGTGCAGTGCAAAAGGCTAGGACAGGTGCCAAGGCCCTTGGCAGCCAAAGGGTAGCGGGAATGCATGCTTGAAGAGGTTTTTTAGGCCAAAAGTGCTATGGAATGGTCCAGATGGGGTGGCAGATGAAGATGTCCAAAATGTCATTTTGAAGCTCTAGAATGTGGAGTTCAGCGTGCTCTAGAAGCCAGTCCAGACGGCTTGTCAAACGGAGCCCCGGTGCTCAAGATATTGCGGTTTAAAGTTGAAGTGTGTAGCAGATCCCCGACGAACAGGGCAGCTAGAGACATATCGCTTGGGCTGATGTCAGTGTATACATGTGTAGTGCTCGAGTTGTGGAGCATGCCTGTCTTCTCGAATTGCAAATCGGAGCTCTGGATGGCAAGTTATGGCCATTAGAAGATTTTCCGGGGGCCGAGTCCGCGTCCGAGCCCACTTGCCTGCACGGGGAAATGTGCCATCTGGCGTCATTTGAGCCTCGCCGAAGTTCTCGATAGCAGTGTGTGTCACGAGGAGCCAACATAAATCAACGGTGTGTCAATCGGATGCTTGGTCGACCCGATACAGAAAGATGAAGTTGGGAGCCGGTGACAGTAGAAGGTGTGCATATGATTTTTCAAGTTTTTGGCGGCCTCGGAAGGCGAACTCCGATAAGTCAAAGGGAGGTGAAGTTTACCATGGCATTGGCCCGATACATTGAAAATCTGGTCCGACTCAGTAGCTTGTGATTCCAACCTCTATTCATTTAAGGGGAGTGAGGTCAAGTGGGCACCTCAAGGGGTGGTCTCTCTCTCACAAAGAAACTTTTTTGCTTGTTCCAAGGCCTTCAAAGGCTAGAAACTCACAGGCAGCTGCCACGTGGCGGGCAGTGCTCCCACATGCGGTTGCGCAGCAGAGATCGACCGGATATAAGTCCGCAAGAGGGCACCCACAAGGGGTATCGAAGGGAGTAGGAGCTCCTTGAGCTCATGGCTATGGCGCCGATGGCGCTGCCTGGTAGGGCGCTGTGAACGGTGTGGCGCGGCCCAGTCGGGCGTCCGCGGCGGTTTTGGAGGCGACGCACGGCGGCGCGGTGGCGCGCCCGCGTGTGAGGCGGTTGGCATTGTCAGATGACGTGGCAGAGGCAGTTCCCGCGGCCGTTGGGCCCCCGAGATTTTGAAGTAGAGAGGGAGGGAAATAGCGACATCGCTATTGCCTCCCCTCCTCAGGTAAGAGGTGAGTCCCGCAGTAGAGAAGGAGGGCGAGAAGCTCCGAGGAAACCAAAGCAGGCAAAGCCAAGTGAGGCCAAGTGGCCTGGCAAAAGGGAAGACCAAGGAAGGCGGACAAATCAAAGGTGGGCAAGAGCAAAGGGCATGGCCGTCCGGGCAAAATCCAAGGGCACAAAGCCAAACCAAGTGCAAGACCAAAAGAAGGCAAAGAGTAGCCGGATAAGAAGTGAAGGTCAAAGTCAAAAATTGGGCAGTATAAGGCTAAACCAAAAGAGAGTAAAAAGTGAAAGATAGAAAAAAAAAACGAAAGCTAGCGGGCAATAGCGACATCGCTAATGCCCCTCCCCAAGTGCAAAGAGTGAAGAAGAGAAAAGTAGAGCAAAGTGGTGCCCTCTTCCCCAAAAGATACCAATTCAAGGTGCCAAAGTGGACCAGTTAAATTGTAAATTCCCAAAATTAAAGCCACCCCCTATTAAAGTCAAAAAAGAATCAAATTTGGGGCTTTTTTTCTTGGCCTTTTGAGGTGCCGTTTGAAGTCTGCAAAGTGGAATTCTCTAGCAAGCTAGCCCCTTTGTAACTTTTGCTTGGAAATGGCCATGGTGATGGCATTGCAAGCCGGTGTATGTGTTTTCTGAAGTACAATCAAGCCACAATTGCCTCCCGTGCTGTTGTTTTCCCTTCCTCCCTTCTCTTTCCCCTGCTTTCATGTCCCTCCTCGGTGCCGGCTGTGTGGAAGTGTGTGCCCCCCCGAATGGATGGTGTTTTGAGTGAGGGAGTGAGATTGAGTGGTTGTGTGCGTGTGTAAGGGTGGAGACAGGCAGTGGTAGTAGGTGTATCTTGGGTGGTGGTTTGTAGAGTGTGTGAGCAGTGGTAATGGAGCAGGCGCTGGTCTGCTAGTGTTAAGTGTTTCTTTGAAGGTGTTTTCTGAGAGGATAGGGGTGCTGTGAATACCCTGTGAGCTATAGAGAGGCCCGTTTGTTTGTGTTGGGCAGTTCCCCCATTCCCCCTCTCCAACGTGAAAGAGAGTTAGGTTAATTCAAGAAACTTTTAAAGATCATTGGTGCTCTAAAAAATAAATACTTAGTAGACTAGGTGGAAGCTATGCTTTTGGTAGGAAAAATGAAAGAAAAGATTAAAATAAAAAATAAAAAAATTACAATGAGTAAAAAAAGAGAAAAAAATCCTTTAAAAAATAAAAGTATTGCTTAAAAAATACAACAAGCAGAAAAAGAAAAAGAAGCTTTAAAAAACTAAAAATAGTACTAAAGGTGGTGAAAATTTAGAGAGGGGATTGCAAAGATGATAGCTTGATACTCATGATAATAAGTGGCACCTATAAAAAAAACAAAGCAAGATATGTTGTATTTTCTGGGCATACTTTGCTCTTCAAAACTTGCCACCTTAGCACATGCTACAACATGAACACTAGTTTGTTACCAAAAGCACACTTTAGTGTCCTTTTTTCACAAATTTAAATAAAATGGTACATGAAATCTAGAAAATATCTCAAGAAATGCTTTTGAGTTTATAAAATGTTATTCAAAGCACTTAAAAATTATAATTAGTCATTTTTGTACACAACCTCAATAGTAACTACCCTCATGAAAAGCACCTACACAAAACAACACTCAATGTTTCATTAAAACTCATTCTTTAGTCTAAGAAAAAAATGAGCACGGTGCATGCAATAATACGCAATAACTACTTATATATGTCTTTGATATTTTGCTATTGTTATCTGTGAGAAAAAAATCCTTTGTGACTAGAACTAAATATAGAAAGTCATGTGGGTCAAATATGCAACGTTTAAAAATTCAATTAACGATCAAATAAAACAATTAGTTCATCCAAATTTGCAACTTCTTATGATGCATATATACTAAATCTATGACTCTATTACATAAGGTGATACTCTTTGAATGTGGTTAACCAAGCCACATTTGGTGATTTATGTCATATCCCTAAACTTGCGCATGTTGTAATTCTCAATTTCTATTTATCAAAGACAAGAATTAAATTAAAGACCACTTTTGGATTTTTCCATCTATCTCACTTGTTTGTATACAAATACCTCATATGGACACAATCGGGGAATTTATATACACACTTTCATTAGTTTTTCATAGCAATGTTTTTTTTGCAAGAAATTACAGCTTAAATTTCAAGATGCCTATGAGTTTGAAACCTTAAAAAATGCTTAGTTGATGGATATTGACCTATAGATACATTATACACCTTAGGTTTTTTTCCATACCTCATTGTGTTAATGAAAGAGGCCTTGAAACACAAAATTTTGCTCTTTGTCGGCATTTTCAAGATTCTGGTTTTTTGATTATAACAAAAATATAGTCCCATAACTAAGTTATGAAAACTTGATTTCGTGCTATAATAAGTTTTTTCCTATCCATAACTTGAACTTTATGCAAAATATTATTTTGATGAGAATCTATATTCAACTGATGGAAATTTTGTTAAAACTGTACTAAATTTTTGTGATTTTTTCAGCTTAAAACTTAGCACCATAATCTTACTTTGGTATGAAAGATCCTTAACTCCGAGCAAGATTTTTTGAGCAATCTCTAAACCAAGCAAAAGAGTAAGCTAGAATAACAAAAAGGCAAGGATATCTCTTAACTTTTAGCACACAAACCAATGGAGCGGGTAGAGGTGTTATTTTTCACGTGATTTCAATATTCTTTTGTAGCTTATATATATACAATCACTAATGTGTAGACACTAAGCTAGTGTGGTGTACCCAAATGTAGAGCAACATTGAGACCAAATTGAGTGTATCTCATGCAAGCACGAGCACCTCCTTATATTGAGAATACAACTGACTGCACACTATCTTGGCACATAGGACCTGGGTTCACACCAAGGTCATTCGGCCACACACCACACCTCCCCCCTTAGGGAGAAAAAGATGGACATCTTTTTAGAATTTTGGGCTAGGAATGGACTCAACAGGAAGGAATCAACTCCAACGCTTCATCTGGGGGGAGTGATCATACAACGGCTTAAGGACTAAGAAACTGAGCTTGGGCGCTAGACTCGTCATCATGCCGATCATCATCAAGACATGAAACTTGAACATCTTGCTTATACAAACATCAGGTCGCTATCCCGATGTAATGGACAAAACGAGGAAATACTGAAGGCTACATCATAATAACAATTATGTTATCTTTTTACGACATACATCACTTCCAAAAGGAGTTTGGTGCGTGTGAGTCCATTCTTTATTGAACACCAAGTAATGCTAAGAGCTAAATCCAACAAATGTTTAAAGAAACATTTGCAAAAGGTCGAGACATGATCAAAACTTAAGAAAAACTGAGGAGAAGGTAATGAAATTTTCTCTGTCATCCATAACACCTGATAGGCGGCCTACTTCCTCCAAAGACACGATCCTGCTAATGAAGTCCTGTGTGCGCATATGAAACTCTGTTGCTGCAAGATCTTCCAATTGTACACAATTGTGGCTCTTGATGTACTCAATAAAGTCATGCAGCAAGCCACCAGTTTCTTGCTTCAAATCCTCTTTCGTGGTCCCTTCATTATCTAGAGTGAAAGCATCCTTCCACTTTTCAAACTCTGCGTTTGCAGCCCCCTCCTCTTTGATTCTCTGCAGCCTAGCTTCTTCATCCTTGCGTAGCTCCTCCGCCTCTCTCTCTTCATCCTTACACCGATGCATCTCTGCATATCGCATATCTGTCTTGTTTTTGCTTGCAAAGATCACGGGATGCATCTTCAGCCTGTCTTCGAGCTCCTTTATCTTGCTTCTTCGTCTCCTTCTTCTTTGAAGATTTGGGAGTATAATAGCTGGTTTCAACTTCTTCCTCTTCCTCTCTATGAACTTCCATCCAAGTTTCGCCTTTGCATCCTACGTGTCTCAGCATGACGTGATGTAGATTCATCTTCCACGACAATCTCACTCTGAGAAGGAGGGCGAGCATGTCGCCTGAAGAGAAGAAACAAGGGAAGCAAGAGCAGCAGAAGCGTACTTACAACCACCACCAGTGGATCCGTTGTAGAGTTAGTGGATCCAAACAGAGTACCATGCCATGGTTTAGGAAAGCAAGACCTTCAAGGGCAACCACGAGGGATTTCACGACGATAAATAGGCAAAACTTAGCAGGAGAAAGGGAGCTCGTAGAGCATAATCAAAGAATCGCAGGAGTAGCTAGCCCGTATCAAACAAGAGAGCTAGGGAAGACGGAGACAAATGTGGTCTGAGCAAGAAGTGAAACGTGACTACCACCTCTACCCCTTACCCAAATGTAGAGCAAGATTGAGACCAAACTGAGTGTATCTCATGCAAGCACGAGCACCTCCTTATATTGAGAATACAACTGACTGCACACTATCTTGGCACATACGACCTGGGTTCACTCACACCAAGGCCATTCGGCCACACACCACACTAGCAATGCCCAAAATTTAAATTTTTTGACATGTCAATAGAAAGATATATAGTGCTATTACAATGTATGAAACTTTAGGGCGTGTATGGCTGTCTATGAGTTGCAAGTCCTCTAATATGCAAGTCTAATGAGCTAGTGATGGCTGTAAAATAGAAATATTTGCTATGGAGTATAATAGCATAAGGACTAAAATAAACAATTATAAAGATACTAGCAATTTTTCACAAGCATGAGTTCTACAACACTTTTATTGTGTCCATTCTAGAAACCTCTTTCTCAAGTTTAAACCAATTTGAATTGTGTAAAGCTAGAAACCCCTTTTTTAGAGCATTGGTAGAACTGTCTCATAAAAAAGAATAAATTTTCCTATTTTAGGTGTAGTTACAAATGTAGGGCCCATGGAAAATAGCTAAAAAGAAAAAATTAGTATTATAACACAAGGGTAGATCCACGCTAACAAAAATAAAACAGTTTCGACAAATCCTCTTATAAAAAAGAGCTCCTCATTCTCTCGGTTTTTCTTTCTTTTTTTCAACATCATAACATTCTAATGGATTGACACAACTAGGTTTGGTATGGGTGCAAGATTGTTGCCTCTACTAATAGGGTGAGTAATTTTGTCACAAGAAGCCATCATTCCTCCCTCTATTATCTCCACATTGTGAAGTATGGCAGCATTATGTCAAGATTATCGGACTACAACATTTGAAAAGGGCATAAAAATTGATAAAATATATAAGTAGTTCAAAAATCATACAAATTTGTAATTTTCTACTTGTACTTCTTGTTTGCATGTTTACAAGGAGGAAGCTCAATGGTTTAGGTGAAAGAGAATAACCGACTTTCTTGAACATGACCCTCTCAAATAAAATTGCATGGACACATACCAATAATAATGGTTTTAGATGGTGTCCTAGCCAAGGCTTGCCAAAAACACACTTTTGTAATTGAAGAAAACAAGGGAATACTAAAAACTAAATAGCTGTTACGTCAAAACTTGAAAAATTTCTTAGTTTTATTATTCTTCAAATCATGCTCAAAATCTAGCTAGAATGTTGTAATTCTAACTCGTAGGTGTCTAGTTTTAGCTTGAACTTTCCTCCAATTTGAAGGTTGATAAAGGGCTCCAGATACACAACTTGACCATGTATGTAGAGTAGGTAAACAATCTTTGACTTGCATCAGCTTTCATTTGATGCCTTTGTCATATTTGCAGGAGTAGCTCATCTGTAGGCTGGTTGCAAAGAGAAGGGACCATCACAATGATTGTGTGGCACCCCCCTTATTTGTTGTGATGTAGACATCCACATAGTGCTTTTCCATCTGCTAACACTAGCAAGATACAGCATCTACTAGGAGATATAGTACATGCACATCGTGCTTTCCCATTTGCTAACACTAGCAAGAGACACCATCTACTAGGAGATATAGTTGTGGACTTAATTTGTATCCCTCTGGATTATTCCCTCTCTTACAACCTATGCCCCTTAGGATTATTCACCCTTTGTGCCAATTGTGACCCTTTGGATTGTTTATTCTTGGCTGTGTGCCCCTTAGGATTCACCACTTGCATTGCCTTCATGAAGCTAGTGCAGATTCTTCATGAAGCCAGATATCATTCCAAAACCATAACACCTCCTACCTTCAAAGTTCATTGGGTTGAGATTGTGTTATCACGATCACTATGGGAATGAATAATCTGGATGATAGTGTAAATCTCTCAAAATCTTCTTGGTGGATCCGCATGCGCCGGCATACATCTTGGCACGTCACAGGCCTACTGTTGCGTTTTTTTCAGTGTCATGTTGGAGACTCTCTCTCTCTCTCTCTCTAGCACCACATGTTAGTCTACGCCCTTGAAGGCAATTCAAGGCACATGAGAAAACACATGCCCATGCACACACACTAAATTTCTCTCTCTCTCTCTCTCTCTCTCTCTCTCTCTCTCTCTCTCTCTCTCTCTCTCTCTCTCTCTCTCTCTCTCTACAAATCGCACCAATACTTATATAAGTCAGACAAAAAGTTCCTAAACAATCAAAGTACAAAGTTACCCATGATTCCAAATTCCAACACCAACAAAGAGGTGGAGGTCTTGATCTGTCAAAGGCAGCTTCCTCAACTTAGGAAAATCTGATGACAGTATCTGGTTGCGGCAACAAAGGCCACAAAATTCAAAAGTCTTTCTTTGGCGGGCCAAATAATTGTGGACCCCCCTAAATGAAGAACAACATTGAATTATTGCACTAGGCTCAATGGGCAGGATCATCATTGGCGGGTGAAGCCTTCTTGGATTGTGGGTTGCCATCATTAGGTTGAGGAGGGATGGCATTGTTGTTGTTGTCAAGCTTGTCATCGACATTTTAGTCAGATCTAGAGACTTTTGCACCAATGAGCCGTTCGTAAGCTTTGTTTGGCAGAAAAACGCAGCCTGGCCCAGCTTACTCCACGGGCCACCACGCCCCTGTCTTCCCATGATCGGCAACGTGAATGGCTGCATGCATCGGAATGAAGACTAATCGTACATGTGTTGATGAGTCCAAGTCAATGCTCTTCCATGTAGCTAAATGCGATAAGGGTTTTTTGATGGCATCCTTTGGCGCCGGAAGGCCCAATCAAAATCAAAGTCGTTTGCTGCAGGTGACGAACCATCGAACGGGAGGTCTCAGACTTGAAAAAGAAAGTGAAGGTCGGTGTCAGAGCCAAGGAAAAATCCTATTAATTCCCTTGTATAGTCTCATTTGCATGACCTCATAGAGCACCCTCCCATAGGCCCGACAGTCACCGACTATGTGTAAGACTGCCTTCACATAGGCCTAATAAAACCACCTCTAGGGGGTGAAATAAGGGGACGGCTGCATTCTCATATGCCATACATGGCTGAGCTGGCAGGTTGCTTCATCGTCAGATCACCTCTAGAGTAGAGGGTGGTTGTGGGCCCTTTTTACAACCAACACCAATCGTTTGGAGACTATTAAAGCATAAAACCGCTACTGTGAATCCTATGTGACTGCAACCTGCATCTCATATCAGGCCCCCTCTGAGTGGAGGCTACCATTGAAATGCCTTCATCTTATCAAGAGAGAAATGCATGCCTATGATCTCATTGTTGCGTATCATCTAAATGCTACAGACCAACACAGACTACAGGTTTGTTTGTTTGGCTCGTATGTTTGATTAATGTTCAGAGCGAATGAAGCACGTTTTTGTTTACTATTCTGCAAAGATCAGAGCTTCTACAATCAAGGCACGACCATGATGCAAAATGACACTGCTCGCGCAAACGAACATGTTCCAGTACATAATCACGTTAATCGGCTTCCTCAAGAACAATACATGGAAGCCATTATGCATCCAACGTCAGCTAGCCTTGGCCGTCCAACACAGAACCTGTATAATATTTGCGGCCCATATGTTCCCACAACGTCGATCACCAGTATGAGTCCAATTTATAGGCTTGCACCTCGTCGACCCGCTGGGAGCTGGTAGCCGGATATCATTTAGTTCGCGGATGAACTGCACGCTAATCAAGCTCAAGCCCAAAAATGGGAGCCTTGAGCCGGTTGAAGAGTCCTTTGGACTGGCTGTAAAACAAGTTTGGAGGCGCAAGCCGCTATCAGCAAGACGTCGTCTCTCTCTCTCTCTCTCTCTCTCTCTCTCTCTCTCTCTCTCTCTCTCTCTCTCTCTCTCTCTCTCTCTCTCTCTCTCTCTCTCTCTCGCACCGCGCTTCGGCGCGTGCACGTTACGACATTACGAATTACGAAACATTACGAATTAATCAACAAGAGTTCCATCCTGTGCTTCCATAGAAACTCACAAGCTCACAAAGCACTTAGCGTCTTAGCGTCTTCAATTCATAAGCACTCAAAAATAAACTTATGGCAACCTTCCCTTGGCCTTCCAGTAGTGTTCCAAAGCTCAAAAAGGTCCGTTTTTTGTGGGTTTCCTATTGTAGTCCAAGTCATGTTTGTGTTGTTCTACAACAATGACGATGGGAACGAGCACAAGAAGTTTTGGAGAAACTCTCACAATAATTCCCACATTGTAACTTACATCAACATCATGAGCTTTTGCTATTAGCGAGGCATCGCATACCTAGCTAGGTATGGTAGCAAGGCATCGCATACCTACCACGGAGGGCTAGGGGTCCCCTGCCCCCAATCGTACCTAGCGAGGTATGCGGTGCCTCACTAGCAGAAGCTCATGATGTTATGCAAGCTCATGATGTATGCAATGTATAAAAAACATTGAAAAAGACTCCGTTTTCCTACATGAGAAAATTTCTATATCTTCTTGTGGAGAACGCCAAAGGTTAAGATAAGGGCGGCGTTGCGACGATCGAATTTAAAATACATCTCCAGATTCTCGCGATTGGTAGCCCATAATTGCTCGATGAACTTGTTCTTCTGCACTCCCATGCCCCCACCCGCCATCGTCGCTTCAAGCACGAACCTGTCTCTCTATTCTCACTTGTCGCTCCGTGCAATATCGCAGAATTTCCCTCTCTGGCAGCTCAAGGCTCGTCGGGATCTATAAGGGATAGTTTTTGGGATGTGTGTGCGATAATAGAAAGAGGAAAATGGTATAGCTTTTTAATTATCAAAGTGTGGTAGACTGGTTATGCCATTTACCTCTTGAATAACAGCTCTTGAGTTCAACTCTCCTCCTCTGATAATTTCTTACGTTGATAGATATTTAAGGTCTCTCAGGATAGTTTCTTACGCCGCCAGTAACCTTTGTCTCAACTTAATATTGTGCCGTTTTCAATTTCAAATATGTCGGTTGAGAGCAAGAGGAAAAGGAGAAATTCCGTACCAAAATAGAGAAAAATAGTGCAATAACCCAAAAAGAAAACCTAATTTGCTAAAATTTTCTCTTGGAAAATTCAAGGAAAGGAATTTTTTATGTTTGGAAAAATGAATTTTCATGAGCATTGGTGAGCAGCTACAAGAGGTACCTATGGCCATCAAGTCCCTACTAATAGCTTTGCGAGAAAGTGACACTTTCATCCTTGATCGATTTGATAGGATGGATGGGGTAATAAGCTTGTACTTTGGAACCTCAAAAAGAAACTTATCATAAGTAACCTCATCAAACAAAACCATAATATTATGGAGCTTCTCCTTCTGCTTTCCCTTGCTCCTTTTCTTCTGCTTCTATTTGCCCAATGCCACCTCCTCTGTTCTTTCTCTCTCTCTCTCTCTCTCTCTCTCTCTCTCTCTCTCTCTCTCTCTCTCTCTCTCTCTCTCTCTCTCTCTCTCTCTCTCTCTACCACAGTGCGTCGGCATGAACCCTTGAAGGTACTTTAGATGGTGCACTTTAAATGACAGCCATGTGTCACGGCAAAAACGGTACCGAACACAAACCCCCACGAGAGCCCCCCCCCCCCCCCCCCTCTCTCTCTCTCTCTCTCTCTCTCTCTCTCTCTCTCTCTCTCTCTCTCACCACACACTGGGATCGTGCTGTGACACGTACATAGTGGGAACGCATGCTACAAGAGTTACCTTGTAATTTTTTAGATACATAATTATCTTTCCTATAATGTACATATGCATATTTAAGTATAATAATAAGCCTTCTATCTCATCCTATTATTTTTCTCAAGGGTAACCTATTCTTACTTTACCATCAGAAAATACTATGGGAAAAGCATCAATAGCTCCGCCTCTTTAACTTGGGGCAAAAAGCATTGATTCTTTATTTCTACTATCTCATTATCATCTCACACCCTAGCTAGATCCTATATCTAGGGTAAACTCCAATATATATATATTCTATGTATTTTTCATATTTTTCTCATATTTCTTTTTAAATAGCTACTAGGAGGGAATCAAATCCTAGTGGGACACTAGGTGGCATGATTTCAAAGATACACTTATTTTAATGCATTATTGCAAGCATGATTATAAAACTTTGTCAAAGAGCAATGTCATTCTTTCATATGGCATGAGGTGTCCTTTGGAATCAAATGAAAGTCTAGGCTAAGGGGATCACAGGAAGACTTTTGCTGCCAGAAATGGACCCTATTTTGATGATTTTTTTACACAAGGTTCCAATCCGAATTGGAAAATGATTTTAAAATGAAAATCGTAGCTAATGAGTTGAAGTTTCTGCCATATTTTTACTTTTTTATTTGGAGCCATGGTTGAGGAGATATGATCAAAATACTCGACCCAGTCTGTCCACATCATGCAGTGACAGCTCATTTCCAACTTTTCCAATTTTTGTTCACACTGGCTCCTCTGTTATTGTATAAACCCTTGGGGATTCCCTTCACCTATAAAAGGGGACCTCTTCTCCTTGAAAAGAACTCAAGCATTCAAGCCATTGATGAGAGGAATTCATGAGGGAGTGAGTAGTAATGCCAAATTGTACATAGCCATTAACATAAGCCTAAGCTTACACTTTCTCCTAGAGGAAGACTAGCCATTTTTGCATGCTATCCTTGGAAGATCAACTCTAATCAAAGAAGGTCGTGGACTTGGTGTATCAATCAAAGTTGAATTCTCCCCTCTTCTTCTCTCTCCATCAATAATGGTGCCGAAGGGTTTGTCAAGTAAGATGTGTTTTACATTGATGTTTTCTTGATTTCTTGTTGTTTTCTTTTTCATCTCTAATCTAACATATATATATATATATATATATATATATATATATATATGTATATGTATCTAATCTCATATCCTTAACCAAACCTATCGCTCTCATTCTTAGTAATTCATCCTCTCTACAAATTCTAGGTTCTTTTTTCTACAGGTGCATCTCTCCCCGCAGTATCCTTATTGCCTACGGGCAAGAATAGGGCTTGGGAGGGAAACTTCTCATCTCTTCACTTCTCTTATATCTACATTTCTCACATACTATCTTAGATGAATAACCCACATGATGATAATTTCTATCGCTTTCACTCTGTACGATCTATTAGAATTAACGTATGGATTAGCTGTAAAATACACTTTCAACAACGTATAGTGTTTCTCTTTGGCCCAGAAAGGCTCAATGAAATACTTCTATCACCGGATCCCATTATACTACCTCTCATAGACTATAACTTTTCTTTTGACGTAAGCGTAGTTATCTTGCTATGAACCAAGAGGATTTGTACACACAATTAATCCCAATCACTAGACAATATATATATATATATATATTATGGTAAGCACAAAACTACATTCCAAAGAACAATTCGTAGCCTATTTGGTCAGCCAAGATTGAATGCCATTAACTCATCTATTAACCCTTTCATATTACGCATGATACGATATGACCATAGCCTTGATGTTTTCATCTTTGTGTTGTTTTGACACTCTCTTTTGTGTTCTTTCTTTGTGTGTGTGAGTACAAGAGAGAAAGAGTGGGGCTTCTTTGATTGCACTTCCTTCCAAAACCTAGTCTTCATGGCATCTATGATTTAAGTTCTTCATATAGTTTTTTTGGAGTTCTCTCACAAACTCTCAGAGCCATAAGCCCGGTGCTTTCCTGGCAAGACCGAAAATTTCTCGATATATTTTTGGTGAACCTAACGTGAACAAGCCGGGGTAAGAGTACGTTAAGATGGCTAGCAAAGTGGAGCAGCTATATGCTGAAATGAAAGAGCTTGCAGACAGATGCAAATGGCTTGAAGAAGAAGACCGGATTCAAAAGGCGATTGAAAGCGCTAGGCAATCCGTATATAATAAGCTTAATATATTCGAAGGCTATGATCCAGAAGGATATCTTGAGTGCTATGTGATAGAGATGAGGCTTCAAGCAATTCCAGAAGCTCGGATGATTGCAGCATTTGTTGAACTTGTGAGTGATGATTTCAAGCACCAAGTTCAAGACTATGCAAGTGTATATGCAAGCAACTGGGGTGAGTTTTCTACAGCTATAACACAGGTATGCTTGGAACATCATGACCAAGAGATGGAGCAGAGTGGAAGTGGATGTGACCAGCTAGAGTTGGTGTCTCCTGTAAGCCATGCAAATGTCAACACATCCATATTGGCTAATTTAGAAGCATATCTTTTGCAAGATGCAAATTTATTGTATGCAGATGAAGCAGACATAGTGGAAGCTATTTATGCACGTTTGGGTCTTGTAACCTTCGTATCTCAAGATAGTGACTCTCATGATGCTATCCAAGCGCCTGAAATGGCTCAAAGAGACTTAGAGGATGATGAAAACTCGTCGGCTATGATAGATGATTTGGACGCTCCTTTTGATTCGTTTGAAGATGCAGATGAGTGTCTATACAAGGATGAGGATGCTATGGTTTTGACAGAGGATGTGAAGGAAAAGAAGGTGGAAGACGGCTATATTAGTGATGTGCTACAATCTACTTTTGAGCAGATCTAGGAACTTTTACCAAGTTTAGAAGAGCCGGATGCCTATGCTGAAGACATATACTAGGATGAAGAAGTCATTATCAATGCTTTCCTATGCGAGTTTGATGCATGTGGTACTACCCAAATGGATATGCCTAGCTGCCAAAGTGCTAATTTAGAGGGGGTGACTAAAAATCTCTTCCTTTGTGAGTATAGCTATGCTAGTAGCATTACGGATTGTGAAGTACCTTAGCTAGACGAGGTGGAAGAAGAGGAGTGCATTGACAGAGTAATATGTATGTATTGTATATATGGGGTGCCTTATTTAGAGCTAGATGCAGCAAGCTTTCACAATTCCATGGTAGAGGAAGGTGTTATGCAAAGTTTGGAGTCTTCAGCAACAGCTGATTTTGGATTGCCTATTCATGATGATGAAGTTTTTGAAGTCGTGTTTGCAAGAATGACAGATGCAAATTCTCTGCATGAGGATTGGGGTTCTGCGGATGAAGCTATGAATCTTCAAGATTCACAAATCAAAGATAGAGAAATGTTTGGGAATGCTATACAGGTTGAAGTGACATCAGAGGATAGAGTAGAAGAGCAAGAAACCTCTTTGGATATGGTCTATGATTGGGGTGATATTTCTGATCTGTGTGAAGATGCAAATAAAGATGCTTGCCATAAAGTGCCTACTATACAGGGTTTTAAGAATTTCGGTTGCCTGCAGGTATGCAAACAATATCTAAGGCATAAAAGGGATTTAGGTCTTGTGTCACAGGGTATAAATTGCAAGCAGGTTTGTGAGCATCTATCTGCTATGGATAGGAAGGGTATACATGGTGATGCCTTGAAGCAAGAAGAGGATGCTAGCTCTATGCTGATACCAGAGTCATGTAATGAAGAAGGGTTCTCCCTAGATGAGTGGAGACATGATTTAGTTGAAGATAATTTAGAGATGGGTCAAAAAGGAAGAAGGGGTGAAGATATTGTGTCAGAGACTAACTCCAAGGAGGTTTTTGAGCAGTCGGTTACAAGTGACCGGGAGCATACCTACCAGGATGATTTGGAAAGGGAATTAGACACCATATTTGAGAGGTATGCAAAGTTTTATGATGTAAAGCTGGAGAGGTATTTGGTAAAAGGTGAGAGAATTGATGAGAGGTTTACCATGCATATTTCTGAGGTTTCTCTCGATGTTGAGAAAGACTATCTAGAGGATTCTTTTGAGAATGAAGTTGCAGATTCAGACTTCTATGCGAAAGAGGTACATATGGATTTAGAGGTTGGTGAGAAGGTTGAAGTGCAGTTTCAAAAATCTTTCAAGTATATTACAGGAAGCCTGGAAGTGTTTTTTGAAGAGGAGGATGAGGAACTTATGTCTCTACGTCATGAAGATTTTGCGCATAATGGAGATTTGTTACAGATGTTTTGGAGACAGATGTATATAACAATTCCTTCTAATTCGAGAGGAATGAAAAGATGCGGAGAATCTCAATGCTTAGTACAATACAAGTTTTTAGGTAACCCATATGATCTTGGAGGAGGTCATGGGATGACAGGGGATACAATTTCTTTCACGAGTTACCATGAGGCTGGCACATGACGGAGGAGGGGGTGGATGTCGGGCTGTGACACGTACATAGTGGGAACGCATGCTACAAGAGTTATCTTGTAATTTTTTAGATACATAATTATCTTTCCTATAATGTACATATGCATATTTAAGTATAATAATAAGCCTTCTATCTCATCCTATTATTTTCTCAAGGGTAACCTATTCTTACTTTACCATCAAAAAATACTATGGGAAAAGCATCAATAGCTCCGCCTCTTTAACTTGGGGCAAAAAGTATTGATTCTTTATTTCTACTATCTCATTATCATCTCACACCCTAGCTAGATCCTATATCCAGGGTAAACTCCAATATATATATATTCTATTATTTTTCATATTTTTCTCATATTTCTTTTTAAATAGCTACTAGGAGGGAATCAAATCCTAGTGGGACACTAGGTGGCATGATTTCAAAGATACACTTATTTTAATGCATTATTGCAAGCATGATTATAAAACATTGTCAAAGAGCAATGTCATTCTTTCATATGGCATGAGGTGTCCTTTGGAATCAAATGAAAGTCTAAGCTAAGGGGACCACATGAAGACTTTTGCTGCCAGAAATGGACCCTATTTTGATGATTTTTTTACACAAGGTTCCAATCTGAATTGGAAAATGATTTTAAAATGAAAATCGTAGCTAATGAGTTGAAGTTTCTGCCATATTTTTACTTTTTTATTTGGAGCCATGGTTGAGGAGATATGATCAAAATACTCGACCCAGTCTGTCCACATCATGCAGTGACAGCTCATTTCCAACTTTTCCAATTTCTGTTCACACTGGCTCCTCTGTTCTTGTGTAAACCCTTGGGGATTCCCTTCACCTATAAAAGGGGACCTCTTCTCCTTGAAAAGAACTCAAGCATTCAAGCCATTGATGAGAGGAATTCATGAGGGAGTGAGTAGTAATGCCAAATTGTACTTAGCCATTAACATAAGCCTAAGCTTACACTTTCTCCTAGAGGAAGACTAGCCATTCTTGCATGCTATCCTTGGAAGATCAACTCTAATCAAAGAAGGTCGTGGACTTGACGTATCAATCAAAGTTGAATTCTCCCCTCTTCTTCTCTCTCCATCAATAATGGTGCCGAAGGGTTTGTTAAGTAAGATGTGTTTTACATTGATGTTTTCTTGATTTCTTGTTGTTTTCTTTTTCATCTCTAATCCAACATATATATGTATATGTATCTAATCTCATATCCTTAACCAAACCTATCGCTCTCATTCTTAGTAATTCATCCTCTCTACAAATTCTAGGTTCTTTTTTCTACAGGTGCATCTCTCCCCGCAGTATCCTTATTGCCTACGGGCAAGAATAGGGCTTGGGAGGGAAACTTCTCATCTCTTCACTTCTCTCATATCTACATTTCTCACATACTATCTTAGATGAATAACCCACATGATGATAATTTCTATCGCTTTCACTCTGTACGATCTATTAGAATTAACGTATGGATTAGCTGTAAAATACACTTTCAACAACGTATAGTGTTTCTCTTTGGCCCAGAAAGGCTCAATGAAATACTTCTATCACCGGATCCCATTATACTACCTCTCATAGACTATAACTTTTCTTTTGACGTAAGCGTAGTTATCTTGCTATGAACCAAGAGGATTTGTACACACAATTAATCCCAATCACTAGACAATATATATATATATATATATTATGGTAAGCACAAAACTACATTCCAAAGAACAATTCCACTACAAGAGGCTCTTCACATTAGCGATGCTCACACAGCGACGCTCAAAAAAAAAAAATCCCGGCGTCGCTATGAGCGTCGCAAATTTACAAAGAAGTTTGCGACGCTCATAGCGACGCTTATAGCGACGCTCATAGCGACGCCAGCTGAGGTAAAAAAAATAACCGAGCGCGCCCAAAAACTCAGATCTCAGATCTGAGTTTTTCGGCGCCCTCAAGCAAAGAGCAGGTAACGCTCTCCCTCACTCTCTCTCTCTCTCTCTCTCTCTCTCTCTCTCTCTCTTTTTCTTTTACACACACACACACACACACACACACACACGAGGAGAGGAAGGAGAGCCAGGTATGCTCCTTCCCTCTCCTCATTCTCATGTTCCCTTCCCCTCTTTCTCTCTCCCTCGCTCTCTCTCTCACACACACACATACACACACACACATAGTGTTTTTGAGAGAGAGAGAGAGAGAGAGAGAGAGAGAGAGAGAGCGAGAGAGAGTGCAAAAACGCACACACATACGTAAACAAAGAATGCACACACACATTGAGAGAGAAAAAGAGAGAGAGAGCATGCATAAACAAAAAACGCACGCATTGAGAGAGGAAAAGAGAGAGAGAACATGCATAAACAAAAAACGCACACATTGAGAGAGGAAAAGAGAAAGAAAACATGCATACGATCCAAAAAAACGCACACACATTGAGAGAGAAAGAAAGAGAAACTAAGGGAGCGTCGTAGGAAACTAATTAAAATTAAAAGACCTAAAGATCTAGCCGACGAGGAGTTGAACTGAAGACCTATTATTCAAGAGAGAAATGGCATAATCAATCTATCATACTTGGCATGGGTGATAGAAAGGTTATACCATTTATCTCCACACACGCGCACACACACAGGAAGAAGAGAGTTATAACGTCGTAGGAAACTATCTTAAAAGACGTTAAAGATTAGGTTATATGTAGACTTACATTAAATTAGATTTAGGTTTATTTTTAACTAGATTTACGTTTATTTAAGCTAGATTTAGATTTACGTTATATTAGATTAGATGCGGGTCTCCATAGACTGCGATGCCTGCATGAAGCGGGTGAAGAAAGCCCTCAATGGAATATAGGGTATTGCTGCCTTCACTCATGGTGGGCTCCGTCGATCCAAAAGTACTGGTGAAATGTCTTCAGAAGATAGGGAAGAAGGTGGATCTTCAGGGCGGCAAGAGTCACTACATCCCCGACACAATGACCATCTAGACAACCTCTAGTCATTAGACTTACGTTAAATTAGATTTAGCTTTATTTTTAGTTAGATTTACGTTTATTTAGATTTACGCTTATTTACGTTAGATCGAGTCCACGCAAGAATTACTTACGGTTTAGGGTTTAGAGTTAGACGAACAGTGAAGAGATCTACTGTGAAAAGATGTTAAGATGAAGTGAAGTGCTACAGCTAGAGAAGAGGCAAAGGGATTTTGTCCACTACATGCAGTATCATGTAGACGTGGGTGTCTAGATTTCTTGTACCCACAAATATAGGTATTGACCAATAAAGACGAGATTATAACCCGGTGGTTCTGATCTCCGTGCACCTCTAGACTGAGGTGTGCGGGGATTGGACATGACTAGAGAATGTGAGGTAAAGAGAGAGAGAGAGAGAGAGAGAGAGAGAGAGAGAGAGAGAGAGAGAGAGAGAGAGAGAGAGAGATAAGACGAAGAATGCCAATAGAATATTAAATTTGTTGTCTAGGTTATAAGTTTTTTATCCTCATTATGAGTAGCGACGAGGATGTGGGACCGTCCAACCGAAACACCTATCTCTCAACGAGGGTCTTATGTCCTTGTAATCAATGCAAGCATGCTGTGCGACGGACAAGACGTGTTTCTTTGCAGCACGTTCGCGAATTTGGCGAGTTCGATCCATCTATTATAGATCGAGTTGTTGCCAATTATAACTCGTCGGACTCTGACGCTGGCCAACAAGCAGCAATCTTGCAACCCAATAGACGTATTCGCAGGCGCTTTGGTCAAGCAGCATATGTGAGGCCACAAGATGTAGCCTCTGACAGCTCGGGGGATGATCATGCAGAGCACATTCCCAACGAGACAATGTTTGAGCCCGAGATTGATGAAATGATCGAGACGATCATGGATTCAGAAAGGCTTATCTATGATGATATGAAAAGTGAAGCCGATACATCATTGTATAATGGAGCACGTATGTCTAGATTGAAAGCACTCCTGGTTCTTCTCAACATGCAGGCAAAGTTTGGATGGAGTGACACTAGCGTCACAACGCTTTTCAGGTGATCTATTACAATTAGTTTACTTTAATAGAACTCTAAATGTATAATGATCTGATAGATTTTTACACGACTGTATCATATTTTTATGTTGTGTAGATTGCTGAAAGAGCACATTCTACCAGCTGACAATGTGATGCCAGATTCCCGAGATGAAGCAAGAAAGATTTTGCGAAACTTGGGGATGGATTACAATTCTATCCACGCTTGTCCTAATGACTGCAATGCCATTCTTTTCAGAGGGGAATACACAGACATGGAGAAGTGTCCGAAATGTGATTCCGAAAGATATCGAGTAGATCTCCACGGGACAAAAATTCCACAAAAGGTTTTGCGACATTTTCCTTTGCTTCCTCGCATCAAGCATTTCTTCGAATGTAAGTCCATGGCCGCCCTAGCATCATGGCATGAGGAGAATAAATCTTCGGATGGTGTGCTACGAATTCCTGCAGATTGCGCAGCCTGGAAACATATAGATGGAACATGGTCGGATTTTGCCAGGGAAGCTCGAAATTTGCGCTTAGGCCTGGCTATGGATGGCGTAAATCCATTTGGTCAAAGATCAACATCTTACAGTGTATGGCCCGTTGTCATCGTCAACTACAACATTCCCCCGTGGTTGACTACGAAGAAGGGGCACCTATGGCTAAGCTTGATTGTGCCAGGGCGATATAAAGTGGGGAATATGGATGTGTATCTTCGTCCACTATTGGTAGAGCTACAACAATTGTGGATTGGCATAGAGGTGGTGGATATGAGCCGACACACAGGACGACGGAATGCTTTGATCAGAGGTATTCTAATGTGGACCATGCATGACTATCCCGGGCTAACAGAATGCTCAGGTGATCTATTGACACTCCTCTCTCAGACACTGTAAATCTTGTTTTTCCCCATAGTTGATCTATTATCATGTGTATACATGCAGGGCTTCAAACAAGCGGATACAGAGCATGTGTCACATGTGGACCTAGACTGAATGCACGTAGGGCACCCTCACTGAAGAAGCAAATCTACGAAGGTCATCAAGCGTATCTTCCGAAGAATCATGTGTTACGCGACGGCTTTTTGGGAAGAGAGCCACCAAGGATGTCTGCACAAGCATGGTTAGAGCAGAAGGAGATGTGCGATGACGGATTGCCTCCAGGGATGAAGAGACTATCTCTATGGTACGAGTTACCATACTGGCCCCGACTCGTGATCAATCACTTGCTCGATCCAATGCACATATTCAAGAATGTGGGTAATCTACTATGGGACCATTTGACCGGCAAGAAAGATACTTTGGGAGCCAGAGTTGACCTTAGAAATGTGGATCGTATGGAGCAATATTGGCCGCAAACAGCGTCTGATGGATCGATAAAACTTCCTAAAGCATATCTGGGATTGTCATGTGCAATCTCGGTGTTGAGAAGAAGATGACGGAAGATCTAGAGGCTAAAATCAACCGATTTTGCATGCTTCACAATCCAGTGATGCAAAAGTGGATTTCACAATATGAGGATGCAAAGCAAGAGCGACAAAGGGCACGAATCGAGTGGAGACGGGGAAGACGACCACCGATGCACTATCCAGCGGTTCTGGAGAGCCTACCAACCTTCATGAGCTTAAGATGGTTGCACAACGAATTGAAAAGCGCACAACAATGCGGTGACGAAGTGACTGAAGAAGAGTGGGAGTACTCTCGGGGTTGCGCGACCAAGGTAAGTTTGCAATGTACGACTAGCAAGTGACTTTATTTATAAACGTTTGAACGGCCACTCATAATCTTTGTTCGTTGTAGTATAAGTCATACACAGCAGCATGGTGTAAAGGTCGACATTTTAGGGTGGAACGAATCGACAAAAAGCGTTTTACTCAAGATTGTGGAATCATGGCAAAATTTGAACAGTCTAGTCGACGACGTTTCTCTGATGCAGATCCCGTGGTGGCGGAACTCACTTACTTCGGCACGCTGCAAGAGATTTTGAGGATCGATTACAGAGGATTTTTTGTCGACTTGTTCGACGTGCAATGGTTCAAGATAATCATGGAGGGTCGAAACGCTACTGTGCGTAGAGGAGAGTCTGGTTTTCTTGAGGTGGATTCTACTAAGAAATGGACTGACCTAAGAGACACTTTCGTACTACCCGAGCATTGTGAACAAGTAAGTATATAAATAGTTAACATCCCCCTTTTACAAGTTATGTGCTTGAAAGCTCTCATGTAAGTTATGTGGCTCTGGCAGGTAGTATTTCATCCTACAAAGTCTACATCAAACTGGTGGTACGTCATAGAGGTAGCCCCTCGTAGTGCAAGGACGTATGAAGGCTACCATGTGCCAATCACAACGACATCAATGGAGGAGATCAGAGAAGATGCTCAATCAGAAGCCGCTGCGGTGGTGCCAGACGAGCATCAAGATGCTACTACTCTATATGGGGTGCATGCAGAGGAGCTACAAAATGAAACAGAGGATATGTGTTTAAACGGAGAGCTCTATATAGATATAGGAAGTTATGCTGAGTTATGCGAGGATGAGAGAGAGATCTCTTAAAGCCACAAATATTGTATTTGAACAATTCTGAGCTTCCATGGTGTGTAACGCTCTTTTCTACTCGCGCTCACATCTTTTGATTGAAAATTCTGAGTTTTCGACTTGCCTCTTCTACCACTCGATTCATTGCGTCATTGTATTTATATGCGTCATTACGTCATTGTATTTAATGGTCTTTGCGTCATTGTTTACTCTATTCATTCAATATTAAGTTTAAATATTCGTGTGTTTAATGCAGGTATGGATGATGAGGAGTTTCTTTCTTCTTTGTCACCGCAGCAGAGACAGTGGTACGTGGAGCGTCATCGCTCTGGCGCATCATCGCGCGTTCCTACACCATCCGCATCTCCCTCTCTTTCGGAGCATTCGGCGCGCTCCGAAGCTTCGGCGTCGACGAGACGAGCGTCACACTCGTCTAGACACCGGCGCTCTAGTGGTGGCGGTGGCGGTTGTTGTGGGGATTCCGCCACCGATGCCTCCACACCGCCTCGTGTTCGACGAGGCTCTTTACCCTCCCCTTCTTTGCCCGCCCCCACACCAGCCACAGCATCGCCATCTACGCCAGGTTTTGCACGGCTGACTATTCCTAGAAGCTACACACCTCTACCTACTCCGCCAGGAGCCACCCCACTCGACACTCCTCGCTTCGGGGCCCAGACGCCAGTGGAGACACCTGACGTCCGTACCCCCATCGACACGCCGCTAGAGACCCCTGCCGGGACACCCAGGTTCACGCGTCACCGGCCAGAGGGCTTGCCTTACTCCGTCGACATCAGCGGCGGCATCATCATGGATGATGACGGCAAGAAGGTGATCTCGCGCATGCGTGGTCTTTGCTCTCAGCTGTTTAGACAGTATATACTAAACAAATGGAGTGAAGTACCAAGTGATTTAAAAAACAGAGTCATCAGCATACTTCATGATGAGTTTCCCGTTCCAACACGGGATCAGCGCTTCAATGAAGACCTGATGAAGATTCGAATGCGCGAATACTGCAAACACAAGCGTTCCGAAGTGCAAAAAGCAATCAAGAATGGGTGGAATAGGCCAGATTGGCTGGCCAAAGAAGATTGGAAGAATGCGAAGAAAGCAGCGCGCGAGAATCCCGACAAGTGGAAGCAACAAAAGGATGCAGCCAGAGCGCGAGTAGAGGCAGGGAGCTCGCACCACTTGGGGAGCGGTGGATGGGCATCATTTGAGGCCGATTTTGTAAGTCTTTTCACATTGCTCTTTATGCATGTTCGATAGTTTAGGGTTTATGAGTTTTTTAGTTCTAACATAATGAAATCTTTGTATGTTTTGACAGTGGTCGATGACAGGACGTGATCCCACACCGTACGAGCGCGAGTACGCAGGCAGGAAGGGCTTAAACGCCCTGATGGACATTCTCAGTTCTCGCGGTGGCATGGTTAGTATTAGGGTTTACTCTTTTTTATTTTTTGTATTGTTTTATAAATGTCGTTATATGTTTATACTTACTGAAAGCTGTCTTATTGTCTTCTTTTGCAGAATCCGACAGATACGCCGCTTGGACGCGATGAGACGTCTGATTAGACGACGTCAGTTTAGCCGTAGCTAGATAGCATTAGTTTAGGGTTTCTCATAGCTTATGTATCATGAGACGGATTTTATACGTCTT